>NC_050578.1:47284566-47632066 GCF_011100635.1 Trichosurus vulpecula
CCATAGATCACAGGGTCACAGATCTACAACAGGAAGGAACCTCAGCTGCCATCTAGTTAACCATCTCATTCTTACAGATCAGAAAACTTAGGGCTAAGTGACTTGCTAAGGTCACACAGGTCCTTGGATTCCAGACCACTGCTCTTTCCACTAAACTCTATGTCTGGTTTAAAGCTCTCTATAAACATAAGCCACTACTGATCAGCATCTGCCACAATCCTCTTTACACACTGTAGGTGTCCAACAAACATATAATGAAATTACAAAGTGGTCTCTAATTTAATTTGGAGACATGATTCCAACCTTGACCTCTCTCCCAAGCTGTCCCTTGATCCTTCCAGTTATAATCATGCTCCCTGCCCTTTATCTTATCCAGAGATTTATTTAATAGCTCTCTTAGGAACGTACCATACATGATTTTGTAGAATAGTTATTTGCATGTCATATCCCACTATTAGATATTCCTGTTCTCACTATGAGAACAGGAATTAAACTATATATGTCCTCTAGTTCTCTGCACCATTTTGCTGCACATGGTAGATAGTAATATTGGCTGAACTGAATTCTAACAAACTAGAGTATTTTTCTCTTACAAGTTAGAAACAACAAAAACAGGGAAGTAAGAAAAAATATTCAGTTGATGTACAATACATAACCACGCATTTCTCCATCCAAGAACAAAACATAAAAATGACACTTTACCGTGAGATCTCTGAAGGGATGCAACAACAACCCTAAAGGAAGCTTAGCTTTATTCAATAAAGCCTGAGTCTGTGGAATATTTGTCAGAGTACATCGAAATGAACTGAAAGGCAAATGAAAAGAAAATCACGTTTAGCTCTCAGGCTAAAATATACCAAAGCAGATAAAGGCTAAGTTGTAAACAATCACAGTAGTTAAGAACATTTCAACAGATTATAGAGAAACCATCAGATATTTCTTGATCACTTTAAATACAAAAACATAATTTGAAGCTCTAAAAAGAGGCCTCATTAGCTCTCATAATGGAAATTACCACATGAAGAACCATTCCCTGTTCCTATTCTCGTCACTGAGGGCAGCTATCTTAATTCCACTTCCTCTAGTCACTTGTAGATAAGACTTACATGTGACTCCTACATGTAGCTTCATTTCTCATAGCAACCAGAATAAGCTTGCCTCATCAAAGGATGAATGGTATTCCTAGCACATTTAGCCCTATTAGAAATTTTTTTTCCCTAGGCTTCAGATCTATTCTAGTTTGAGTCACAAAATGTTCATACTGATACAAATGGGATAATACTAAAATTCCCTTACTAGAAAGCCAGAATTAAATATTTAATAAAATGAGTCATAAATTCACCTAAGAATAACATCTCAGGCCTACATTACTGCCTTGGGATAATTCCTTCTATTATACATGTTAAAGCTGAAGTCCAAAAAAGTCCTGCTAGTTTCCTGTACGGTTTATCTCTCAGACAGACTTAAAATTTCTTGTTTTCTTATGCTAACCACTTTTTTATGCTAACAATTCCTAATGACGCGGCAATTACATCATGAACAAAATCAACCAGGACACAAAACAATAGTTTTTGACTTTGTAGAGTATCGATAAGGTGCCAAATAATTACAATATATATCATGGCAGACAATGCAGCACAGCAAAAACGAGGTATCTCAGATTCTTGGCAATTCTGCCTCCTCCCCTCTTCCTCGGCCTATGTACAATGATCAATTCGTATGAAGATTGTTTACACAAGAAAATGAATATAAACCAATGACAAATGCGAAGGTCTATTCTAGCCCCATGGATTTATACAGGACACCCCAAAAGTCTTAGTGGAGTTTTAAGCTTTAATAAATGTTCCTGTAGTAGGGAAGGTGGAAGGACCCAAAGACAAATTCCACTTACTTCAAAATCCTGAGAAGGTCCAATACCGCTGACATCTCAGCTACCTACCTCAGTTTGTTCCCAAGGAGGAAAACCCAACTCTGGTGGGGCCCACTCAAGTGTGGTGTAGTAGGGGCAAGAGATGGCTTTGCTAGGGCTGACTAGTATGCGCTTCCTTGACCAAAGGGAAGAAGAGCCAAGTAATGGAGGTCATCTTCCAAGTTGTAACTCAATTTCCCAGAACAAAGGAAGAGGGTAGTGACAAGACTAGGCCTGGAGAAGGAATACGGGGACTCTAAGAAGGGCAATCCAAAGAATAGTCTGGGTTTGCTGGAGAGGAAGGTGGAGGTGGACTTGGGAATAGGGGGAAGGCAGGGATAGGGGCAATTTAATGATTAGCAAGTTATTTTAAGATGTCTCTTAAGAATTTGATTTTGAGACTAAAGGATACTTAGACATTTGGGCTTCACTGCTTCTTTAGCAAGGGGACCCTAGATGACAGACACCTGACCTCAGAGCTAGGGGTTTGGACAGGCATAACTGGCATAGAATTCCCTGGATTAGGCTCTGTGAAAGGCATGAAAAGCAAGCCCGCTGTGGGGATCAACTCAATTTCACTTACTGCTAAGCCTTGAGAAAGACAGGAAGGAAGCTTGATTAGGGATGAAGAAATAAAGCAGTGGGTCAAGCTAGCAAAAAGAGGTCAGCTAAAAAATAAATAGTTTTCAGTGAAGACGAATGGCAGCCACTCCAGCGAGAAGTCAAACAAATGAGAAGAATTGGAAATTAAGAAAGTTCAAGGGCTATGGTCACCGGGAAGTAAATTAAAGATACTTACTGATTCTTAAGCAGAGTATTACTAGACCCTACATAACAGCAGCCTTTGTCTATTTAGAGAATCCTGAGTTCACTTGTGGATAGAAGGGATGAGTTTCAGGAATAAGTGGACTTCCTGAAGGACACCCAGGGAGCAGGAGGGCATCTTATTACATGGACAGGGAAGCTGGAAAGCACAGAGAATATTCTATTTAGGAGGTCCTGGGAGACAGGTACCAAGCCTGATTAATAATAGTTTCATATGGTGTATTACAAGATACTGATTTAGAGTCAGAGACTTGAGTTCGAGTCTTGCCTCTACAATTTATCAGCTGTGTGACCCTTGGCATGTCAGCCTTTCTGAGCCTTTATTTCCTCAAACATAAGGGGCATAAGAAGAAGAGGAAAGTAACAGAAATGTTGTGAGGCTTAAATAAGGTGAGGCATGTGAAAGCACTTTGCACAGCGCTACATAATGTCAGTTATCATTTTATTATTTTAACCAGGAGGTGCAATGAGGTCTTAGCAGTTGGCCAGATGAAGGCGGTGAGTTAGGCCCTTAACTGAAAGAATGCAGCAAAAAGGAAACTGAAATTAAGATTCAAGATGGGGCAATCATACTGTTGTTTGTTGTCTCCTTATCCCCTGATGAACAGAAGAGTACCAAGGGGCAATCCCTCCGCGCTAAACCTCTCCTTGGGCTTACGTAAAAATCTAGTAAATAAATAGATGTATCTTGGCTAAGTAATGACTGAAAAGGGGGCAGAAAGTATTAAAAGTACAGAAGAACTGTTTACAAAATCACTGTTTGATTATAACTACTCATTATAACAACTCACATTTATATAGTGCTTTAAGGTTTACAAAGCGCCTTCTCTACAACAGCCCTGGGAGGCACAAGTATTATCACCACCACTTTAAAGACAAGGAGACTGAGGCTCAGAGAGCTTAAGTGACTTCCCACAGTCACACAGCTAAAGCTGGCAAGGATTAGAGCCAAAGCTGCCGACTTCAAGTCCTGTGCTCTTTCCATTGGGGAAAAAAGGATGAAGAGGAGAAAAATAAATTATTATTAACTTATTAGGGTATTAGGGAAAGTTTCCTCACCAAGACTTAGAATATGTTCAAGAAAGTGGCAAAAACTATCTCTGAATAAAACAAACATTAGTCCCCAAATGAAAAAAAAAACCATGCTCTAATTGCACAGAAGTTTCTGAAAATAAAGTGGTTCTGGAATAGAGGGATTACATTTTGAGTTTCCCATTTCCATGTTAATTTCCATGCTAATTTAAAGTGAAAAGCCTTTCTTAGAACTGTCTCCAAATCAACAAATTGCATTCCATTTTTACTACGTTTAATGCAAGTATCAAATAAATCTTGTATCAAGCAATAATTCATTTAAAAGACTACAAAACATATACCTACTCAGGATTACAATTTAATTTTTTCAGGTCTGAATTCAAGTTAGGCACAGGAGCCAGAACAGGAGTCACAGGCAGAATATTCCTATCTTGAGTGAGGTTCACTGGTCTCAGACTTTCTGGTTGTTGAGAAGAATGTTGGAGACTTAATCCGCTTAGACTAGATGACAATTGATTCATACCAGGATACTGTGGGAAAATACGAGCATTATTAAAAAAAAACTCAACAAAAAAACCAAATCAAGTTAATATTTCACATGGGATCTTAAGTCTGTTACCCTATATCTGTAAAAGATGCAGAAAACTTAAAATCTCTTATATGAATGAGTAAATAACCCCATAATGATTTGTCTACCCATGTTTTTCCTCCATTTCAAAGGTAAAAAAACCCCACTTATTAATAAGCTCAATGGTACTTTTTTTTGGCAGTCACATTACTTATTAGAAGGCTATGTCTAATTAATGAAGGAACCAAGACTTGATAATTACCCCTAAGTAGAGATACATCACCCCACTCTATTGCAGGGATAACAGGTACACAGATATGGAACGCTGAATATATTTCTAGATTTTTTTGATATATTGATTTGGTTTTGCTGATTTTAAAAATCTTTTAAATTTTCTTTTAAAAAAATTCATTGTTTTGTGGGATGGCTCTGGAAGGCGGTGGGAGAAATTTAGGCTATGGAAGAACAAAAACATCAATAAAAATTCATTTAAAAGAAATTTATAATCTTTAACTGGGGTTTATAGCAAGTCTTAATATTTAAAGGCAGTTCAATTTTTGCCATAAAGCTTGAAATTAAGAGACTTATAGTAAGAAAAACATTTTTTCTGAAAATACAGGCTTCCATAAAAGCTAGGATGGTTATTGAAGTTGTAATCTTTTGGAATGATTGATACAGCTATTAACATATTAACAATTTACACCTTGGTGAGAGGTATCGTTTTGGACACGGTTTTGAAGTACTGTCAAAAAATAAAGCTAGGCAGAGAGGCTTCGCCATCTTTCTAACAAAGACTCGCATCTCAGACCTAAATCTCTGCCAGGTTTAGAGGATAGAAAATAGAAAATTTAGTAGTTCACAGGCTTTGTAACAGATACAATGTCCCCTGGGCTAATAGGACCAAATACTTTTTCACTTGTTATCCAGTGGAATACCCTTACTTTTTGCCAACAATATAAATCTGTCCAATTGTTCCTTTAATGTAATACCCCACATCTTGCCCTATTTCTAGTCTGAAAAAATCAGGATCACTAAGGAATGCAATTGATGGGGTGCTTAGGCCCCAGCCCTAAACTCATGTCCCTCGAAGTGTCCCAATTTCTCACAGGACAGGGACCTACATCACAATGACATATGGAATATTAATTTTCAGTTTTACTCTTGGAGGCAATTAAAGAAAACAAAAACCATATTTTATCTCTGGTGAGAAGGATACAATCTGTGCCTTCCACTATCTTATTCCTTCTTTCTAACACATTACTTATGGTCTCTTCCAATCATAACAATAATATAGTTGATTTCTTTCTAAGCCCCAAACTTCTAGGCCATGGAATCCACTTACATTTGGTATCTCATTAAGATAGAGGGAGAAATTATATATGACCGAGAGTAGAAATTATTGGTTCTAACACAAAAACATTCAAACAAAACCAGTTTATCAAGTCAAACTTTTATCTGAACTGATGAACAAACAAAAGACATTTACTCAAGTGGAGCTCAGGAAAATCTTTGTGCCTGTAGAGGCAGGAATTGTGGAATAGAGAACTTGGAGTCAGAATGTTTGGGTTCAAATCTAAGTCCTGACACTTAAGAATTGAATGACCATGGATTAACTTAAGTCTAAATTTCTTAATCTGTAAAGCAGATACGAACACCTATAGTACCTACCTCACAGGACTGTGAGGCTTAAGTGAATAATATTTTCAAACCTTAAAATGCCAGCTATCACCTACCATCATTACTGTTATTTTTACTACTATTAACGTTATGATTTTTTTCAGTTCTCTTTCCTTCCTGCTCCTTGTTTCGCCTTTCCCCAGAAGGCTTCAGTTCTTTGTGATTAAAGCCTTTAACCAAAGTGTCAACCAGCTTCTAATTTTTGTTCTAAGCCCCTCTGACGGCTGAGAACATTCTCTAAGGTAGGCTGAGCAGCGCCTTTGATTCCAAGCAGAAAGCTTTCTTGTCAATCTTGGGGAAATTCTGCTCTATTTAAATTACTTTCCCCAGTCCAACTGAAAAACTCGAGAGTCAGAAGACCTAGGTTTAATTAAATTCTAGCACTGACACTTACTGGCTATGTGACCCTGGACAAGTTACACATTCTTTGAACCTCAGTTTCTTCACCTGTAAAATTGAAAAAATACTCACAATGACTTCCTCACACAGTTGTTGAGGAAACTGCTTTATAAGCTTTAATTTACAGTAATGACGTGAGCTATTATTGCCAGTAAACACCAACAAAAAACACTCACTTTCCCACACTGTTGAATTGAGACGGTGTCAGACTAGGCTATGCTAAATGTGGCAGTAGCTAATTACAACTGGGAAGAGGGAGGAAGAGACTATCTTAGAGTAAAACAAAAAGCCACAAGGATCACCCAGCTCAAGGCAACAGTGATATCACTAGCCCAAGTACCTTAATAGAACTGTGTAATTTTCTTACTAAGCAGACTTCAGTAAAATAATTTTGGGAAGACGTAAAACAAACTCCCTATACTGGGAGACAGAAGAAATAACACCAGATAATTCTTTTTCCTTTGGGCAGGTGGAAGTTCAATCACGACAGGTTAGGTATGATCTGGACTTCTACTGGGATGACAAGTCTGATAATCTGTTCAGACTAAAGAATGCCACTGCTTCCACATACCTGGGCGTACTGCTGGAATCCAGAATATGCTGGGTTACTAGGCTGTGCTCCAGAGCTCAGCCCTACATTCTGATAACCAGGCTGAAGAGATGGATACCCATAGCCAAAGGGCTTAGCAGGTTTGGTTGCCTGAGGAACAGAGAGAGCAGGAGCTGGACTGCTGGTCGATGAAGAAAGGGTATCTAACAAAGAGATAAATACAGATTCAACACCTTGGTAATAAACCTCGAAAATGCAGCTATGCCCAATTCTATAGATTCCTCTTTTGATTTTTTTTTTTACAATATCAAGAATGGGTTGAAGGGTACATGACGGAGGAAAAAAATTTTTTCTACTAAAATTGACCCCTGCCCTGTCACACTTCCCTAAAGATGGAGTTGTATCATATAACGGAACATGGTTTGGTAGGGAAGCAATGTGTCAAGAGCACTGGATTTGGAATCGGAGCCTAAGCTAGAATCTTGATTCCCTACTCATGGCCTCCACGACCTGTGCCAAGTCCTTTAAGGACACTCACCCTCAATTTCCTCACCTGTCAAATGAAGGACCAGAGTTTCCTTCTAGCTCTAAGTCCATGATCTACCTTTCGATGAACTACATGAGTATGAGACTATACTCAGAACAATCCCACTAAGAAGGAAGGTGATTGCAGTAGAACTGAGAGAACCAGTCATTGAAACCCAGGAAGGTGAGTAGATGACGACAGCCTGAGGGGTATGAGGGTCAAGTGAAGGTCATGTGTAGAGGAGATCTGGGAATATTTGTGGGCTGATTGAAAGGGCCATTCTCCAAACAGGTCAACAGTCAAATGATATGACCAGGCATTTCTCAAAGGAAGAAATACAAGCTATCAACAGCCATATGAAAAACGCGAATTAAAGAAATTCTGAGGTTCTACCTCACACTCATCAGACTGGCAAAACTGACAAAGAAAAAAGAAAATGCCAAATGTTGGAGGGACTGCAGCAAAGCATGCACTGGACTGCACTGGAAGCAAGCATACTGGAATTGTGGTCCAGCCATTCTGGAAAGCAACTTGGGACTAGCACCAAAGTCACAATATACCTTTTGGCACAACAATACCACCACTAGGTCTATACCTCCAAGACATCAAAGAAAGAAAAGGGAACCTCAGGCACATGAATATTTATAGCAGCTCTTTTTGTGGTGGTAAAGAATTGTAAACTGAGGGCATGCTCAGCAATTGGGGAATGGCTGAATGAGTCACAGGTATATGATTGTGGTGGAATACTATTATGCTATAACAAAAGATGATGAAAGAGGTTTCAGAAAAACCTGGGAAGAATGAACTGATATAGAATAAAGTATAGAATACTATACACAGTTAACAGCAATACTGTAATGATAATCAACTGTGATTTAGCTACTCTGATTAATACAATGATCCATGAAAATTACAAAGGACTAATGATGAAAAAATGCTACCCACCTCCAGAGAGAACTGGTCGATTCTGAGTGCAGAGTAAAGCGTATTTTTCCCCTTTACTCTTCTAGCTTTTCTGTTTTTTTGTGGGGAACATGATGGCTAATATGGAAATGTATTTTGTAAGACTTCTTATGTCTTTAAAAAAAAAAAAGTAGTAACTTTGGAGAAAGCAGTTTCAGTTGAATGATGAGGTCTGGTTTGAATGTTAGACTGTAGAGATTTAAGAGAGTGAGAGAAAAAAGAAGTGGAGATAGCATTCTCAAGAAATTGAGACAAAAGGGAAGAGAGATATGGATGATAGCTGGTGGGATGGATTTTTCTTTTTTGCTTTAGACTTAAATGCCCCACCCCCCCTTTTTAAAGAATGGAGGAGACACAGGAATGTTTGTAGGCAACAGGGAAGTAGCCAGGAGACAAGGAGAAATTGAAGTAAGAAACGAAAGATCACAAAGGGGAAAAACTTTCGGAGAAGAAAGGACAGAATGGCATCATTTGTGTGTGTAGAAGGGTTTGCTTTGGCAAGGAGGACCACCTCTTCATGTGAAACAGGGGTGAAAAAAGGGATAGTGGCAGAATGTATCTTAGTGATGTGACTTAAAGAGTAGCGGAAAAGAGAGAGCCTCTCAGCATATGACCTCATTTTTTTTTTCAGTGAAATATAAAGCAATGTTCTTAACTGAGAGGGTTGGGGGGGGAGGGAACTATGAGAAGTTTGCAGGGGGTAGGAGAATGAAAAAATTTGGAAAAACTATAAATGAATTACCTTGCTGCAGTGAGGGTCCAGTTGAGAATAGTGGACCCCATCAGCATAGTTCTATCAAAGTACGGAGTCACTGCCTGAGTATTAGAAGGGACCTTAGGAGCTGTCCAATCCAATCCCATCATTTTAAGGATGATCAAGATCAAGGCTATGACCATCTCTGTGTATAGATGAGGTAGGGTGTACTTGAAAATACGAAATGAATAGGTAGAGGAACTGGGAGCTAAGGGTATTTTGAAGGAATATCAATAGGTATACTGAAGTCCCCCAGTAAAGGTGCAGGAGTTGGGTAGGAGAAAAAGACTATGAGCTAGGCCCTGAACCAGGGGTGGGGAAGTGGCAGCCTCAAGGCCACATATAACCCTCTTGGTCCTCAAGTGTGGCCCTTTGACTAAATCCAAACTCCACAGAACAAATCCTCTTAATAAAAGGATTTATTCTGTAAAACTTGGACTCAGCGGAGGTGAGGGAATGACTGAAAGTACAATCAGTGCTGGAAAGGGCGGCCAGGGAGACTAAATCTTCAAGAGGGAGCTGGAAGATAGAAAGAAAAAGGATACAATGAAGATGAAGTAAAAATTTAGAGGGATCAAACAATCTTTGTCAATGAGTTCCTGTCATGACACATCCTTGTAAGTGTCTCCAAAAAATTACTTACTGGCTCAAATATACTTATTGTTTCTCATATTAAGAGATGAGCACCTGTAACTTTGCCTGTACTTTCTGCACTCTCCAGTGTTCCAACCTTAAAGTGACATTAACCCAAGATGAGCACAGTAAAAAGATCAGCTATTTGGTTCTCAGCTGATGCATCAATCTCACTCTTTTGTGGTAACAGACAATTTTTATGGGAAATATGCCTGTTTTTGTACTTTAAAGAAAAGAACACATTGTTCTACCGATGTGACTGAAATTGTTGGAAGGTCTGGTTAAAATTCATGGATCCAAAACCTGTCTCCAAGATTGTGTTAACCGAAGCACAAACCATGGGGTGATGGCACGATGTGCACGATATTCTATGTGAAGAGGTGGAAGACAGAAAGGATCAAGAGCTAAATTTATTTACATTAGGCAAGATTTTGAGGGAAAACAAGTGTCAAGGGAAAGGGGGAGGCAAGAGGGATTACTATGATATTTATTTTTTAAAGTTTTCTTGTGGACGGGTAAAAATATTAACTTAAAAAGAACTTAGCACCACATCTTCTTTTCCAAAGTAATAATATGATGAAATTGCTTTAGAAATACCATGCATAGGATGCTTAAAATTATAAATTAAAGCAAATGATAAACAATACTAAACTTTCTTTCTGTTGGAAATAAACATCTTCATTATTTGTAGACTAGAACGCAATGTTTAGAACCACTGCTTTTTTGATACTGTTACATGTAAAATGGTTTATTCCAGGGGTTGGCAAACTATAGCTGCCGCCTGTTTTTGTACAGCCTGAGAGCTAAGAATGTTTTATATAAACCATTTTAGCTCACTGGCAGTAAAAAAAAAAAAACAAAAACACCAAGCAGAAGGTCAACAGGTAGACGCCTGCTTTGTTTTAATACAGGATCTTCCCTGGGAGTTCATGATTTTTTTTACAAGTTATTAAGCCAACACACCCACTGTGTCACCTGGGTAGCTTCCACCTTCTAGGACATCAAAGCTGTTGGGCACAGGAGAAGCACTGCTGGTTGTAGAGGAGCTGTCAATGGCTAGGAAGAAAAGAAAACCAAAATAACATTAGTCAAAACTGCAAAGATTTCGAGAAGGCTGTTGGCAATTTGATAAAGATGTTTTTCGTAGACTAGAGTAAGAGTCTTGCCTTGAGAAATCAATAAAAAGACTAATGGATAAAGACAGTTTGAGTTAATATGGATTTCAGTTAAAAAGAAATACATGGAATGGGGATAAAATAGAAATAAATAGGTATGAGGAAAAAGCCATTTAGCGCAAAAGAGAAGACATAAAACTGATATATAAGCAGCCAAAGAACAAAAGAACATGAGTTTTAAAAAGGGAACCAAATGTAAGAAAAGCCCCACTCAAACTAATGCACAGCCATTAAATGTGTCCCCTCAAGGTTGAGGTAAGAGCTGCCTAAAACAGGCTCTTCTACGTCTATAAAGATGAGATATAAACTTTGTTCTGCCTGGTTCTCTGGCTATCTACCTGCACTGAAGCAGCTTCTTCATCTATAAAGTGGGGGTAATATTTGCTGTTCTATTTACCTCATAGAATTCTGGGAAGATATTATGAGCAAATATATGGGAAAACAACGTACGAAGAGCAGGCTTGGTATCAACATAAAGTAGCATTACATGAATCAATTTAAATAGTATATTTTTATTAGTAAAGTTAATTAGAGATTTAGGAAGAGGACATGGTGGTAGGTCAGTCACACAGCATATCCTCTCTGAATATAAACCCCACAAACACACATGCTATCCTTGTTCCCTGACACCAATTATTACACTAGGGCTGTTCCACCCCTAATAAACTCTAAGTTTATTTCAAATTGTTGTAAATGTTTTTCATGACTGTACATGTATAACCTGTATCAAACTGCTTGTCTTCTCAATAAAGTGAGGAGGAGGGGAAGGATGGGAGGGAGGGAGAATTTGGAACTCAAAAATTTTAAAAAATGAATGGTAAAAATTGTTTCTCTATAATTGGGAAAAAAGGGAAAATGTTAAATAAAGAATAAAAAAGAGTTAAAAAATAAAAAAGAATGTAAAAAATTTTTTATTTTTGTTCCATTATTCTACTACTAATGACAAAGCTTACTCTATATTTAACGCTTCAGACACAGGGCTAGACATCACAGCTATGACATGAACTCTGTTATTAACAACTCTCTAAAAACTTGATGTTTTTCTGGCTTTGGCCTAAGTATCCCACCTCCATCTATAAAACATTTTACATGTACCCTATAAGACTCAAGAAGAAGTTTGATAGTATAGACAAATTAGGATGAGAAGATTATCTCTAGAGATAACCACTCATGCACGAACTCTTCTGGGTGCTAGTTGGTGAACTAGAGGAAACTATTTACTTCGCACTAATTACCCTGATACGTTAAACGAGTTCTTGGTTGAGCAATTAATAGAACCATTTAATTAGTCAGTATATTAAGTACTGAGCTAAACACATGAAAAATAATCCTTACTGTAATTGTATCAATGCCTATAAAACATACTGAGCTCCTTATAAACAAAATATTTAAATTAAAAAAACAAAATGATACCAAGACAAAATATATTGACACATGCCTCGAGACAAAATTACATCATGTAGTAGCATTAAAGTATCAATTTATGGGTTACTAAGAAAGAACCTAAAAGTACAAGATTAAAAGTCTACAAAAAGTAACATTTAAAAAAAGAAAGCTGGTAACTTAGTACTACTGAAATTAATGGAGACTGGAGGGATGCATGATGGCCATGCTTAAGCAGCTTCTTTTACTTTAGGGAATCACAGGCCAAAAAGAAAAAAAAAAACCAAAAAAATAAAGAAAGTAAAAAATGTGTGCGATGATTTGCACTCAGACTCCACCCAGTTCTTTTGTTGGAAGTGGACAGCATTTTCATCCTAAGTCCTTTGGAATGGTCTTGGATCATTGTATTACCAAGAGTAGTGAAGTCATTCACAGTGGATCATCACTCAATGATCTCCTAGCTCTGCTCAGTTCACTTTACATCCGTTCATCTAAGTCTCCCCAGGTTTTTCTGAACCTCCTGCCTGTCATTTCTTTACAGCGCAATAGTATTCCAGCACAAACATACACCACAACTTGTTCAACCATTTCCCAAGTGATGGGCATCCCTTCAATTCCAATTCTTTGCACCATAAAAAGAGTTGCTACAGATAATTTTGTACATAAAGGACCTTTTCCTTTTTCTTGGATCTCTTTGGGGTACAGACCTCGTAGTGGTATTGCTGGATCGAAGGGTATACACAACTTTCTAGCCCTTTGGGCATAGTTCCAAATTGTTCTTCAAAATGGCTGGATCAGTTTACAACTCCACCAACAGTGCATTAGTGTTCCAATTTTCCCACATCTTCTCCAACATTTATCATTTTCCTTTTCTGTCATATTAGCCAATCTGATAGGTGTGAGGTGGTACTTCAGAGTTGTTTTAATTCACATTTCTCTAATTAGTGATTGAGCATTTTTTCATGTGAATATAAATAGCTTTGATTTCTTCTTCTAAAAACTGCCTGTTCATATCCTTTGACCATTAATCAACTAGATGATTCATATTCTTATAAATTTGACTTATTTCTCTATATCTTTAAGAAATAAGGCCTTTATCAGAGAAACCTGCTGTAAAATCCCCTCCCCCCCTCATTTCCTACTTTCCTTCCAATCCTGGCTGCATTGGTTTTGTGTGTGCAAAAGCTTTTAAATTTAATGTAATCAAAATTATCCACTTTACATCTCATAATGTTCTCTATCTCTTGTTTGGTCATAAATTCTTCCCTTATTCATAGACCTGACAGGTGAACTATTCCACACTCCCCTAATTTGCTTCTGATATCACTCTTTATTTCTAAATTATGTACCCATTTTGACCTTATCTTGGTATATGGTGTAAGATGGTGAAAGTAATGAAATATGCTGCTGAAGGAAATGATTAAAGAAAGAGTTTTAGAAAAACCTGGGGAGACTTATATGAACGAATGCAGAATTATACTTTAATAAGAACATTGTAGAAATGAACAATTCTGAAAGACTCCAAGAATTCTGATCAACCATTACTTGAGGACCAATGATTAAGCGAGTACCCACACCTTTTGGCAGAGAAGTAATGGACTAGTGTGTAGAATGAGACATATTTTTGGATAGATTCGATACGGGGACTTGCTTTCCTTGACTATGCACCTTACAAGATTTTTCTTTCTTTTTAGGGGGTAAGAAAAGAAAGAAAGAAAAGGTGAGAGGAAATATAAATTCTTGATATTTAAAAAAAAAAAAAGTAAAAAAGGTGAAGGAAGAAACCAAAATGGCAGGTGGCTAAGTAGTAAAGAGAAGATGAAGAATTTGGGGTAGCACTAGTGGAGGTGGTACAGATGTTGATAAAGCTGAACTTTCTCATCCTGACTTCAAAATTCTCTAAGGAACACATTTTATATTTCATTC
The DNA here is from genome assembly GCF_011100635.1 of Trichosurus vulpecula. Taxonomy (NCBI): domain Eukaryota; kingdom Metazoa; phylum Chordata; class Mammalia; order Diprotodontia; family Phalangeridae; genus Trichosurus; species Trichosurus vulpecula. The sequence continues at coordinate 47,298,887 of NC_050578.1, forward strand.
TAGACAGTGCTACATGGGCTAAAAAGTTTTTTTAAAAAAAGAAACAAAGTTACAGATAGGGAAAAGAGGACATGTGAGACAACTAAGGGGGAAAAAAAAGAGTCCTGATGTGGCATGCTAATATAGCTGGGCAAAATCTAAATTAAATACACAGAGCCTATGTATTCCCTTATTTTAGTGAAAAAATTTGCCTGCTGTGGTTTAGAATTTCCTTTTAATCTTTTACCAGTCTTCTAGCTTGGAAGAAAATGTATTTCTTTTTCAAAAGCTTTTTTTGTGTGTGTCAAAAGAATTGAGAATTTTCCAAGAAACCATTTTACCTTGATCACAGAAAGAAATGTAAGGTTTTTTAAAACAGTTGTCAGAAAGTACAAATGAGAGATGAAACCTAAATTATCAAACTGAATGAGTATCAATTTAATAGATGGCAAGGATTATGACTTTATCATTTTCCCTGAAAAGAGAATGAGCAAATGAGCTTTAGCTAAGGCATCAGAAGTTTTAAGTTGAACACATCCATTTTTCGAAAGATCTTTGTTATCATAGGTGTGGGCACTCCCTCCATGGACACAGAAAAATTTTCTTAATTAAATTGCTGTGGCAACACATTAATCAACTGGTGGTCAAGTTTCTTGGACCTGTGGCCACAACTGCTTACTGGGAGGGGGTGTACCTCTACCCTACAGAAATCAAAACTGTTCTCCTTGCCATGATTTAGAATCAAAGGCTACCTCTCTTAGGCAAAAACTCTTTCCCTGATTAAGTCTAAAGTCCACAGAGGAAGAATGAGATAGGATCATAGAGGGGAAACTTGAAAGTCAAAGGGAAGATTTCTTCCTCTCAGGCATATGCCTTTATATATGTTTTTCATGCAAACAAGCACCAGATACCTTTTTTTTAAATCTTAAGTTAAATTTATTTTTCTCTGAATTTGTTTTCAGGATTTGATTTATGATGGAACAATAGTTTAATTTGCTTCTTGTAGACTAATTTATATGAACTCTGTCTCTCTTTCAGATTTCATTTGTTGATAGTTTTGGGGGAAGTGTTATATTTTACTACATATGCAGTGGGTTTATCAGATTGTTTTAAAGAATCAAGCCAGTTGGTTAAATGACTAATAAAAATTAAAGCAAATTTAGTACTATTGTGAAAATAAAGAGATTAATTCACAAAATATTTTAGGTGTCAGCCAGATTTAATAGGTTTCAATTTTGTATCTTATAAAATATTAATTACAGAAAATATGATTAAGAGTCTTTTATCTTTTCCTGTGGAGTTGTCTTTGTTGTTCATGCGTCATTCACTGTCCAACTCTTTGTGTCCCCGTAGCACCCCAGGCCCTATCCTCTACTCTCTCTCAAAGTCTGTCCAAATTCATGTTCATTGCTTCCATGACACTATCTATCCATCTCATCCTCTGCCATCCCCTTTTCCCTTTGCCTTCAATAGTATCAGGGACTTTTCTAATGAGCCTTGTCTTTTCATTATATGGCCAAAGTATTTAAGCTTCAGCTTTAGTATTTGACCTTTCAGTGATTAGCTTGAATTAATTTAAGTACCGACTGATTTGACCTCCTTGCAGTCCAAGGGACTTTCAAGTCTTCTCCAGCACCACAATTCACAAGTGTTGATTCTGGAGCATTCAAGTTTCTTTACAATCCAACTCTCACAGCCATACATTGCTACTGGAAAAACAATAGCTTTGATTATAGTCTTTAGTTGGCAAAGTGATTATCTCTGCTTTTCAGTATGCTGTGCAGATTTGCTTTAGCTTTCCTTCTATGGAACAATCATGGCTGCAATCGCCATCTGCTGTGTGTGACCTCTGAGTCCAAGAATATAAAATCTGACACTGATTCCATTTCTTCTCCCACTATTTGGCAGGAAGTGATGGGATCAGTTGCCAAGATCTTAGTTTTATTTATTTTTTTTTAAATTCAAGTCAACTTTTACACTCTCCCCTTTTGCCCTCATCAAGAGGCTTCTTAATTGAAGTTAGTAACCTAGATAAATTTGCTATGACCAAAAAATCATAAAAGAATGTCACAGTTTTGAAATGTATCTGATACAAATGGATTTTTTTTTCTTTTGAAATGAGAACATTCTTTGAGGAAGAGAAGAAGAGGGGGACTGCCCACAGAGACATATTTATCTTATTTATCTCAGATACTACTTCTCAATCTAGTAATGTACTAATGAGAGACACTAGGGGCATCTGTAGAGACTGATCATTTTTGGTTGAGTTATACCACTGGTCTAATCAAATTTCCCTTCCTGCAAAGTATTTGTATTAAAGGAGATTATTTGTGAGCTATCTTAGGGTTCATGGTCCTTCTGTGTAAACTTCTTTAAAATACAAGGAACTAAGTAGCTAGGTAAATAGCTAATAGTAATTTTCCTGGTGCCCTCCAACAAATCTCAGTTTACCAATTTATTCATCTTAGGGGAGACAGCCATCAATGATAATAAATAAAAAACTTCATGAGGAAATACATTTGGCATTCTGTGGAACTATGATTAAATGACTGGGCCCACTCAATCAGGGGAAAAAGAAAAAACAGGGGGTAAAAAACTCCTAAATAGCACAGAGGAAGATATCAGAATAGAGTTCTATTTTTGGCCTAAAAATTGGATTTCTTTTCTCTGAAAATATAAATCATGCCATCAGAATTTTCCTAATGTTGGGGATTGAGGGTCTTTCCTTATTTATGCAGTTCTTAGCCCTTACCAAATGATAATGAACTTTGTTGGCAAGGTGATGTCACTGCTTTTCAGTATGCTGTTCAGATTTGCCATAGGTTTCCTTCCAAGGAGCAAACAACTTTTAATTTCATGGCTGCAGTTGCTGTCTTCAGTGATCTCTGAGTCCAAGAATATAAACTCTAACACTGCCTCCATTTCTTCTCCCTCTATTTGCATGATCTTAGGTTGTTCTTTTTTTTTTCTGTTACGCTCCAAGTCAGCTTTTACACTTTCCTCTTTCAATTAGTTTCTTAATTCTTCTTCACTTTTTGCCATCACAGTGGTTATCTTCTACATATCCGAAGCTGTTATTTCTATAGGCAACCTTAATTCCAGATTGTGATTCATTCGGCCTGGCTTTTCAAATGATGTACTTTGCATATAATTTAAATCAGTAAGCTGACACTATACAGCCTTGTACTCTTTTTCCAATCTTAAACCAATCAATTGTCCCACTCTTGGTTCTAACTGTTGCTTTTTTGACCCACATACAGGTTCCTCAGGAGAAAAGTAAGATGATCTGGTACTCCCATCTAAGGCCTTGCCACATTTTGCTGTGATCCACAGGTCAAAAGCATAAGGGTAGTCAGTGAACCATAAGTTTTTCTGGAATTCCCTTGCCACCTCCGTAACCCAGCAAATGCTGGCAATTTGGTCTCTACTTCCTCTGCCTCTTTGAAAACCAGCCTGCTTTTCTGGTAATTCTTGGTTAATATACTGTTGAAGCCTAGTGCTTGCAGAATCTTGAGCATAGTCTTGTTGGTGTGTGGAATGAGTGCAATTGTTCAGTAGTTTGAACATTCCTTGGTGTTGCTCTTTTTTTAGGATTAGGATATAAACTGATCTTTTCCAGTCTAGTGGTCACTGTTGTGATTTTAAAATTTGTTGGCATACTGAGTGTAGCACTTTAACAGCATCAGCTCAGCTGGAATTCTGTCGCTTCCACTAGCTTTACTGTTAGCAATGCTTCTTAAGGCCCACTTGAATTCATTCTCTAGGATGTCTGGCTCTAGATCAAGAACCACACTATCACAGTTATAATTGGTCTTAAGATCTTTCTTGTATAGTTCTTTTACGTATTCTTGCCACCTCGTCTTAATCTCTTTTGCTTCTGTTAAGTCCCTACCACTTTCATTTTATCATCATGCTCATTTTTGCATGAAATGTCCCCTTGATAGTTCTAAGTTTCTTGAAGAGATCTTGTCTTTCCCACTTTACTGTTTTCTTCTATTTCTTTGCACCGCTCATTTAAGAAAACCTTATCTCTCCTTGATATTTTCTGGAATTCTGCATTCATCTGGGCATATCCTTCCCTTTCTCTTTCTTTCTTTCCTCAGATATTCATAAAGCCTCATCAGACAGCCATTTTGCTTTTTTGCTCTTCTTAATTTTGGAATGTTTTTTGTTGCTGCCTCCTGTACAACGTTTCGAACGTCTATTCATAGTTCTTCAGGCACTCTATCCTACCAGATCAAATCCCTTAAGTCCTGCGGAGTACAAAGATTTTTTTTTTCCTAAGTGCTACAGAGGTCAGACTACATGTCCTACCTCAAAATGTATTTCTGAAAATCCACATGTACTCTTTTCTCTGCTACCATGATTTCTACGACATCCCATGACCTTAAGTTTAGGCCCTCATTATTTTTCACCAGAACCACAATTGCCTTCCAGCTGGTTTCCCTGCTTCTCCTCTCTCTAATCCACTCTTTACAGTTTTGCCAAACTGATATCCCTTCCAAAGCACAGAGGTTAGGGGCGAGCTAGAAAATCCTCTCTACGTAAAACTTTTTGGCCCTCCCTTCATACCACAGAAGTCTGAATTTTTTCTTTTTCTTTTGTAGGGTGTTTACAATATCTTACTGTAAAATTTGAGTTAAGTATTTTGTCATAGATTCTGTGTTATCTGCTGGCCTTTGTGTGTCTGTAGCTGCTGGAAAACTACCCCCAAATTCCCATTTAATTTCTTATGCCGACCTATAATATACTGAAACCACAATGGGGAAAGTAGCGATGTGGAAGGGATAACTATAAATAGATTACTCAACTGAGAGAACAGAGGAACACTGACCACTGCATACATGGCATTCATATTAACATTCACTCTCTTTTCACCTCTTTGATTTCTTTTTAAACTTCTATTTCTCATTTTCAATTTAATGATGCTAAATGTTACAGCCTTAAAAAAAAACTAGCTAGAGCAATATTCTTTTTTTTTTTTTACCTTTTTTTTTGAGGTAGAGCAATATTCTTGAGAAGAAAAGGTGGTATGCAGAACAGAAATTAATATAAATAGGGATGAATACAGTGGACAAAAAGTTTTAAAACAACAGAAAATTTCTGTTAGTTCTGGTAATCTGGAGAATTTATATTTGCTCAAGATTGGCTTAAACTCACTCTCTAACAACCCGGAGCAGATAGTAACAGCCTACAAAACATAAAAAGTCTGTCTCTGAAAGCTGTTCCTGGCACAAGATAGTTTTACTAACCTTATGAATACAATTTAGCATAATTTTTAAAATGATAAAAGTAAAGAACAAAAATCATTATTTACTTTTGTTCACTATAATTTTAAAATATAACTTTTGGGGTGGTTCAGTACAAAACGTTGAGATTTTTCTTAATAGAGGCCCTCACATTTTGAATATTTTTTCTTGTTCAGTCATGTCCAACTCTTTGTGACTCCATTTGTGGTTTTCTTGGCAAAGATCCTGCAGTGGTTTGCCATTTCCTTTTCCAGCTCATTTTACAGATGAGGAAACTGAGGCAAACAGTTAAGTGACTTATCCAGGATCACACAGTTAGTGTCTGAGGTCATATCTGAACTCAGGTCTTCTCGACTCCAGGCCTAGTGCTGTATCTACTAGGCCACTTAACTGCCCCCTTTTAAATATTTACATATATAAAATAGATATGTTTATGTGTGTATACACATAATTATGGATCTATAATTTTATCAGTTTGGGTAATCCCCTTTGTGATAACTTAATTGATGGTCCAAGTTGCTACAGTTAAAATAATTATCATCACATTACTAAGCTAATGAGGAAAAATCAGGCCTTCAGTGAAATACACTCTGCCCTCTCCCCCAATTCAAGCTAATATGATGACATAAACTTAGTAGTAGATTTTTCTTTTTTTTCCTAGTAGATTTTTCATGGGGGTCAAACTGAAAGTGGGTAAAAAGAAATCAAAGAAGCTCTGAGAACAAAACAAGCAGGGGCCAATGACTTAACTGAAATGCTCAAGTCTCAGGCTATTTTCAGGTAAGGGGCCGCTGTTGTTGTTGTGTTTTTATTTGTATCCCCATGGCTTAACACAGTGCCTAGCATATAGAAAACAGGGAACAGAAGTTTGGTGACTGACTACTCTTGGTATTGTTACAAGGTTCTAGAAAAATGTTCTCTTCTTTCCAGACGGTATGACTGTATTTTTCTGTTCATTAGACAGGCATAAAAAAAAAATACAAGCAGCTTATTACAATCCAAATGAGTTTTAAACAGTAGTACTAAAATCTAAATTTATAACTAATTTCCCCCTGCTGCTCTGTCTTTTTTCTATTGCCCTGAATAGAATTATAGTTCATAACGAAAAGATATAAAGAAGTAAAAAAAAAATTTCTACTTTCTAAGAAAACTGGCAGTAGAGTTCTTAGTCAAAATGCCTTAATGCTAACATCACACCACCTTGTGAAGGTATTAAAAAGATAAAACCTGACCATCTGTAATAGTGGCAAGAGCTCTCTTCTCTCCCCCTCACCAGCTGATGAAAATGCTACTGGCACCCTTCACTCCACAGGCCAATGTCAGAATCAACTATGGAGTGTCTGAAGCAAGATACTGAATAGTAATGGCTGTTAATCAGCATCCTGGCCTTTCCCAGTCCAACAGCTTTACCTTACTGTAAAACGCAGAAACATCACTGTTAAGTATTTTGCCTTGAGAGCAGTAACATTTGAATTATTTTGCAGATGCAATAAGGGGGAGGGGGGCCAGAGGGAGTAATGATTCAAGATGAACTCAGCCAAGAAGAAGTAGGAAGAAAGTAGAAAAAACCAATTAAATGCTTCATTCCAACCACTGAAGTTGCCTTTGACAAGGTGCCTCTTATTTCAGATTTGCACATTAAGTTGGACAACTGTATTCAGTCTATTATAGGGCAATTAAATTGTGTACTTTGGCAAGATACAAGAAAATGAATCTGATATTCTCAACATTTTGAATCTTCTAATCAGCAATCATACGGCAGATGTAGCTCAATTCGAAGTCCTAGGCTTTAAATATGCTGAGATATATCAGATTCTAGTGAATTTTAAGGGGAAGTGGTTCATGGATGAGTTTTAAAAAGCTTTTTGCTTTTGGAACTGTTGTACTTTCTAATGTTACTTGGGTAGTCACTTGAAAGAAAAGTCTAAAAAATAATATGTGCAAGATAAGTTTCTAATAGAAACTCAAATATAACTTGATGAATCTGACATTATTTAGTGATAAGCCTACGTACATTCATTATTTTCATTTGTTAGGTATATGGTCTCAAGTGTTTTGACATTTTTTTTACTTTATTCAGGTATGAACTAATTGATGCTTACCCCTTAATGAAGATTTCAAAATTTCGGGTCTCCTTTTTAAATTAAAAATTAGTTTTTACTATTGTAAAATACTCCAAAAGCTTCAATAGCAAAACAGAATGGTTAAAAATGATATATTCAGTGAACATGAAGTGTACATTTACTGCATTAAGTACATACAGGGTCCTATTATTCAGGGTAGATCTTTCTTTCCAAGCAACTTTTATTCACTATGTTTAAAAAAACTTATTCCCTCCAAGAATACTTAGTATAATGCCGGGCAATAGTAGAGCTTACCGTTAAAATGCCTTGTTAGTGTATTCTTTTCTAAATGGCAAAAAAAAAAAAAAAAAAGTAAAAGTGGACATTTTCACTACAAGAATTGAGTCCTACAATCTAGAATTTAAACCACAGCAACCTAAAGTTATGAAGATTAAGTGTAATACTTTATGTGCAAATAATACTTCACTTTACAAACTGGAACAGTTCAGTGGGAAGAGTGCTGCGTTCAACATCAGAAAACCTGAGTTCCCATCCTGGATCTGCAGCTTCCTACTGTAGCTTGTTGTGACCATAAGCAAGTCATGGCACCTAAATGGGCCTCAGTTTCCTCATCTGTAAAAAGAGGGAACTAGACTATGTGGACTCTGAGACCCTTCTTCATTTAGGATCCTACATAATGTTTACCTGAGTCAGATAATGAAATAATCCCTAAAAAGCCACACAGTTCCACCACACCACAATTAATTTAATTCCCATTTTAAGTGTAACGTGATATTCCTCCTTGCTATCATAATGGCACCTTCCTGTCACTTAGATCCTTGAGCACAAAGCTGGCCATGCTTATGGATCTTACACTGGCTTTAAAAAGCCTACTGTGTTCTAGGTGTTGGGGACACAAAGGCAAACATGAGACAATCTATGCCCACAAAAAATTTACATGTGGCCAGGAAGCTACAGTTGCTCTTAATGATCATATCACTTTAAGAATTTTGGAGAATCTTGGCATATAAAACAAAAACTGGCTTATCTAACTGCAGAGATTTTGCAGAAATAAAAACCAATAAAAACACTCTTTTGCACACACATGCATAATATACACAATGAAGGAAATCTATTCTTTTGACTCTGGGACGTCTGCATATTCTTCTTGGCAAAGGGAGTCTTATCCCTTTATCTTGACCAAAGACATTTAAACTAAACTATTAAAAGTTGCAATATAAATACATACTAACCAACTACGCAAAGATTTTCTACCCACTAAGGACACAAGAAAAAAAATCTAGCTCCAGCAAAGAATGACATTGAAGAAGCCTCAACTATCATAATATTGTCTCAAACCTTTTATTAAACTGAGCAAAAGAAATTTTTAACAACATCCCTATTTGCTGACAAACTAACTACCAACAGGTAACAGACTAAAGCATACCATCTAAAATGAAACACAACGAAAGAAAGAGCATAATGATGAGAAAAGGTGAAACGTAACTAAGATTCTGGAAAAGAAACACATCTGATAAAATCTGGAAAAATATAAATGCATTTTTATATTTATGGTAAAAATGGAATCAATCCCCTGCCCTCCTCCTCAAACACTCATTTCTTAAAAAAGTCAAAAAAAAATTATATATACCATCTAGTTTAAAAAGGAAACAGATAGGACACCATGTGTTGCAAGGTTCCTGGCAAAGCAAATCTCATTGGTTCAGAGTATGGTGGAAGGAAGAATAATGGTCCAATAGAACAGCTATGGATACCTACTGGTCCACTCTTAAATCAGTGAGAAACAGCCCTTGAATGTAAGGTCTTAAACTTTTGCAGGATTCTACCAACTAAGGGCAGAGGAGATTTGAACAGAAAACCACACGTATATATTCTTTTAACCAGTAATAGATGAGGTAGTTACATACTTGCCTGAAGCATGCAAATAACAGCAGTATCTGGGTTTGCTAGGTACCTATTAAGAAGGGCAGGTGACCTTAAGAAAGTAATTTTCTTCTATTTCTATGTCATTAAGATAAATCAAACCCAACTCTATAGATTTGAACAGAATACTGAAGTAACATGCAAGGTAGATACCACAAAGCATTATACAAATGTGCCAGAGTAATAATCAGTCAAAAGCTTCATAGCCAGTAAAAAACGTTTGCTCAAGAATATGGAAGGAAATGCAAAGTGAATCAGAATCCCTTCTCTCAACATGTGGGGCTTACACTGTCATCTACAAATAAAAGTAGTTGTGAAGTTTATGAAATGGAGGAAAAAAATGTCATTTCAGGTATCACAACCTCTTCCACCCAAGCTAAATTTTATTTTCAACTATGCACTTCATGGTATCAAATCCTGAAACACTAAATTTTCCAGGTTTTAAACAGAACCTAAAATCCGATGTGGTGGAAATAAAAAGGAAACTAGCATAGGAAAAGTTCAAGAACCAGTGTAAAGCTAAAGCAGACCTGCTTCCTCATCCTCCTCCTCCTCTTCCTCATCATCTGAAGTTGATGACGAGGGAGTTGGTGCAGAGCTAGCTTGATTATTAACATATCCACCATACTGCATGCCTGTGAAGTGGAAAGCACAAACACAAGAGTCAAACCGACAGGAAAGATGAGAAAAAAAATCATGTCATTGCATTTTATAGTGAGAAAGAATTCTGGCATTCCAAAGGACAACTCAACATGCACATAACCAAATGTGTTACCCAATTTGGAACAGCTAGGTTATCTGTGAGAAGCAGCTTTTACATGGACGCATTTGGTTAAGCATCAACAGTACACAGTACCACACAATATAGATTTCAGAGAAGCAACTACTGCTCCTTGGAAGTTTTCTTGATGCCTATCCATTTTCATCAGTGAGTACCTGAGATTTATTTCTTTTGAGACCATAAGCTTCTTGCATGTAGGGAGCATGGTGTAACAAAAAGGGCATAGATCTGGAGCAAGTCAGCTTCAAATTCTAGCTTTACTGCTTGTGTGACCATGAACAAGTACCCCTTTCCTGGACTGTATCTAGCAAAGATTCTAACTCAGCTTGTACAGCACTTAGCTTCATTTTCTCCCCCTGATGTTGTCTTGGTAGCATCCCAGTTTCTATAGTGGAGGAAGGAGACGGGGAGAAGATGGAAATCACAACTGAAAGGGAAGAGATGCAGAAAGAATAAAATAAATTCTAGCACCTGGAACAATGTTCTACACATAGTGGGTGCTTAATAAAAATGATAAGACTTCCAATATCAACTACCAAAAGGAGAAGAAACGAAGGTATGACACATGCACAACCATTTTAAGCTACTATGCCCATACTTGGGGTTGAGAAAGAGAATGATGAAACTGATTCCCTATGAAATTCAACACCAAGAAAACGTTGCAGGAAAATACAACAAATCGCAATTAAAAGGTATTTCCCAGCAAATCAGGCTGAAAAGGGGTTAGTCTTTTCTATGTTCCATTAATCAGGTAAAATTAGGATAAACTGTTTCGATCATTCTGTATGTTAATCCAAACTCTTCTTAGAAGGGAAAATCTGAAATTTTAAATTTCAAGATGAACCACCAAATATTTAAAGAAAAACTAATTTGTAGAAAAATCTGATAAGTCTGCCTTTAAGTATTCAGACTGTGGGAACAATGATCCCAGCTTATATACTGGCATTTGGATGTTTTCCACATTTCTTCAAATGAACCTATTTTTGGTTTTTGGAGCAGCAGTCACTTCTAAAAATTGTACAAGTATAGCTCTTCCCATTTGTAAGAAATAAATTATTTATGATGGGGCAAAAGCTAAACGTAAAATGATTTTAAAATTTTGGCTTACCCATTAAGTCTCAAGATTCCATACAAAAAAATCTACTACCCTTCTTAAAACATTTTAATGTAAAAATGAAAGCATTTTGATAAAATTGCAAAGAAAAAAACCCCATAATATAAATGAAATTCAGGCATACATAATGGAAACTTGGCCTCTCAAGAGACCTGATTCAAATTGGCCTGATTTTCTAAGTCCAACTAAACGCATACTTAAACACAAATTATATTGCACTACATACAATAAGAAAATGTCACAATTAAGCATGTAGTTTGTAGGTTAACACATAATATTCATAGAAAAAGAGACAAATGCATTTGAGTCTAGTTCTAGAGTTTCTGGGGGAGGGGGAAGAAAGCATTTTCTCCTAATATCATCAGGAAATATGCACTTTAAATAGTAAAAACAGATGTGAATGAACAATATCATTTACATATAAGCAATAATTCTCAATTAGGAAAAATAAGAAACAAGTTAAAGTGTTTTTGTTTTGTTACATTATCCTAAGTTAATGAATGTGACAGAGTCAGAAGAGAAATGTAATATTTTTCATTTTTGAATAGGCTGCTGGTAGTCCTAGGCCCAATTCAGGCCTACCATTGACAAAGACAGGTGTCACAGTCCCAGAAAACCTATGTAACTTTGGTGACTTAACCTTCTTCCAAAATCAGATTATTTAATAGCAAATCACAGGTAATTTTCCTTAACTGGAGATAGTCTGGGGGATAATGGTGGGGGAGAAAGCTAATCCTTTCTCAAAGCAGAACTGCACATGCCCTGCTCTTTTATAAACTGTCCCATTATCATCCAGTAGACTTTAGAAACAAAAGATAATTAGTACCACTACACAATATCCGTGAATATATGAACTCTACCAGTGTCACTGGGGTACAGAAAGAGGGATACGAAATAAAAGGAAATAATGGGTAGATTTTTTTTTAAAACTAAAGCAATCATACTACATATTACATAAACTTATGCAGTAGAATCATTCATTCCAAGGAAAGTTCTAGGGTAATCAAATTTTTGTAAATTAACATTTAATTCATAAGAGGAATCCTTTTGTAATGCAAAAAAAATCATTCTGGAATCTGTTTTATATGTTAGATTTTTATATACTGAATTTTTATTGTAGTATAACATATATATATATATATTTCAGTATGTCCCATTAAGGTGTTAGCACCTTACATTTATTTATATTTATAAATTTACCTTGCTAATCAAGCAGAAGCAGTGGTGTAAATAATCCAAAAAGTATTTATATTTGGCATTGAAATGCACTGCATGATGCCTTTTTTCAGCCAACTTAATAAATAATTTTGCTCAAGCTAACATTAAAATGAGTTAACCTTCCCTAAACACACTGGGTGGTTGCTTTGGTATGTGTTGGGTTGCAAAAAGAAAGCAAACTAGGATGGAAAATTGGCCATAGATAATTCACAAAATAGATAATCTAGGTGACTGTGGATGCAATTTAAAAGATTACAGAAGTAATGAATGAAAGTAAGTTAGATTTAGGGGTTGTACCCAGTATAGTAAAAAATCCTGTAAAAAGAACACAAAGACAGCTGCAAGATATGTACAATTTCCTTCCTTGGCTAAAAGAATCTCAAGGAACCTTAATAATACATCACTACTGGCCAAAATGCTGAAATACAGACTTTTAAAATGATAAAAGTAGTTTTTCTAGGAATTTAAAATATCCAACTCACACTTAACATAGTGTCTTTTGTCACTGACAATCACAAAACTAAACCATTGTACAATAAAGTATTATAATATAGCATAAGTATTGTTTTAAGTTCAAATACTGCAAATAATGCATTAGTAAGGCTAACTTAGTGAAAACTACTCTCCAACATGACTGGTCATGAACAAAACTATTATTTAACTGTTGGTACTCTTCACTGTGAAGAACACTATGTCCATTTCCCCCAAGTAAACCCAAAGATGGCATTTTCAAACATCTACTGGTACACTGATGAAATAAGCAGGGAATTAAAAGTGTCATGGAATATAGAAAACACAGCCTACAGTCTCTTTCCCCAGAGGTACAGAATGTAAATTTATTTGTATTTATTAATAAGTGAAAATATGAAATCAAAGACTCAAGGGCAAGCAAATAGTGTGTTTAAGATTTTACCTTAATTGCTCTCTTACATTAGATAATAATATAGTTGTCAATTTAGTGCATTTTAAGACTCCAATCTCCATGTGTTTAGGCAACACTATCTGTTTTCCCTTCCATAAACAGGGGTGTAAATCTCTTGTCTATGAAATGCTTTGGAGATCAAAAGGTAGATTGAAAGGTTTCCTTTCCTTCTTATGACTGAAAAGGAGGCTCTGACTCTTCATCTTAATCCATTCTGCTCTTCCAGACAGACTATTTTAATTGTATGGGATTATTTAAATGCAAGAATATACATTTAAAGAATTTCAAAGGGAGATGATTAACTGCTTCAATAAATGAATACATATTATAGGTCCCAGAACAATTAGGCTGACATTTAATGTATATGACATGTAGGAAAAAAATATGGTCAGAAAGGGTGTTTTGTTTTTTTTTAAACCAACAATCCAAAGTTGATTTCTGAGTTGTGTTTTTCCTTTGTAGTTCAGAGATCTCTCCTGGATTCCCTCTAATACAATAAAAACTGTAGGGCCCAAGTACAAGCAAGCTTAAGGTAAAATGTGCTACCAAAAAAAAATTAGGATTTCTGCCAATAGGGCACCAAATCTTGATTAGTGCTTTAATGTCAGAAAGGCTGGCTAGCTTTGTGAAGCCAAGCAATTGTAGCTATATTCTAAGGAAGTCTTTATTTAAGGAAAGGAAACAGGACAAGTAGGAACCAAAAGGCCTCAAAAATCATCTTTTTTTCCTCCTAAATAACGGATACAAATAGATTAATCAAGTGAAGTCAAAGAAGTTTGCCAGGGGCTTTTAAGTTCCTTCTCTCTTTCAAAATTCCTTCTTCCTTAAAATAGGAAGATAAATAACTGGGGTAGGAGAAAGTCAATTCAACAAACATTTATTAAGCACCTCAGGCCCTAGGGATACAAAGACCAATAAGCTCAGTCTCTCCTGTCAAGAAGCTCACACTCTACCAGTGTGGGAGAGAAAAACAACATGAAAGTGCAAGGATAATGGAAGAATGCTTTGAGCATTAACAATCTGGTGGGGAAAGAGGAAAGTTCACAGACTGGGGATACCTGATCTGAGTGTGAAGGAAAGCAAGGATTCTGTGAAGTAGAGAAGAGGAGGGAGGACATTCTAAACAGGGGGAAAAGCTTGCAAGAATGCACAGAGGCATTTTTACTATAAAACTGGGATCAACAAGGAAAGACAGAGGAAGGAATTATTTTAGGTAAGACTATGGAGAGTCCGTAAATAACAGGACATCAAAGATACAGAGATATGGCAGGAAGCATCAGTTTAAAAGCATCATCTAAGCACTGCTGCAGAATACTCCAACTTATAACTGTCCAAGAAGAGTATGATCTATGGTATCATGCTAAATCACTGGAGGTAGAAATTAATGAATGAAATTGTAAATTCCATTCCCAGAATATCCAGCAAGTTAGTGGGTAACACTGGACATTCTGTTACCTAAGTGACTTATCTGTAAAATGGAATAAAGAAACTAGCAGTCTTTGTAAGGGAAAGAAATATTTTGCTAAGCATAAAAACAAAACAAAAAAACAAACCCTCAAAGAGATGGAAAGTAGTAAGGTTAGTCACACGATTATTGATGTCCTAATTCAGAGCTTTTCTTTTGCTAAAGGCAAGCAGTCATTTTGAACCTTGGCAATTGCTACCAAATAGGAAATTTGCTGTATCTATGCTGACAATATAAAAAAATACAAACTGTAGGTTAAAATTTAAAAAAAAAATCAGTCAAAATGAAAAATAGTCCATTGGTCTAAATCCTTAATGATTTTGGAGTTTTAGCAAGACAGAAAATAGATGGGACATCTATCAAAGAAAAGAGTAAAGTGGGGTAATTTTGGGTCAAAAGTATATTGCAGTTAGTTGCAATATCCCTGAAAAATGAGGGTACCAAAACAGCCTATGTAAGTGCCAGTCAATTTGTGGAATGACAACTTTGGGCTTGAAAAAAATTAGAAAAAAGATTATTCAATATATTATCTCCCTGTTAGCTACAATTTCACATATGAACAATGATTAAACAAAACCTAATAATCAGTGATTTCCTTATCTATCTAGGGTTTTAAAAAATCTCAGACAAGGAAACTTTGATTGCTCTGTACTTAAACATAAAAACAATGAGTTTGATTTTGCAGAGGTAGAAGGTCCAATGCAAATGTACAATGCAAATATTTTAAGACCTTTTTTTTTTGATGTGTTGATAAGGTGATTTCCCTTCTCTTTTTCTGGCATAAAAAATACTTTATATGGGCTGACCCTCTGGGAAGGGATGGGAAAGAAATACTGGGGAAAATTATGGTGATAAATTGGGAAAATCATGGCAATAAAAGAACTAATTTTTTAGGAAAAGAAAAAAGGAAAATTTACTCTTGAGATTTGAATATATCTATTCATTTTCTCTAATACCTTCCTGTAGTAAGAGTTCTGGAGGCTGTGTCCCTGAGGCCACAGCTTCAGTTGCCTGGTCTGCAGTAGGTTGTGTCCTTGCTGAAACACTCCCTGATGATACAGTGGGTGGTGCTGTGCTGGTCTTGAGAAGGTGAATGTTTTGCTTTCCAGAACAAGATGAAGAATCTGCAACTGAAGAGGGCAAAATATTTTACTCACAATACCATATTATAATAGATTTATTTAATTTTGTTTAGCTATCAGTCACTGTACTAACAGGATAATTCATCTAGCAAGCATCCTTGTAGATAAAGTTTCCAGATTAAATAAAGGTTAAAACCCTTAAGTACTAATATGATTCTCTTTTAAATGAAAATCCTGCTAGTATGTTTAATTAGTCCATCAAGACAATTTATTAGGCATTTACTATATGCAAGGCACTATGCTAAGGCTGGGATACAAAAAGAGGCAAAAGGCAGTTCCTGCCCTCCAGGAGCCAACAATCTAATATTTACACACTTCCTTGCCTTTAGAAACAAAATAGAGAGCTTTTAGTCTTTCACTGTTAATTTAAGCCATCAATGTGAACACTAATTAGGATGTTATGCACTGATACCTTAGATATCAGTGGTATAGAGTTATTTGACCCTTCACTAAATAACCCTAGATTTTTGACATTTCTGGGTTTTTTGTTTTTTCAAACTCAGTGAAGTTGTCAATTGTTACTTTTGGCTGTTTTACTTTTGTTTGCTGCTCCTACCAACTTCATACCCAAATGTCACAGGAGAATTCCAAGGTGGCACCAACACTTTTGAAGTCAAGCACTTAGGCCCTGTAACAGCTGTGCTGATTGGAGACCTTTTAAACAACTCCAAAGGACTCACGACGGAGAATGCGATCTACATCCAGAGAAAGAACTATGAAGTTTGAATGTAGACTGAGGCACACTTCATGCTCGCCTTCCCCCCTCCCCTTTTTTTTCTTCTCTCTTGTTTTTGGTTTTTTTTTTTTTTGGTTCTGGTTCTGTTTCTTCTTTCTCATGATGCATTCCATTGGTCATAATTCTTCTCCACAACTTGACTAGTGTATAAATTAATTCAATGCGAAGTTATACGTGGTAGTTATATGAGATTCCATGCTGTCTTGGGGAAGGAGGGGGGAGGGAGGGGAGAAAATCTGAAGCTCAAAATTATGTAGAACCGTGTGTTGTAAACTAAAAAAAAAAAAAAAGAATTCCTGATATGGTCCAAACTCTACATTTTTTTAAAAAGGTAAATCATTCATTAAAATCATAATATTAAACATCAATACAGCTAATTAAACTTGCTTAATAACAATTAAAAAAAAAGTTTAATGGATAGGGGTATATTTTGGATCAATGAGATCGATCAATGTCTAGCATATGAATAAATGTGAATAAGAGAGAATTTTATAAAACATAACTAGGGAGATCAAACAAAAATGTAATATAGTTAAATCAGGTGTCTTGGGTTTTTTTTTTTAAATAACACTACCATAAAACTCACAAACAAAACAATTTAAGTTTTTTAATGTGGTTAAAAAGAAATCCCTTTCTCAAACTACAGATTAGCTAAAATTCTCTCAAAGAAAATCAATTGGTACAGGAAGTGTTTGAATAGTTTGTATACTCTGCCTGATTTAATGAAATGCTAATGATTTAATGATAAATTTGATAAAACGATTTAACGAAAAGTCCTCCTAGATGACCCACACAATGCCCCAGAGCCCTTCCTTTCCTTACTATCCATATTATCCATCCAAGTTATACTCTCTAGTGGCCTCCCCTGCCCTTAATCAATACAGGGCCTTGGTAATTATCTTATATACAATATACCCTGGGGAGCACAGTACAGAATGTATCGTATCTGTCATCTTTCCAATTGCTCTTTGAGTTAAATTTTTATCCTAGGATCATGATGTTCCATAAATTGTAATCACATAGCATCAAAATGAGGACACTGAAGCTAAAGCTTAGAATTACTCAAATGTGGTCCAGGGGGATTTTCTTCTTGTTCTCAATTCTGGACCAGGATAATTTTCCATCTACTGTACCTAAGATATGTGTCTAGAAGTGGAAAAGGACCTTACATACCATCTAGTACAACTGCCTTGTTTAACAGAGAAGGAAACTGACTCTTTGAGAGGCTAAGTAGAGCTGCACAAGAAAAGCTGGATGATGTGGGAAAATTGGAACATTGTTACATTGTTGGTGGAGTTGTGAAATGATCCAGCCATTCTGGAGAGTAACTTGGAACTATGCCCAAAGGGCTACAAAAATGTGCATACTCTTTGAAGCAATACCACTTCTAGGGTTGTATCCCAAAGAGATCAGACAAGTGGGAAATGAACACCTATGTACAAAATATTTATAGCTGCCCTTTTTGTGGTGGCAAAGAATTGGAAATCAAGGGGATGCCCATCGACTGGGGAATGGCTATACAAACTGTGGAATATGAATGTAATGGAATACTATTGTGCTATAAGAAATGAGGAGCAGATGGACTTCATTATAATCTGGAAAGACTTATATGAACTGATGCTGAGTGAGGGGAGCAGAACAAGGAGATCATTGCACACAATTACAGACACACAGTATCTGTAAGGGCTAACTTTGATAGACCTGACTCCTCTCATCAATGCAAGGTTCAAAGACAACTCCAAAAGACTCATGATGGAAAAAGCTATGCACAGCCAGAGAAAGAATTATGGAGTCTGAATGCAGACTGAGGCAAACTATTTGCTCTCTTTTTTTCCCCTTCCTTTCTCATGGTTCATTCCATTGGTTATAATTCTTCTTTACAATTGGACTATTATGTAAACAAGTTCAATGTGAAGGTATATGTAGAAAGTACATTGGATTACATGCCAGTCTGGGGGGAGGGGGGAAGAGAGGGAGAGAGAGAAAATTTGGAACCCCAAAACTTGTGGAACTGAGTGTTGGAAACTAAAAATAAAAAATAAATTTATATATTTAAAAAAAAAAAAAGCTGGATGGAAACTTGGATTCCCTAGGACTCTTTCCACTCCACCAAGCATTCTCCCAAAGGCCTCCTTATCAGCTATGTATCACTGTCTAACTTTTATCTGCTTTTTAGAAAAAGAGTGGGCAACAGGGCTGATTTCTTTCATATTACTTTAGATTTCTCTGGGGAAGCTATGTTCCAGAATTTGATATGATTAATAGATTGTTATCTGCAAATCTAAGCATTTGGAAAACTGATATCAACAGGAAATACTGTAGCTTATCATCTAGGATAGACATATTTTAAAATACTGGAAAACAAATTAGATGCAAATGTTTCCCCATATTATATCCTGCTTGATGTCAATTTTCAGCACAGCACTGCCAAAAGTAATTTCAGTATTCACCTGGGTCACAGTTTGTATATTCATACCAGCATGAATATTAAGAACTGATATATTCATGCCAGTACTTCTAATTTTAATATATCCAAAAATCTTAGTACAGTTTTGAGGTATCACACACATATAAACGCTTAAAACGTTATTTCTTTCAAAAGATTTTATAGCCAACTCTACACAATGGCATTTTAAGGGAAAAGGCAGATTTTTCATACAAGTTTCTCCAAAGAAGTTCAAAACCAATAGGTAGCTGTTTGTCTGAAAGAGTCTATGACCACCATGTCTAACTTTTTAAAAAACAGATTTTCCTCTGATAGTCCAAGTTGATGAGATTTTAATTTCTTATTACTTCAATGACATTGGAAACTGAATCCTCTTTTGTCCTATTAGGTCTGTTTCTCACACACACATCAAAAACCCTCATAAACAACTATCACAATTTAGGTAGGGAGTTAATTTATTTGCAGAATTGCTCTACACCAATAGAAATCGAACAATAAAAGCAATACGGGCTGAAAAAAGACAAAGGATAGATGATATAGAATTCCCACTTTTATGACAAACCCCACGGTTTATGGCTTAGCACTCTGTATCTGGTGTGATATGCCATAGATGACAAGGAAATCTTTAAGATAGACATTTTATTGGATATTCTGTGACTGTGGGGCTCCTGAAGAAAGCGAAGAGAGCCCATTATCCTGCCTGAAGCTTCTGTTTCCTGAATATAAAAATTCCTTCCCAAATTCACAAAGAATGAATCTAACATTGAGTACAGTTTCATCTAAAGAAATGGATGGATTTATTTTGTTTTTGAGGGTTAAATGCTGTAAATAAAACGAAAAGCCACTGTTCATCTATTATAATTTACAAACTTAACTTTACTACAAGAGCCTACTGTTTTATCACTGTAACAGGTTGTGTGAATGAAAAACTGCCTCAAATAGATTAATTTGGACTCTACCTACCTATAAACTGCCTGCATACAGAAAAATTTTTCAGTCACCAAGATTCAATTTTGTGCAGGAAACAATACAGAGTAAGACAATAACAAATTCTTATCTTAACTGTTTAACTCACTACATGTTTCCAAGACATTAGTAAAATTTAAGATTAAGCTAAGCCTTGAAAGACAAACATGCTGTGCTTACAATATGGTTACAAAGTCAGTGTGCACTAGATTTGAATGTTGGCTTTGCTCTCAATCTCTTTCATCTCTTTACCTATCAATTTCTCTCCCCCCTTCTCATTTATCTATCTTATCTGGGTGCCCTTGTGTCTGTGGACTTCAATTTCTGAATCACTGTATCATTTCTGTATCATTGGAGACTAGGTGATTGCTAAAGATACCTAAATTTACAATACTAAGTGTACTTTCAGTTCAGACTAGTAAAGAAATCACCATATTAAAAAATTCAAAATATTAATTGATCCTCTAATACAATGGTCTCCAATGTGGGGGCCATGTACCCCCCCCCCTCCCCGCAGCTTCTGGAATGAGTCCAAGGGGATAGGAAGGTGGGTCACATTCCACCCTCCTAAGAGCCTGTGTTTCCAATATTTCTCTCTATCCCCACCACAAAGGGGGTAGTTATAATCTAACCTGAAGAAGGTATACAAGCACAATTCCCCACCTCACTCAATGCCCCCACACCTGGATCTCTACTTGGGCTGTACTCGGGGAATAAAAGATCTGCTCCCTCCTTTTCATTTTTTGATGAGTTAGCCACACAAGATGAACAGGCAAGAACAGATTTCTATTTTCATTGCAGATGTCATTGTATTCATGGCCTTTGCCCATATCCCTTCTCCAAACTGGAGGGCATCATATCTTTCCAGTCATCCAGGCTCACTCTCTGTGTCATCCCCAATGCTCACTCTCCTTCACCCCCATATCCAGTCATTTGATAAAGCTTGCTATGGAGGTAAAAACAACTTTAAAAAAAATCCGTGCTCTCAATTCACAATCATAGTACAGGCCTTCATCGCCGAGGCTATGGCCACAGCCTCCTGAGAGACCTTCCTTGAAAGTCCCTTCCCTCTCTGATACAGCCCTGTTAAAGTGATTTTCCTAAAGTGCCATGTCACTCTTTTGATTGATGCAACTCCCCATGGAGTTGAGGATCAGATGGTAAGGATTTTGGATTACATGACTCCTGTTTTTTTTTCTTAGTAGGGGTTCAAGATCAAAAAAGTTTGGAGCCTACTGGTGTAATAAATGCAATTTATTTAGGAGAAACTCACCTACTGGCTTTACTCCCTCTTACCCTTCCTCAAACTACTAAGAGCCAACAGGTGGGTTCAATGGTTAGACAGGCACAAAGCAAAAGATTCACTGTTCAACACTGATAACTTACCAAGTGTTAAGGTAAAGGCAACTGACTAAGCAAAGGTTATCCTTTGTAATGAGTGCAGGAGCATTTCTTCTCTCACACAAACCTCCCTTCTCAAAGGGAATAATATCCTAATTTAAACGCTTCAAATAAAAAGGGCTCTGGTAGTTAAGAGCTTTAGAGCATGTATAATTAGCACATACAGCACTATACAGCATGTATAATTAGCACATGTTGTAAAATCTGTCACTGTACACCAGGGCTTCTGGCATTCTACGACACAAGCCATCATCTGGACCAAATCTTCGCAAATTCTTTGATGATATAAACAGCTTACCGACAAAGTTAGTTAACTAGCATTTATTGAGTGCCTACTCTGTGTACTAGGTGCTGGAGATACAAAGAAAGGGGAAAACAACGTCTGCCACCCCCCAGCACATTGGAATTATTAATCTTAGATACAATGTTATATGTGTATGTCTATGGTTCCAAAACTAGCCTACAGAAATCCATTTCACAACAGATCAGAAGTCCATTTAGTATCACAGAACTTAACCATTATTTATAACTTTTTTCTTTGGGGGGGGGCGGGCGGAAGCTGCTTCCATTATTTACACAATTATCAATTATTATTTACTAAGCACCTGCTATAAAGGAAAAGCTCTTCCAAAAAAGATATTTTATTCCTTTTGGTGAACCTGACAAACTTTCTTTTTTTATATACTATCTCTTTTTCTATTTGGGGCAAGGGAAAGAACATAATTACTTAGCTAAGGATTTAATCAGGGGTGGGGAATCTGCGGCCTTAAGGCTACATGTGGCTGACTAAATCCTTAAGTGGGGCCTTTTGACTGAATCCAAATTTTACCAAACTTAAGGATTTAATAGGCCACATGTGGCCTTAAGGCTGCAGGTTTCCCACCCCTGATTTAAGTTAACTATGGGGAAGGCACTAAGAACCCATTATGTGTTAAGAGAATTCTTGTAATTTGCAGGGCTTCAAATAACTGAGGATGAGCCTAGGATTATAGAAGAAGGGCAAACAAACAAAAACCTCACTCCAAAACCAGTTTCAGGCAGCCTGGTAGACAAATCCCAAAGTTAGCTTGAGGAACACTCCGGGAGCAAGTGAGAGAACGTATGAAAAATGTTCTGCACTTGGATTTTTCATACTTGAGAAAGGAGGTGAGGGAGGGGAAGAAGCATGGTAGCAAAAGAGGCTTGAACTTCCTGGGGGTTTGGGAGGCTGGCTCTAGGGATACCCTACCCTGAGGTGCCCATGACAGACTGGTGAAGGAGACAGAAGGCACTGTAGAATGAAGGACTGGGAGTCAAGAAATCTGAGTGTGCTCCTTAACTCTGCCATTTACATGTCCATCTGTGACAAGGCATAGCTCCCTTCCTTTATTGGGGACTCAGTTTCTTCCTCTGTAAAATGAGGAACTTTACATGCAGGAGTTCTTAACCTGGAGTCTGAGAAGATTTTAAAAATATTCTGTAAACTTTTTTTTTTGGTACTTTAAAAAAAATATTTATTTATTTAATATATTTAGTTTTCAGCATTGAATTTCACATGAGTTTGAATTACAAATTTTCTCCCCATTTCTACCCTCCCCCCCACCCCACTCCAAGATGGTGCATATTCTGGTTGTCCCATTCCCAAGTCAGCCCTCCCTTCTGTCACCCCACTCCCCTCCCATCCCCTTTTCCCTTCCTTTCTTGTAGGGCAGGATAAATTTCTACGCCCATTGCCTGTGTATTTTATTTCCTAGTTGCATGCAAAAACTTTTTTTTTGTTGTTTTTGAACATCTGTTTTTAAAATTCTGAGTTCCAAATTCTCTCCCTTCTTCCCTCCCCACCCACCCTCCCTAAGAAGGCAAGCAATTCAACATGGGCCACATGCGTATCATTATGTAAAACCCTTCCACAATACTCATGTTGTGAAAGACTAACTATATTTTGCTCCTTCCTAACCTATCCCCCTTTATTGAATTTTCTCCCTTGACCCTGTCCCTTTTTGAAAGTGTTTGTTTTTTATTACCTTCTCCCCCTATCTGCCCTCCCTTCTACTGTTCCCCCGTTTTTATCTTTTTCCTCCTTCTTTCCTGTGGGGTAAGATACCCAATTGAGTGTATGTTATTCCCTCCTCAGATCAAATCCAATGAGAGCAAGATTCACTCATTCCCCCTTGCCTGCCCCCTCATTCCTTCCTACAGAACTGCTTTTTCTTGCCACTTTTATGCGAGAGAATTTATCCCATTCTACCTCTCCCTTTCTCCCTCTCTTATCCCTTAATTTGATTTTTTTTAGATATCATCTGTGTCAACAACCCAGCTGGCAGCTTCTGTGGGGGTATAAGATTCACCCACAGCCAACACCCAGAAAGCTGCCAACAGCACAGGTTCTTTCGATCTGCTTAATTAAGGAAAGCAAGGTGAAGGGGTTGACAAGCTTACTTTTAATTCAAATATCATTCAGTTAGTTCAGGGGGAAAAAAACAGCACCCTGAACTTCAAAACAAAATGCAAATTACAGACATCAATAGACTTTGTCTGATTCAAGTCCCAATAGATAGTTACCACAGTTCAACAAAGTTTCAACATCCGGGTTTATAAGCTGGAGGGCTCCTTAGCTACAGCTGCCCGGAGTCTCCTCATCAACACCATCTCCAGAGCCCCGCACCAATAGCTCTGTCCTCCCTTCTTATAGGGCTTTAGACATCATCAGACATCATCTGAATCACCAGAGCTCAGGCTCTGGTGATTGGTTCTTGAGTTGGCCCCTCCCCTTAGGACCCTGGGATGTTCACATCCACATGGATTACATTAACACCTAATGGGGTTTGGGCCTGGGGTTTAGCACCTAGTAAAGCTCACTGAGATAAATTGAGTCACTCAAAGAAAACAAAGACAATTCTGGTTACACTCCACCCCTTGTTCTAGGATACATAATCTAATCAGCCATGTATCCTAGAACATACATTGTGATCCAATTACAAAGAAAACTAAAACATATCGTTCACAATAAAGCAAAACATATCATTCAGTGACATTCCCAAATATTGGTTTACAATTCAAATGTGACCCACCCCAAGGTCCCAGTAAGATAATTTCTTCAATCAATCATTTCCAAAATAATTGTTAACTATTCAAATGTCCACCCCTAGGTCAAAGCAAGTTAATCTCTTAAACTCATAAAGTGTCCAAATAAAGTGCTTATTCAGCAGCACACTGGCATTGCAGGCTTCCACGTGGCACCGAAAGTCCCAATTTCAAAGAAAGAGTTCAAACAAAGTTCTTTTAGGGTCTGTTCTCCCCATTAAGTTCCAGTCCCCGGTTCCAAGTCCGGAGGGTCTGCTGGGCAATAAAGCCAACAGGGTGGGGTCCCTGGGGGTCCAAGGCACTTCCCCCACCCCAACAAAAACAAATCCATGCTGCCCTCCTGGATCCCAAGCAGCCCAAGCTGAAGGGACCAAAAAGGCAGACTCAGTGCCTTGTTGCAAAGTTTTCATCTTGCCCCAGGGCTGGATTTCAGGCTCCTGGGTTCCAACTCCAGCTGGCCTCACCTGGCTTCTCCTGGAATCCTGATGTAGGTGGCTCCCCATCTTTGTGCTCACCTCACCAAAGTCAGCTGGAAAGCAGCTCACTGCTCTCACCTTTCCAAAGTTCTTATGCAGGCAGTCTCTTGGATCAATATTTTGGCAGCCGCTGTCTGCTTCTTCTTTCTCCTCACCAGCCCCTCCTGCCAAATCTGTAGGAAGGCCATTCTCCAACTCTGCAAGGCCATTCTCCACTCCTGTTTCAAAACTCCATATACAATATAATCTCAAGACTTTCACCCTTTCAGCACAGTCCTCCAGGGCCAGGCTTATCAGTTTAAGCCCTGGGAAGAAGGGATTATCTCCTGCTCTGGGCCCCTGGGAAACCATGCCCAGCACTTCCACCGGCCTGTTTTCCTTCAGGACTTTGTTGCTCCTGAGGCTGCACAGAACCATAGCCACTCCAAGTACAAAGAGCAATCCAAAAACTGGGAAACATTCAATCAGCCCAGTACCCCAACATGCCATGCTTCCTTGTTAAAGCCAGATCCTGCCGACTACGCCATATGTGTCAACAGCCCGGCTGGCAGCTTCTGTGGGAGTATAAGATTCACCCACAGCCAGCACCCAGAAAGCTGCCAACAGCACAGGTTCTTTCGACCTGCCTAATTAAGGAAAGCAAGGTGAAGGGGTTGATAGGCTTACTTTTAATTCAAATATCATTCAGTTAGTTCAGGGGAAAAAAAAACAGCACCCTGAACTTCAAAACAAAATGCAAACAAATTACAGACATCAACAGACTTTGTCTGATTCAATCCCAACACATAGTTACCAGAGTTCAACAGAGTCTCAACATCCGGGTTTATAAGCTGGAGGGCTCCTTAGCTACAGCTGCCCGGAGTCTCCTCATCAACACCATCTCCAGAGCCCCGCACCAATAGCTCTGTCCTCCCTTCTTATAGGGCTTTAGACATCATCAGACATCATCTGAATCACCAGAGCTCAGGCTCTGGTGATTGGTTCTTGAGTTGGCCCCTCCCCTTAGGACCCTGGGATGTTCACATCCACATGGATTACATTAACACCTAATGGGGTTTGGGCCTGGGGTTTAGCACCTAGTAAAGCTCACTGAGATAAATTGAGTCACTCAAAGAAAACAAAGACAATTCTGGTTACATCATCCCTTCATATTCAACTCACCCTATACCCTGTCTATATATACATATACATATATACACACACATGCACACATACATACATACACACACATACAGAGATATGCATATTCCCTTCAGCTACCCTAATACTGAGGTCTCATGAATCATATACATCATCTTTCCATGTAGGAATGTAAACAAAACAGTTCAACTTTAGTAAGTCCCTTGTGATTTCTCTTTCTTGTTTACCTTTTCATGCTTCTCTTGATTCTTATGTTTGAAAGTCAAATTTTCTATTCAGCTCTGGTCTTTTCACTGAGAAAGTTTGAAAGTCCTCTATTTTATTGAAAGTCCATATTTTGCCTTGGAACATGATACTCAGTTTTGCTGGGTAGGTGATTCTTGGTTTTAATCCTAGCTCCATTGACCTCCAGAATATCATATTCCAAGCCCTTCAATCCCTTAATGTAGAAGCTGCTAGATCTTGTGTTACCCTGATTGTGTTTCTACAATACTCAAATTGTTTCTTTCTGGCTGCTTGCAGTATTTTCTCCTTGATCTGGGAGTTCTGGAATTTGGTGACAATATTCCTAGGAGTTTTCTTTTTGGGATCTTTTTGAGGAGGTGATCTGTGGATTCTTTCAATTTCTATTTTACCCTCTGGCTCTAGAATATCAGGGCAGTTCTCCTTGATAATTTCTTGAAAGATGAGATCTAGGTTCTTTCTTTTGATCATGGCTTTCAGGTATCCAATAATTTTTAAATTCTCTCTCCTGGATCTATTTTGCAGGTCAGTGGTTTTTCTAATGAGATATTTCACATTATCTTCCACTTTTTCATTCCTGTGGTTCTGTTTTATAATATCTTGATTTCTCAGAAAGTCACTAGCTTCCACTTGCTCCAGTCTCATTTTTAAGGTAGTATTTTCTTCAGTGGTCTTTTGGACCTCCTTTTCCATTTGGCTAATTCTGCCTTTCAAGGCATTCTTCTCCTCATTGGCTTTTTGTGGAGCTCTTTTGCCTTTTGAGTTAGTCTATTTTTAAAGATGTTGTTTTCAATATTTTTTTCAGTATTTTTTTGGGTCTCCTTTAGCAAATCATTGACTTGTTTTTCATGGTTTTCTTGCATCATTCTCATTTCTCGTCCCAATTTTTCCTCTACTTCTCTAACTTGCTTTTCCAAATCCTTTTTGAGCTCTTCCATGGCCTAAGACCAGATCATGTTTTTCTTGGAGGCTCTTGATGTAAGCTCTTTGACTTTGATTTCTTCTGGCTGTATGTTTTGGTCTTCTTTGTCACCAAAGAAAGATTCCTAAGTCTGAGACTGAATCCGAGTCCGTTTTTGCTGCCTGGCCATGTTACCAGCCAACTTACTTGACCCTTGAGTTTTTCGTTGGGGTATGACTGCTTGTAAAGAGTACTTTGTTCCAAGCTTGAGGGGATGCGCTGTTGTTTTCAGAGCTATTTCTATGCAGCTAGCTCTGCCACACCAGCACTCCTCCTCCCCTGCCAAGAACCACCAAGCTGGACCTGACTCAGTTCTTAAGCAGGCTCTGCACTCCTGCTCTGATCTGCCACTGAATTCCTCCCACCCGGTGGGCCTGGGGCTGGAAGCAACTGCAGCTGTAGTTCTGTAGCTGCACCACCTTTGCTGTCTCTGGGGCGGGTGGCTGAACCATGAACTCCTTTCACTCTGTCCCCTGCAGCTTTTCCCACTAACCTTGTCTGTTGTCTTTGGTGTCTGTGGGTTGAGAAGTCTGGTAACTGCCACAGCTCACTGATGCAGGGTGCTAGGGCCCGTTCCACCTGGCTCCTGGTCTGGTTGGTCCTGCCGCCGCCCACGCTGGGCTCAGCTCCCCTCTGCTCCCAGCATCGTGTGCGATAGACCTTACCCAGTGACCATCCAGGCTGTCCTGGGCTGGAGCCCTGCTTCCCTCTGCTATTTTGTGGGTTCTGCAGTTCTAGAATTTGTTCAGAGCCATTTTTTACAGGTTTTTGGAGGGACCCGGCAGGGAGCTCATGCAAGTCCCTGCTTTCCAGCAGCCATCTTGGCTCTGCTCCCCCCCCGCCCCCAACTTCTTTTCAATAAAATTGGTTTCCTTTGCTTAAAAAAAAAAGTGTTTTGCAAACTATAATAGGGAGACTCAACTTTTTGTGTGTCAAGGATCCCTTTGACAGTCTGTAAAGTCCATGGTTCCTTTCTGAGAATGTTTTTAAAAGCCTAAAAACCACACAGGATTACAAAGGAATCCAATGATACTGAACTACAGTTAAAAAAATATTTTTTGAAAGTCCATGGACCCAGATACAGAACCTTGCCATAAAGGCTTAAACAATATCAACTTATGATGGTGACAAGGATGAAATACAATTCTCAAAGTGGGGTCCAAAAAGATGCAAAATCCGTAACTGGAAGAGAATCATTACTGACCCAAGGTTATATTACAGACCCTGAGGTTAGAAGAGTTTAGGAAGCTATCTGATTTGGCACCAAACAGGTGTATTTGGGGTCAGTCAGGTGTCAGAGTGGATGGAGTGCTGGGATTAGAGTCTGGAAGACTCATCTTCCTGAGTTCAAATCCAGCCTCAGACACTGACTAGCTGTGTGACCCCACTTAGCCCTGTTTGCCTCAGTTCCTCATCAGTAAAATGATCTGGAGAAGGAAATGGCAAACCACTCCAGTATCTTTGCCAAGAAAATCGCAAATCAGGTCACAAAGAGGAAGATATAACTAAAATGACTCAACAACAATAAGGTTTATTTTATTCACATTCCTCATTACCTTAAACTGGTATATTAATTCTGATTTTGTATAATTTCTGACTTTTCTCATACATTCTTTTTTGACAGAACCCGTAATTGCATTGGTGTAGGAATTCTTAATGAGGGAGCTCCCTCTACCACTACAGATCAACTAGCACCTGTTCTACAACTGACAGTCTTAAAGAGTGCTAGGGCATGAGGAACAGCCTGATGGTCAGATAGGCCCTGTGTGTCAGAGGCTGACTTAAAAACTAAAAAAGGCATTCTTGTGACCCAGAGTTGTACAGCTGCTGCAGTAAGAAGGGAAAGAGAGCCATAAATGTTAACATCAGACACACCAAGAAGAAAGGGGTTTATTAGGCATTAAGGAAAGCAAATCTCTAAAATTCAGGGGACCAAGAATGCTCAGGGGCTCAGAAGCTTCAGGTTGATTAGACAATCAGTTAAGTTTGTGAAATGGAAAGACCTTGAGTCAGATGTTCTAGGTCTGGGGAAGCTTGCCTTTCAGAAGCTTAGAGTCTGACAAGAAAGTTTATGAAACATGCAAATATCACCCCGCCAGGGGCCCAACTGGCCCCTCCTCAAGCCTAGTTAATAAACAGCAATGATAATGCAAAGTAACAGTAAAAGAAGCACTTTACAAATATTATCCATCTTATCCTCAAAACAACTTTGGGAGGTAGACGTTAATATTATTCTCATTATAATCTTCATTTTCAGTTGATTTGCCCAGGGTCACACAGCTAGTGTCTGAGGCTGGATCTGAACTTAAGTCTTCCTGAATGCAAGATGACTATCTGCTGCACTGTAATCAAGGGACAAAATAACCATGCAAGCTCTGAGGATGAAAGATTACTTAGGTCTGAGAATGGGCCTTTCAGAAGGCTTCACTGAAGCATTATTTTATACAGACACACACACTCACACTCTTCAGTGATTAAAGATTTACATACACAGAAACAGATATGTAGCACTTTGTAATCCTTAAAGCACTAACTATATTAGCCACTGTTGTTACTAAGATTTGAGAAGGACCTCAAAGAATGGAGAGGCAGGAGGAGCCGGGTGGTAAGCTGGGCCTATACTAGTGGCAACAGTAGAAATGGAAAAGAAGGTATGGACTGCCAAGAAACTGGAAGTTGTCTCCTACTGCCTATAGGAGGGAGGGAGAATAGGAACAGTCAAAGCTAAGACTGATGTTTTGAGCATGGGTAAGCGGATGAAAAGACAGTGTCCTTAGAAGAAATAGCAAAGTCCTAAGTAATCAATTCTTTCTATACTCTCCTTTTGTGACTGCATCTGCTCTTCGAGGTTCAATATCTAAAAAGCTCAGGCTCTCATTTGAACTCCCAAGTCCTACATCTCAGGCTGCCTGCCCAGATATCCCATCAGCAATTCAAACTCACTATGTCCAAAGGGGAACTTCATCATCTTCCCTATTAACTACTGTTCTTCCTTCAAAACTTTTGTTTTCTGCTAAGCGGCAAAATTATCTCCAAATCACCCAGTTCCAAAACAGAGTCATTTTTGAGTCTTCCATCTTCTGCACTCCCCATGTCCTATCAGTTGTCAGATCTTACCACTTTGATTTCCACAGTCTCTCATGTCTCGCTTTCTCTCTAGGCTACCTGCCCTCTCCTTATCATTTACTTGGACCACTGTGGCTGATTACTGATTGTGCCTGCCTCCAGGGTTTTCCCTCCTTCATAATTTTTTTTTTGTTTTACAAAATTCTCAACGTAAGCAATCTTCCTGGCATAGGCTGCATTACATTATTCACGCCTGGCATTTAAGTCTCCTCACCACTTCATTCTAGCCTCTCTTTTTAGGGTTATTCTACATTACTCTTCTTCCTTCCTTTAGTCAAATAACACTACATGCTATTCCTCAAAGACTGAACATCCATGGAATGCATCACCTCTACTGCTCGGAATCATTTTCCTTCAAGGCTCAGCTCAGGTATTATCTCCTAGGGAGCATTCTCTGATAGGGTAACACATCTTAAAGCATCTTTCAATCCTCAAACAATCTTATAGAACTGTGTGTGGCTCTAACTTTTATGCCTATACCCAAGGGTGTGTTGGAGCCAGCTAAAATCAGCACAATGTTAAATTTTCAGTGTGAGCATTTACACCTTGGAAATCAGCAAATGATGTAAATCGGGGCTTGTTTTATTGATAGAATCAGAGGCAGCAAGGTTGCCCAGTGGATAGAGCACTGGGCCTAGAGTCGGTAAGACTTGAGTTCAAATCTGGCCTAGCTGTGTGACTCTGGGCAAGTCATCTAACCTCTGTCTGCCTTAGTTTTATCATCTATAAAATGGGGATAAGAATATGAGGATCAAATGAGCTAATCATAAAGTGCTTAGCACAGTGCTTCACAGAGTACTATAGAAATGTTTATTATTATTACTGGTAAGTGATGGAGAAAATATTAATGCAGATTAAACTTAAGTGTGTCATGTACACATGTTTATCCATGAAAGTTGGTTATTAAACAATTACCTGCACACCCCTGCCCATGACTCTACTTTTTATGATACTTATTTCTGAGTCCATTAAAAAAAAAAAGTGGTGAGATAGAAAAGGCTATGAATTGGAAGTCCAAGGGCCTAGGTTCAAATCCTGGTGCCACTGCTTACAATATATGTGACCTTAATCAAGTTACTTAATATCTCTGGGGTCTCATTTTTGTCAACTATAAAATAAGGAAGTTGTACTACCATCCACTATCAGCTCTGAATCCACAATCCATGTCATGTATGTCCCCTTTATAGCAATAACTATTTTTACCTTTATTATATTCCCAGTGCCCAGCACAATGCCTTGCACAGAATAGGTCGTTATAAATATTAATTTAATGAAAGGAAAATTCAATTCTGGAACTGTTGAGTTAGACATACCACCAGGGAATCCAGGAGGTGATGGTCCGGCAGACAGTCACAGCTGCAGGTCCAAAGCTTGTCTGAGAGGATAGGCTTGAATTCAGAATCCCATTTACATGAGTACCTCCTTACCCCCAGTTATGAGTCATTAGTGATGATTCTTGTAGTCTGGGACAAGAGGTCCAGTGGAGTGATGGCTAGGGACAAAGTAAAGGGTCAGGATAGGGGCAGGAGGATGCCCAGGAGACTGGGCAAGGAACTAGGAGATAAGGTGGGCCTCTGGAGTGAGAAATGGGAACCACAGATAAGGAGACACAAGGTTTAAGAGCAAATGAGGACTGGTCTTGGGGTAAGGCTGCTGAGAGCTCTTAGCTAGAACCTACTCACTCCCTTATTGCTACCACCTCCTGCTGCTGTTAATCTCTTCCCTGGAAATGTGTGCTACATAATGTAGTCTCACAATTTCTCCTCTTCCTTACAATTCTAGACCAAGTAATAAAGTCCCTCTTAAGGCTGGCAAACAGATTTTCCTGCAGCAAAACAGGAGCCAAAATAAGGACTTGCCTATGCTCCCTCTACCTTTCTTTTTCCCATTTACAGTAAAAGGAAGTATTGATAGGATGTAGTAACAGATTGGACATAGAGCATAAAGGAAAAGAAAGACTCAAAGGTTTTAAGACTGAAAGACTAGAGAAATGGTGGTAATACTGAAAAAAGTAGGCAGCATTATCTTTACATCCCTCCATTCCCAGCACAAAACTAGTGTGAAATACTATTGAATGAATGACTCCTGGAAAGGAAGACTGGTTGGGATGATGACAAGCAGTTCTGACACACTGACTTTGAGGTGGTGATTTGGAAGTAGAAATGCAGGTCTGGAACAAGAAATGTAGGACTGGAACAAGCAACGGCTAAAGATTCATTTATTAAATGTCTACTGTATGCAAAAGATTGAATAGTTTAGAAATGATGGCAGAAACCAAGAGAGAAGATGAACTCTTTCAGGTAAATGTGGAGACTGAAGAGCTGAGATTTCTTGAGAGGACAAGATTCAATGTAAATATAAAAAAGTTAGGGCATAAATTCATCCCAACATCAGCTGATCACTTTGAAAGGCTGTTAGTATTCACACTTTCTTTGAAAAGCCATATTGGGTGGTGCAGGCCTCTTAATTCCTTGCTACTAGAGTCACCCAGAGCTGGCAGACTGCTTGAACTTGGGAATTCTGAGTCTGACACCAGTATGGTAAGCCCCTGAGAACAGAGGAGGTGGTTAACAGGCTGCCTAAGGAGGTAGCCCAGGTAAGAAATAGAGCAGGTCAAAGCTCCCATGTCAAATAGCAGTGAGATCAGCCCTGGAGTGACTGTTGTACTTCCAGCCTGGGCAAAATAGAGAGATCCAACCTCCAACAGACAGAGAAATCAATGAGCAAGCAAGCAAATTGATAAGTAGCTTAGGAGAATATTGAGTCATTTTTTATGTACCAATAAGTACACTCAACCTACTCTAAGCTGCAAATGACTATTTTTCACACAGCAAAGCAAAATATTTATGCTTTATTTTCCCCCACTAAAGAATGGTTTCATTCTTTTAAAACACTGATTTATTATAAACTCACTTTAGCTTTACTCTCATAATCAGTTCATTTTCTCTGCTGCTGGTAAGATGAGATTATATACTTAACTTAGATAATTTAAGATACAGCAATCAAGCATAGAATAAAACTTACCAAGACATCCCCCAAAGACAACCCATTCCATTAACTCAACCTTGACAAAACTTACCACTCTTGGGTGGCCTAGAGAATAAAACAATGCTGGGATGCTTTGTACTTTCCCCAAACAGAATCATTATACAATTTAAACAACTCTATGGCTGAACGAAAAATTAGTCAAAATGCAAATCTATAACTGCTGACTAATAGCTTACATTAATTAATAATTATTAAGAACTAAAGTTGTGCGCGCGAGCCTGCCGGAGCCGAGCTGTGCCAACCCTTCCGCCCTCGTGTGACCCGGACCTCGCAGCACCCGCCGCTGTCCAGCCGCGACAGAAATGACCGAAGCCCAGAAGCGGAGGGAGCTGCTCCCGCTCATCCACCACCATCTGGTGCAGGCTGGCTACGTGAGGGCGGCGCGGGAGGTGAAGCTGCAGAGCGGCCAGCAGGTTTCTAAGGCTGTGAAGTCATTTTCTTTCTGGTTGTCTTAGCCAGAAAGGACCTTGTGAGAGGCTTCCTAGTCTAATCCTAGAGAGTAAAAAACTGAACTCCAGACAAAGAGAGCAGATGGGGAACTAGAACCCAGGTCTCTTCACAAGGCTCTTCATAGGCACTGTCTCATTTGATCTTTGAAACAACTTTGTGAGGTTCCAAATTCTCTCCTTCTCCCCTTCCCCACCTACTGAGAAAGCAAGCAAAGTGATATCATTTATAATTGCGAAATCATGCAAAACACATTTTCATATTAACTGTATTGTGGAAAAAAAAGTGAGGAAATTATGCTTCAGTTTGCACTCAGAGTTCATCAGTTCTCTCTCTAGAGGTGGATAGCATTTTTTCGTCATGAGTCCTTTGGAACTGACTTGGATCTCTGTGTTCATCAGAGCAGCCAAGTCTTTCACAGTTGATCATCATTACAATGTTGCTGTTACTGTGTACAATGATTACCTGGTTCTTCTTACTTCACTTTGCATCAGCTCATATAGGTCTTCACATGTTTTTCTGAAATCATTCCCTTGTCGTTTCCTATAGTACAGTAATACTCCATCACAATCATATACCACCACTTGTGCAGCCATTCCCCAACTGATGAGCATCCTTTTGATTTCTGATTTTTTTGCCACCACCAAAAGAGCTGCTGTAAACATTTTCGTACATATAAGTCCTTTTCCCTTTCCTTTGATCTCTTTAGGATACAGACCTGGGTCAAAGGGTATGCATGGTTTTATAGTCCTTTGGACATAGTTCCAAATTATCCAATAGTCCAAATGATTGGACCAGTTCACAACTCCACCAAGTTTACTAGTGTGCCTATTTTCCCTCAGCCCTTCTAGCATTTGTCATTTCTGATGGGTGTGAGGTACTACCTCAGAGTTGTTTTTATTTGCATTTCTCTAATCAATAATGTATAGATAGCTTTGATTTCTTCTTCTGAAAACTATCTGTTTTGACCATTTGTCTATTTGGGATGGCTCTTCTTTTTATAAATTTGACTCAGTTTCCTATATGTGAGAAGTGAGGCCTTTATTAGAGAAACTTGCTGTAAAAATTTTTGATGTTATTTTTAGCAAAATGTAATTTCTCTGATTATCTCTTTTAATTAGAGCTATTTTTGCTTTTTCTTTGCCTGAGATCATGATTGCTAACCCTGCCTTTTTTACTTCAGCTGAAGCATAATAAATTCTGCTCCAGTCCTTTAAAAAAAAAAAAAATTATTAAGAACTTTATAAATTTACAGGATGTATCCTTAATGAAATCAAGACTAATGAATGGTACTAAATTCTTATATTTTTGCTTGTTTGAATATACATTTTTGCCCAGCAGTTGTCATTAGAGAATTACAGGTTTTAGTAATTATGAGTTTAGGGTAAGAAAAAATAAATTAGTCTTATTAATTACTTGGTCATTTTAACATCAAAAACCAAAGCATTCGGGTCATCTCTTGTTAATTTAGTGTTACTAAAATATATGATCTGTATATACTTGATTATCAATTATCAATCTTTCTTATTATAAAAGAGGAGAAAATATTTGATTATGGCCAGTGTCCTAATGGTCACTTCTTTATTTTGATTTTAATATCTACCCACATTTTGTCATAAACATGAAACTTCTTTTAATCTTAAAATCTGAATACTTTGTTTACATCTACCCTTGACACTTTCATTCTAGCTTGTAATGCACTGAAATTTCATCAGTGGGCTTACCATCTTAGGTTAGTATGCTAGGTTAAAACCCATGTAGTAGTGGGGTAAGAGAAATGTCTGACTGGATTTTAGTTCTGTCTCATGGTGCCTTACTTGCTGTATGACTTTGGCAAGGCACTTAACCCCTCTGAGACTTGGCTTTTTCATCTGTAAAATGGGGAAAACGACACTTCACAGGACTATTGTGAGGATCAAATATGACTATATATTGTTGGTGGAGTTGTGAACTGATCCAGCCATTCTGGAGAGCAATTTGGAACTATGCCCAAAGGACTATAAAAATGTGCATACCCTTTGACCCAGCAATACCACTTCTAGGGCTGTATCCCAAAGAGATCACACAAGTAGGAAAGGCACCCGTATGTACAAAAATATTCATAGCAGTTCTTTTTGTGGTGGCAAAGAATTGGAAATCAAGGGGATGCCCATCAGTTGGGGAATGGTTAAATAAACTGTGGTATACAAATGTAATGGAATACTATTGTGCTATAAGAAATGAGGGGCAGACAGACTTCATTATAACCTGGAAAGGACTGACGCTGAATGAGGGGAGCAGAACCAGGGGATCATTATACACGATTACAGACACACAGTATCTGTAAGGGCTAATAGATAGACTTGACTCCTCTCATCATTGCAAGGTTCAAAGACAGCTGCAAAGGACTCATGACGGAGAAAGCTATGCACATCCAGAGAAAGAATTATGGAGTCTGAATGTAGACTGAGGCAAACTATTTGCTAGCTTTTTTCCCCCTTCCTTTCTCACGGTTCGTTCCATTGGTTATAATTCTTCTCTACAACTAGAGTATTATGGGGTGGCTAGGTGGTGCAGTAAGTAGAGCACCAGCTCTGGAGTCAGGAGGACCTGAGTTCAAATCTGGCCTCAGACACTTGACACACTTACTAGCTGTGTGACCTTGGGCAAGTCACTTAACCCCAACTGCCCTGCCTTCCCCCCTGCAAAAAAAAACAAAACAACTAGACTATTACGTAAATAAGTTCAATGTGAAGGTATATGTAGAACCTACATTGGATTACATGCCATCTTGGGGGGAAGCAGGAGGAGAGGGAGGGAGAGAAAATTTGGAACCCCAAAACTGAGTGTTGTAAACTAAAAATAAAAAATAAATTTATTAAAAAAAATTGACTATATAGTGTTTTGTAACCTTAAGTATTATAAAGAGATAAGCTAGTACCCATATTATTGGTGCGTGGTATCTCCAATACCTCAACATAGGACTAGTTACAGATCCATGCTAAGAACTACAACCAAATGAAGTAGCCATGGTGTCAACTAAATAACAGGTATATACTACACTCCATTAAACCTGATACTGGAGTAACTAGTAGTCTTGAATCTAGTCCTGAATCTTAACATACTAATGCACTTTCCCTAACTGTAAAGGCAGACTAAGTGTCATGGTCTTTTTCTTATTCTCTGCTTCCAATGTGATCATTTCATTAAATGCCTGAATTAAAATTATTATACTCATTCTTCTCCCCATTTATATTTGCTAAACTGTAGGCTAATGATTAAACATGCAAAATCACCACTAAAGCATTTTTTAAACATTTCTAATGCAGTGAAATTAGAAAATCAGTAATTGAGTAGAAAAAATATTCAGAATTACAATTGATAACCGTGTGAAAATTACTCAAAGGTTAAGTTGTTTACAGCAAAAATTAAATATGCATACTTATAATAGGTAGTTTATACCTTTAATTTCTTATTTAACACAGCAACAAGAGCCACGTTAAATGCTATAAAAGGAGTTATGCTAGGAAAATTAAACAGTCTACTTTACTAATACTTTAAATTCAAGTGTTCAAATTTAACCCTTTTTTTTCCCATGGTCATGGTGACTAAGTTTGAAAAGTGACTTACAAATTGGCTTAGTGAATCATAACATCCCTGGGGGCATTTAAATGTCAACTATACCAAACCTTTCTAAGACTTATTTTGGTTCTAAAATGTTATTAATTCTGTTTTGGGCGAAGGCAATTTACTGTCCAAAAAGTAATAAGTAAAAGTATAAGCCTTCCTTCCATCCCTTCACAGTAGATCTATGTTCCTAATATCTTCCTATAGTTTACTTAACTTAGTATCTATTGTGTGTTAAATTACATTGGACCAACTTCCTAATTGCTGGTACTTTTGACATTTGCTAGTGTTGTGCAACATCACATTTACAAAAGGAATTCACCCTGACCTATGCCAACAGAATACATTTCCTAATAATCTTTGCTTGCTCCTGTGAATATTCAATACCAAAATAAACTGTCTACGACTTTTTCAGTGTATAAGCATCCCCTTATATGCTCACTAATTCTAGAACCCAGAACAATTGAGTTTCCACTTAGCCACTTTTACTCCTACACCAGAGAGGAAAGAGGGAAAGAACTACATTATCTTCTTCCTCTCCTATATATCATAGCATCACACAAGTTTAGATTTGAAAGAGTCTTAGGCACATCTTCCACCCAATCCCTCTGACAACATTACAGGTATACTATTGTCCAATCTTTAAAATATTCTCTAAAGACATTACTTTATTAATTCCCAATCACATCTGCATAAATTTTCAATACTGAGTTCAAGTCTCTGCAGATCCAAGTTTGCAAATAGAATGAAAATGGTACAGTCAACTACAAATACAACAGTAATAAAAGCATACATCTTAACTATGCACAGGATTTTTAATTTAATCCATTTAATTATACCTTGGCCTACAAGAGACAAAAGCGAACACCAAACATTTAGGAGTAGAGAAAGAAAAGTAAATGATGGTTAACTAACAGCCTGGCAAAGTTCCACATTTTCCTTTCTTCCTACTTTGCCAACCTGAAGAAATAGAATGAAAATCCTGGGAACAACCTGTTGAGGCAGGCAGCTTACCAACCTGTCTGTGCTGGAGTAAGTCAAGGGGCACTCTGGTTCATTCTAGGTAGAAAATAATTGCTCCTGTAAAGCTGCTGCTCTGGAGAGAAGTTGGTTTCATTTTCTCTCTGCAGTACCCAATTTTACTGATAATATTCAACTTTCCTGATATTCTCTCCTCTCTTGGCTTCTTTGACATCACATTTTCCTGGTTTTCTAACACTCTACACATTCCTTTTCTGGCTCCTCTCACTTCTCCTTCCCTCTTAATGTAGGTCTTCTCCATGGCTTTCTCTACACTTTTACTCTTGGCAAACTCACCTATTCCTAGATAATTCCAAATTTAAATTTCTAACCCCAACCTTTCCTGAGCTACATAGAGGTCCCACCATCTCCATTCTCCACATAAATAGACCTGATCATGTCACTCTTCCACTAAAAATCTCTTCAATGGCTCTCTTGTCTACCAAATGAAAACCAAGCTCCTTAAGGCCTGGCACTCCAGCCTGTTTTTCTTTTAATCTCCTCATTCTCTCTATCTCCACTCCCAATAACATAACCCACACACAGAATGATTTTGCCTCTGATCAAGGCAACAAGAGCAGCCCATCTTGAACATCTTCAAGCTGTGTTTCAAGTGCCCCTTCTACCCATGCCACCATCCCTGATACTTTAAATTCAAGTGTTCAGTTGGAAATGACTGTAAGAGAATCATCTGGGTGTCAGGCTACCTAATCTGCTAAATCAGACACCACATCGTCTCTTTAAGACATCAAGTGCTCCTGATTCATCTCTTCCTCAGGATACCCTAGAGTACTTGAATATATAGCGACTAAGTGAACGTTTAATGAGCTGTCTAAAGCATAACCTCGGAGAAGGCTCCTCCTTCCTGGGCCTCACCAACTATGCACCACAACTTTAGAACTTGGTGGCTTCCAAGAGCACGCTGGACATCAAGTCACAAATATCACGGGGTATCCACTATATACAAGGGACTGTGCTAGAACAAAATCAGACAGTTGGGCAACTATGTGTGCAAACAGTACTTTTTCTGGGACAGGACGGAAAGAAAATTTATAGTGAAAATTAAAAAGTGAATTACATTTCCAACTTCTCCATTCTTTAACCTTCTGAAAGATCATTATCCTGTATACTATAAGCTTTTGTAGATTTCAATTTAGTAACATACCTGCATTGGGCGTGCTGCCTGCTGTAGCCAGGGATCCAATGTGATTTTGGGTAAGGTTGTCTTGGGTTGACTGAAGGCTTGGAGTTGCCCATGATGAAGTACTATATCCCACAGGACTCTGCCGCTGCTGTTGCGGATGGGTGACGGCTGTGTTTTGACCGGGAAATGAATTATCTTTAAACTGTGTGATGACTGAAGTACTCTGTGAAGTAAACACTTGCCCATATGGATCACCAGCAGGCACCGAAGGATATGAAACACTAGGGTACACAGCACCCGAAGCAGTAGACATAGCATAATGGCCAGAAGTAAGGGGAAATCCCTGAGAAGCAATGGAAGAACTGGCAGAGGGAATGACTGGGCTGTTGTAGTGATTACCAAAGGAGGAGTATGGCTGGGGTCTATTTGTGTGTAAATGGGATGCTGAAGATGCAATACCACCTGGGAATGATCCAGGAGTGGACCCTACAGTATGAGGAGCAGGAGGACCCCTGCCATATACCTGCTGTGATCCTAGCTGCATGTTCATTGTGCTAGGACCTGTAGCAAGAGTCACATTTTGTGTTGGTACTGTGTAGTGGCCAGAATAATAATCAGTACCATACTGGTTTTCCAATGGCAGAGGGGTACTTTTCCCAGGTCCTTGGGAGTAGAGTCCTGAGGGAACAACATAGCCTTGAGGATGTAATCCATATCCAGGTGGAAACTGCATCTGATTCTGTGCTGGACCTAAGGAAAGGAAGAAAATCCTCACATAAATCACTGAAATAAACTACTAACGTGCAAGCGAGTATGAAATACTGGTCCTTAAGAAGGGGGAAGAATCATGTTTATACAGGACAATATTTCTAAGCACCTACCCGAAGAGTGACCTGACTTTTCCCTAACATGACAACCTACTTTGGGAGGTTGCACTGTTACAGATCTCATATCAATCTAGTTCTACTCCTAGCTTCCTGACTATTTCTTCTGAGCTTTAGGGTAAGTCAATCTTTCTATGAGCTATATGAGCTATTTGTTTTCCTCACTAAAACTGAAGACTATGCCTTAGAACATAAAAAATTTACAGTTATGGACAATTTAATAAAAGGTAAAACATGATCATCATCATGTTCTTTTATTATCAACAACATGCCTACAAAGGCCTGAGAGCTCCTTAATTCTTTACTGGGTAATACTGTAGAAGTTCATTTAAACCATATCTCTATGGCAGTCATGATGAGGATTTCACTATACAATTAAGAATGAAGCTCAGAAGTGTTGGAGAGGGAATACTATTCATGTTTCTGTTACAATTATATTGAGAATACAGAATATATGTTCATATGACACCCCAATTTCTGAGTGCTTTAATTAAATCATCTTGCAGGATGATTGGAAACATTACATTTACATTCGAAATTCTCATGAGGTTTTTTTTTTTTAAAGAGCCAAACAGGAATCGTTTTTAAACAAAAGTTAATGCTCTTGTCCACCCAATTAATACAAATTGATGATATCTGGAATGCCATATCAAAGAACTAGACTGTGCCAATTTGTGAATCATGAAGTAACTTAGTATTAAACAAATCTATTTAAATGGCTACCCATTTCCTAACGACTTATTTGGCTTATCCATGTTACAGATATGGAAGCTGGGAAATAAACATTATCATATCAAAAAAGTTCAAATGTCAATCTTCTAAAAATAACAAGAATGTCTTATCTGCTGAAAGTTTACCAGCACTGAACTAAATATCAGACGGAATCGATTTTATTCTTATGAATACAATAGAAACATTTAAATCACTTCTTTTAATCCACAAAATACCTTACAATATTTTCATTACTGTACATTTCAAAAATATTCATTGTCATTTTCTATTAAAGCTTTAAATTCATGAAAAAGGCTGATAAATCATTCAAAATAAACGACTCAAGGCACGTTCAAGGGTGAAATGCCGACATTTTACATTCTTCCATTGTTCTTTGAAAAGCAACCTTCCCCAAAAAGCACATAGATTTTAAAGGGAAAATTCAGTCAAAAACCCCAGTGCCCTTTGCTTTCTCATTCTTAAAACTTATATTATTTCGCTCAAAATATTTTAACCTTTAAAAACATCACTAAAATGATTGTGTTGAGAGTGCTACTGGTACTTCTATGAATCCACTTGGAGTAAAGTAAGTAGAATCAGGAAAACAACATGCCAAAGAACAGCAGCAAAGGAAACGAAAAGAACAATACCAAAAAGTGAATTTTGCCTAATGGCCGATGTTGGCTCCAGAGAAGAAATGAGAAATTGAACTGTCTTCTTTTTGTCAGGGGTCTATGGCTGTAGAATACAGCATATATTAATATATTACATGATTATCTAAACTTTTAAAAAATCTTTGTTACAAGGGAATGTTTATTGGTTAGTGGAAGTGTATATTCAGAAATGAATGTTAGGTAAAAGCAAAGTCATGAACAAAACATTTACAAAAGAATTTAGAAAAAAATAAGGTGCTACTTCTTTTTATCTGTAAGTTTACCCAAACTGATAAATACATTTTATAAGTAAGCCAGAACTACCCTGTTGTTCAGCTGTGTCCAACTCTTTGCGATCTTGTTTTTTTTTTTTTTTTCTGACAAGGATACTTATGTGGTTTGTCATTTCCTTCTCCAGCTCCATTTACAGATGGGGAAACTAAGGCAAACAGGGTTAAGTGAGTTGTCCAGGGTCACAGCTAGTAAGTGTCTGAGGCAGATTTGAACTCAGAAAGATGAATCTTTCTGACTTCACACCTGGCTCTCTATCCACTGTGCCACCTAGCTACCCTTAGAAATAATTAAGACCCCCTACATTACAGAAGTATTATGAGTTGCTAGCTAGGCTATACTACCAAGAGAGGATAAAATGATC
This sequence comes from Trichosurus vulpecula, assembly GCF_011100635.1. Classification (NCBI taxonomy): domain Eukaryota; kingdom Metazoa; phylum Chordata; class Mammalia; order Diprotodontia; family Phalangeridae; genus Trichosurus; species Trichosurus vulpecula. The sequence goes on from NC_050578.1 coordinate 47,341,490, forward strand.
TAATATACTTGTAAAAATGCGCTCAATTACCAGGCAAGAAAACTAGTTTCTGATCCTGCTTCTGCTAATCATTAGCAGAGTGACCTTGAGAAAATTACGTTACTTTATGAACCTCAGTTTCCTCATCTGTGGAAGTCTGCTCTGTATCCCACATGTAATTCTTCTAAGGATCACAACAGAAGACCACATAAAAGCACTTTATAAGTCAAAGATAAAAACACCATACTATTGCTAGATTTAAATTCCCTGAGAGCAGGGATCTCATTTTTTTTAAGATCTGTCCCCATCTCTCCCATGCCACCACATTACAGTTTGATATGCATGCAGTAAAAACAACAACAAACTGGGCTGTTTTCAATTCCTACAACTCCTTATGTCTGAACTATACTTCTATCCCATTTCCACTAGATGAAATCATTCAAGGCCCAATTAAAAGGCTAATTCCCCCAGGAAGCTTTCCTGATAACCCTTGCAGATAATGACCTACAAATGAATGAATATTAGATTTGAAATAAGCTTAGGCACCACTACGTCTAACCTAATTATTTTACAAAATAGGAAATAGTTCCCTCATTTGAATTCACAGCATTTGGCCTGTACTACTGCTCTTATTTTTATTTTACTTTAAAATTTCTTTATTTTTGATTAAAGAACGTACACTGAGTTGTTCACTATCTAGAAAAATAAATGTTCAATAATAATTTCCAAAGCTGCATTATATATAACTCTGGGATTCAACAGGTATCTTTTGCAATCAAATTAAATAGTATTTGAAATGTATCAAGATATAAAGTTCACTCAAACGTCAAATAATGGTAAAATGAACCTCTGAATTAAAAATCTCTGGTCTACTCACCATGATTAACTACTTTAATTTAGCACTGTTAAGCGCTGGATTTTTTAAAAAGAAATATACTTCATACTTGTGTTATACTCAAATGTGCCATGAGTCAAATTAGACCTCTGCAATTATTATCTTTAATTACAGGACATTCACTTTATGGAGAAAGAAAGACTATAGTTTAACAACAACAACAACAAAAATCTACAGAGGGATACTCAGTTAAGGGAAAGCAGGTATACCTGTTTACCTATAACTGAAGCCCCTCAAAGCATCCTGATTAAATGTTCACTACCTCTGTTTTTTGTGCATATAAAGGCAAAGACCAATTTCTTTAGCCTATAAATTCAAGAAGGGAACCTCTAGGTTCCAATGAAGACATCAAATATAAGTTAAGTGCAATTTGTAAAGGAGAACTATGAGAAAAGCAAAGATTTGGTACTAAAGGATCCTTTGAACTAGCAACAACTATCAAGGTTAAATAGTCTGGGGGATCAAGTTTATGAAAACTGAGCATTTGGGGGGGGTGATATTCACAGACACAAGCATAACTTGTATATATTCTACACTTCTATACATAGTAATTTTTTGCATGTTATTGTAGATTCCAATTTGTGGTTTCTTCATAATTTAAAAAGCCATGAGGGTCTTCAATACATGGTATCATTTATTTATTCACTTTCTCAAAGTACTCTTTGGAAGCGTTCCGAGATGGCTTGATCATAGGTGAATCTGGTGTCCAATTTGCTGGACACACCTCTCCATGCACTTTCACAAACTGGAATGCCTTCACCAAATGAAGAGTTTCTTCCACACTTCAGCCCACAGGGAGATCATTGACACTCACGCGGTTGATAATTCCATTATGGTCAATTAAGAAAAGACCTCTTAATACAACTCCAGGTCCTTCAAGCAGAACACCATAGTCCCGGGAAATTTGTTTGGTTAAATCTGATAGGAGTAGAATATTCATATGACCTAAACCGCCACTCTTTCTTGGTCTATTTATCCAGGCAAGATGGCTAAAATGGGAATCCACTGAAACCTCAATCACTTCACAGTTCGTATCATGAAATTCATTAGCTTTGTCACTAAAAGCAACAATTTTTGTTGGACACACAAAAGTGAAATCAAGAGGACAGAAGAAAAGCACCAAATATTTGCCTTTAAAGTCATCAGGGCTTATTTCTTTGAATTCTACATTGACAACAGCTGTACCCTTAAAATATGGAGCATGTTGGGTTACAGGAAACACATAAGTTGAAGAACTGGTGCTGAAGGAAAATTCTGAATGGGCAGCACTTGAGGGCACTGTTGGCTGGGAATGTGTTTCTAGTAGCAACAGGCCTGAAGACTGCAGAAATGCCCAAGGGAAAGGAGTTCACATGCCAGGCAACCGAAGCCCAAAGTAACCTTCCCAAGGAAGCCACCATCTTCCAAGTGTCTACTTCTCTTATTATAAGGATAGGAAACAGACCTGTGCTTTCATTGATATAGGGAAATCCTGGATGAGGAAACTCCTATCAGTCCAAGTAGGCACCTTCTTTTCTATCTATAGTTTCAGTTTCCTAGAGCACTGAATGGGAAGTGACTTGCCCAGAATCACCTCTTATTTGCCAGAGGTAGGACTTGAACCTGTCTTCCTGGTTCTAAAGCTAGTTCTTTATTTTACTATGTCATGCAACTTCTTAGCATCTCTTCCATACACTTCTAGCCTAGTCTATTATGCAGTTCATAGGAGGATAGATTTAGAGGTGAAAGGCACCTCAGAGGTCACCTACTCTAACTCCCTCAGTTCTGTAGATGAAACTAAGGCCTCGCGAGGTTAAGTTACTTGCCCAGGTCACACAGGCAGTTTTGAGGGGAAAAATTTCAACCCAGGTCCTCTGAGATTCATGAGTCCATACTTTCACTTCTGAATCACAATGTGCTGTAAGCTAAAGGTATGTCAGTAAGGTTCAACTCTCAGAACATGTAAACTGTATTGTGTACTTATGAGTGCTCTGAGTGCTCGCTCGTGAGTGAATCTAGATGGCTTCAAGGTCCTTTGCAGCTCTCCAGCTTTGAATCAAAGGATCTATGATCCCTCTGAGCCTTCACATCCTGTGCAATCACGTGTTCTCATAAATCTTCCAAAGAAGAATTACCCAACATGCTAGAGACCTTCCTCTTGGCCTAAATAATCATTGTGTATAGTATGTGTGTAATAAACACTTTCTGAATCAATGAAATGATGACTAAGAATTCTAGAATAAATTAGGTACTGTACAATCTAGGGGTAAAGAAACTACTATAAATTACCCCACCCAGCCTTTCACTGGATGTTTGACAATTCTGAAATAGTAGTAAAGATTTTAATACATGTATTGAAGGAAGATTGGAGAGGGTTGAGAAAAGGAAATGAACGGAATGATTTGGTAAACATATCTGGGGGATGGTCAATTTTAAACCGTAATAGAAAGCTGCTGTACTTTCCAGGCTTCTGATTCTTTGATAGCTCTCCTGTATTCATTTCAAATGTTATATATCAATAAGGAAAAACTCTAAGATCCTCAAAGTGAGAAGATCAAATTGAGAACCTCAAAGCTGAACTGTATAGCTTTGAATTTTGATACTATGAGCTACCCAAAACAAACTGAGTCTATTCCTTTTTTTAAACTGACAACATTAAATTTTATTTTTTCAATCCAAAAAAATTGGCCAACTCTGCCTCTTAAAGACTAATGCATCCTTCAAGGCCTGTGTCAAAAGAGATTTCCCAGATTCTAGAACATAATTATTCCTCTTCTGAATTCCTCCGTGCAACTTTTAAGACCATTAACAGAAAGTGCTGTAATACTGGCACAATCTTATCTCCTTTATTAAACTGGAAGCTCCTTGAGAGTACAGATGATATTTATCTTTCTATTCCCCAACAGAGACTCACAAATATAAGGCACTCAATGAAATTAATTTTACATTCAAATTCTTGTGGACCACATGTATTCTATGAAGTCTCAAATAGGGAGACAAAGTAGTTTAAAACATTAAAATTTACTACAATTTTTAACAGTCTGATGTTATAAACGATGTAACATGCTATACTTATGAGAGCAATGTTAATAAAATATAAAGCCAGGTAAAGTTAACTATTTATAATTGCTCCTTATAGTACTTACAGAAACAGGCTCAAAGGAATTTTAGAAGCCAATTATCTAGTCCAAAATAGAGGTGCACAAGAATTCCTTCTACAACATATCCCCACCAGTCATCCAGCGCCCCCCAAGCCCTCAAGTGAGGGGAAGAGCCACTGTCTCCAGAGGCAGCCCAACTTATCGTTTGATAGATCTAACTCCCCTACGTTCAGCCTAATTTCTACACATGGCTCCTAGCTTTTCCCACTGGGGCCAAGTAGACAGAACCAATCAAATCTATCTTCCATGTGACAGTTGTTTCAAATACTTGAAGATGGCTACCTCCCCCCACCTCCAACCAATCTCTGTATGGCATGCTCTTGAGGCCCTTCACCATTCCTGCTGGTCTCTTCTAAACAACCTCAAACCAAAAACTTTTGCTCTCCAAAATTTTAAACATGGTCTCTAGAATTGAACACTATATTCCAGAAATGATCTGACAGGAGCAGCACACAGGACTATTCACTCCTTCCTTCATTCCAGACATTATGCTCCTCTTAATGTAGCATAACATCACAGCGGCTTTTCTGGCTGCTGTATCACACCAACTCATAGTTTACCCCCACCTTTCCCAGAAAAAATGCTATCTAGCCAAGTTTCTCCCATCTTCTACTTTAAAAGGTTAATTTTTTGAACCCATGCGTTTGAATTTGTGTCAAGAGTAAGATGAGAAAGTTGCCGTTTGCCTCTCATTTCCCAACTCCTAAAATTTGTGTCATGACCTGCCCAGTCCTCCAAATGACACAGGATCATCTAAATTGTAAAACACTATTTGTTTTATTAGTTGTCTCCTAGTTTACATTTCAATGACTGTGAAAGAGGTCAGCCTTAAAGTCCTGGAAAATGGATTCTCCTGTAATCTTAAAAGAAACGTCAAAGACAACAGTACTGCAAAAAAATTTCTCATAAAAAAAAAAAAAAACCATACCAAACTAATTAGGCAAGACTCCCTCTAAAAACGGAATTCTTTTTTTCAATAAGATAACATGGAGTGCTTGAAGGTTTGCAAATCTATTATCTCACTGGATCCTAACAACCTTGTAGGTGCTATTATTATCTCCATTTTACAGATGAAGAAACTGAAGCTCACTCAGAGTTATGGTCACACAGCTATTCAGTGCCAGAGGCAGGATATGAGCCTAAGTCTCCCCTGACTCTAAATTCAGCATTCTTTCCACCACACAATGATTAATTATCAACAAGGATAGCAAAAACATAATGCTAGAATATGCTGATGGTTTTACATAAAGTCAGTATGAAAATGGCTAAAAACTGAAGGAAATCTACCTTCTATATGGGCATGATATAACCCATACCTTAAGAATTTTAGCAAGTACGTGCTTTCTTTTCTCAGACTTTAAATAGGCCTATGTAGAAACCATACAGAACATACTGGGCAACAAGAGTCAGCAACTCTGAGTCAGGAAATAGTCATCATTTGTAGACTTCTCATGCTCTATGTGTATCTACTTTACATCCCAGGGTTTGTCTTTCAAAAGGAAAAACCAAGGCCTCTGTATTGAGTCTTTTAGCCTGAAGGAGAAATAGTACTATGGAAAGTTGTGGAGGTCCTTAAAAGGCTAGGCTAAACACACTGTTTTGAATTTAGGAGTTGGTCCAAAAATTTTAGAGCTAGATGAATTTTTCAGCTTTCAAGGAAAGAAAAACAAAAGAAATCAGTGTCTATAACTGACCTCTAGTTTCCAGCCCCTCCAAAATTAGGATCACTAAGGGCCTACATTGTCATAGAGTGGGAAGAAGAGGAGATATTAAATCAGCCACTTTTGTGTGTTGTGGGGGACAAGTCATCACTCATCCTCCTCCTTTCTGGGACACGGTTTCTCATCTATAAAATGAAGAGCTGGAGACTATATAACCTCTCAGGTCCCTTTCACCTTGAAATCTGTAATTCTGTGAATGATTTCAAAGGACTCATTCTTCATACAGCCACTAGTGATTTTCCTAAAGCACAGAATTAATGAAGTCACTTTACATACTCAATAAACTCTGGAAGCTCCTATTATTTACAGGTCCAAATATAAACTGGTATGTTTGGCAATCAAAGCTCTTCATAACATGGATCCTTCTTACCTTCCTAGTCTTTTTAACATACTATTCCCTTCCATATAGTCTATGGTCCAGCCATACAGGTCTATAGCCTACTTGCTGTATTCATCTCCTGGCTCTGTCTCAGCCCTGGCTGTACCCCAAGTCTGGAAGCTTCTCACCCTTTTACCTCAGCCCCTAGGAATCCCTACTTGAAGATTAAGCTCAAGCTCCACTCTCCACCCTCTTCTTCAGGAGGCCTTTTCTGGTCTCTACTTTCTTTTAACTTTATATATACTTATATGTATATATTGTCTTCCCTGTTCAAATGCGAGCTCCTTATGAGCAGGGATTATTTCACTTTGTCTTTGTAAACCCAGGCCTAAGTATGTAGTGCCTGGCACTTAGCAGATGCTTAATTAATTTGTGTATAAAGACTGGTTTATCCCAAGGGTGGGGCACCTGCAGCCTTTTGACTGAGCCTAAGTTTTACAGAACAAATCCTTTTGTTAAGGGAATTTGTTCTGTGAAGTTTGGATTTAGTCAAAGAGCTGCATTTGAGGACCACATGTGGCCTCTAAGCTGCAGGTTCCTCACCCTGGTTTATCCTTTAGAAATCCTCAAAGAAGAAACTACACACTCATACTTGTGGAATCTCCCAGGCCACATGCAGAATGACTCTTGCCTTACTCCCCTTTTTATTGCTTGAAGCTGATAATGACCTCTCCCTCTCCAAATTCAGAGTTTTTTGTTTCTACTACATGCATTTTACAACACACTTATATGTGTAAACGTCCTACCCAGCTCCTCTCTTGGATTAAAAGATGCTTGAGGGCAAGGACCATTTGGTTTTTTATCACCAATATATGGCACAACCTTCTATATTTCCCAGATGAAATGCTGTTTAGTCAAGTGTAATAAACACTTGACAGCATGTGCTGAATTGAATTGTTTGTGGGATATTCCTTCTACTTCTCTTCGCCAGGGAATCAAAGCCCAGGCTGATGCAGGGGGGTGAGATAACTGAAAAATCTGAAGAAGCCCAAAGTGGATCTCCATCGCTGCCCAAACAAGGGGGTGCTTAGCAGGTGTTGCAGAGGATGTCTTTTCAAGTTGTTATAATAGTACAATGCTGAGTGCACAAGAGGAGAAAGAATAAAGAGCACTTAAGGCTGCAGACTATCTTGGTTCAAATGCTGGTGATACAACTTACTAGCAATGGGACCTTGAGAGGGTCATTTCAGTACAATGGGGAGATTTCTCAAAGGCTCCAAATCCATGATCTTTGAAGGCAAGGGACTTTTCATTTTTCACCTTTGCATTCCTAGGGCCTAACTAGTACAACACCCTCTTCTTGGTAAACACCTGAACTGCATTTTTTGGTACTGCTACATACTATGATGACCTAAAGTCCAGTATGTTAAGCCCTATTACGAGAAGTCCTACGATTTCACCTTGACCACATGGCTGTACACTATCAACCTTGTGAAAGCTTTTAAAAGGTTTCATTTTGGGGGAAGGAAGAATTTGAGGGAAAACACTGAAACCCCAGTCCTGAATTTCAAAAAAAATTTAACAGCCAGGATTCCCTCCTCCTGCTTTCTGTGGGCCGTCTTACTATCCATCATCGCCTAAAAAAAACCTCATCCAATCAACCATCTATTCCTTGGAGAGAGTTATAAAAACAAACAAAAACCCTGTACCAGATTCTATTGGGTTAGAAAAGATATGAAACTGAATATAGTCTATTTGTTACTTATTAGCCACTCTGGCAACATGATTGCAGAGCAAAGAAGTGTTAGCTAGAATGAAGTTTTGTTTTTTTACTTGCTAGCCATTATGGTGTAATAAAAAGAGCACTGACTGAAGTCTGAGGATCTGGGTTCAAATTCTGCTTCTCATGGCTAGTTACTATATTTATAACCCTGGGCAAATCACTTACTGGCTCCAGAGCTCATTTCCTTTATCTACTGCACATGAAAATCTGAGGGGGTTGGACCAGATGGCTGCTTAGGTCCCTTCCAGCTCTTGATCTTGGCTGGACACATCACTGGGAAAAGCCTATTCTACGTCCCTTTCCTAATTGCATTCTTTCTAAGTCTTCCCCTAGTTTCTCCCCAACCCTACTTTCCTCCACACAACTGAGGAATACTTGACACTGATAAGCTTGACTTCCAGGCAGGCCACAAAACAACTTTGGACAAGTATGAGAAAGGCTCCAAAAATGGATTCAGAGATTCTCTGGTTTAAAAAGTGCAGGAGACACTAAGAAACAGATAAATTTCCATAAAACCTAAATGAGAAGAAAAGCATTTTAGGCCTTTGAATTCATTTTCACCTTCTGAGTGAGGAAAGCCCAAATCCTCTGGTGACAGGTCTTTAAAGTCTACAAGAGAAGTTAAATTACTAATCTTCAGTAATCTGCCTGGACAGCTAGAAGACTGCAAAGTCCTACTGGAGAAGACCACATTACCAAAATTAACAATAATAACTAGCACTTACAAGTTTGCAAAGCATTTTAAAACTATTATCAATCTTTCCAACAACCTTGGGAGATGGGTGCTATTATTACACACATTTTATAGATGGAGAAACAGAGGCAAACAGAGGTTAAGTGACTTGTCTAAGGTCATACAGCTAGTTAGCATCTGAGGTCAAATCTGAACTTAAGGCTTGCTCCAAACCCAGTGCTCTATCCACTGTACTTGTAACTGCCTTGAGAGAAACAAGACTAACAATTCTGGGTTGCTAGTTTGTAAATGTTCTTTGTAAAAGCTCACTCCTCCTCCTCCCTCTAGGAACCTCAAATGGTTTATTATAAAATTAATTTAATCTCAAATGACGATACTGAATTTGTCTCAATGGCTTTAGCCTGTGGTCTTACTACATTTGACTAATGATGAACCTGGTGGAAATGACTATCATAAACTAGTTAGATTTCAGTTCAACATGCGAAGCCTGGAATAAAGTACGTTAAATTCCACAGTCTTTATTGGCAAAGTCTAATCCCAGCAGTCCAGCCAAGTGAGAAGGCTTGGTTGCACCATAAAAACAGTGAACTTTCTGAAAACAAGATTCTGTACCATACGCCAGAGTTGTGTTATTGACCCAGGACGGCACAAGTAAACTAGTCACAAGGAAAGCATAATCTACGATATACTGTTCACATTCTTTTACTCTTGGCATAGGACTGATCACAAAAGCACAGAGTCAAAGACAGAAGGGATTTTAGAAGTTGTCCAGTCCAACCCCCTCATTTTACAGAAAAGGAAAGAGATCTAGAGCTGAGGTCACTGGCCCAAGATCACACATGTAGTACATGGCTGGATCTGAATGCAAGTCTCTGACTACAAATCCAGCACTCTTTCCACTGTACCAGGACATATTACATTTACTTTGTTGGGGGAAAAAATTCTCTTACTCTGATGCTTCATCCTGGTGTCAAAGGGGCCTTGGCTTCTTAAAGACCATGCCAGTGAAGTCCAACCTCTGGCACATTTTATTACACTAGAAAAGCTTTGAACCTGAGCCGGGGCCTGGTGACGGGCTCTATATTTGTCATTCAAACCTCAGACAAACAAGTTTACAGAAGCTTGTCCCCAGATTGACCTCATGGTAATGAAAATTTTGATCACAGCAACTCAAGAGTCACCATTTATCAAGATATGGAGGGTGTCCCAACGAAGGGATCTATATCAGGGAAATAACTCAGTACTGTAAGTATGTGTAAGGTAACATGTTAGTTCTATACATACAAAGCTCTCAAGGAGTTTAATGCTTCATATACAGCTTTTTCATATACAGTTTTTTAATTCCCAGCATCTAGCCTTGAATAGAGTAATAAACGTTTGTTGGAGTGAATTCAACAGCTACCCAATATGGGGTAGAGATGTACTGAAAGGCAGCTAAAATAAGAAAAATAATAATTAACAACCCTAGGTAATAGGCACTAGGGATCACCCAGGGAAAGAATTGTTTTCCTGAATATCCTAGAGATCGCTATCAATTTGCATAGACAGAAATTAAGCATCCCAACAGGCACATAATCACCATGGTGATGTCTTCATAAGAAGACCTGATGCTTTTGGTTAGCTATAAACGAAGAGAAGAAACTTGAGACAGATGCTCTGATCAGAAGAGACTTCAGGCATACTAGGGAGTACTTGTTTATTTTAAATTTTGCATGTGTTCTTAGAGTTGAAGGGTTTCCCATAACTGACAAGATAATACTAGGTCAATACATGATCTATTTTTATTTATATCTCCCATTATATCAAACTTTCATAATATAATCAACCTTATCTTTCTTGTTGTCTTATTAACTGCTAAAATTATAACTGTGTGTTGTGTCCCCTCACCTCCCCCCACCCCTCCCCAGGAAAGCATATATGTGGAAGCAAAGTAACCTGCAGTATATCCAACAGCGAACACCTCCAAAGTACTTGTGTTTAAGTACTTTAAAAGTGAAACAAAACTATGGCTGAAATATACTGTTAGACAATTGTAGCTGCAGGAAGGGGAAGACAATTAACTGCCAGGTTAAATGACTTGCCACACAATTCTTTGGTGGAAGACTTAGTCTCCACCTTGACAGGAATTACTAGGAAACAAAAAACGACTACTGAAAAATACTATTTCACTTCCTAAAAGTTCATCTATTGTCCAATGGAAAAAAAAATTTAACTACATATTTCCAAAAAGCTATGAAGAAAAATGGTTTAAAAAATTAAAGCAACACAACTAGTAGTTCCCAATTGAGGACAAAAAAGAGTTCATCTCTTATGTAGATAACTTTTAAAAAACTCTTTAATGGACAAAAAAATCTAGAAAACCAGTATCAGTATAGTTATCACCCTTTATTTGGATTGCCAGTTTTTCTGTTCCCTACCCTTAAAAAAAATAGTCCAAATGACAATGTACTATGCATTTTTAAAAGTGATGTGGATTCAAGATGCAGAATGAGACATGCATTTGGACATGGAAGCGTGGGAACTTGTTTGGCCTGACTATGCTTATTTGTCACAAAGGTTTTGTTTTTCTTTCAAATTTCTAAAACCTGGGGTGGGAGAGAGATAATAAATATTTGTTATCTGAAAAACGAAATAAAAATTTAAATCTGAAGAGTACAATAAAGTAAAATATTGAGTTACAATGAGATACTATATAGGCCTGAAGAATTAGAAATTCAAATGAATGCAGAATAGATAACTACAGACTATGAGTTATGCTTATTTAAAATGAGTAACTGCCATTACTGGATAGTCACAAATAAACTGATGCTAATGGGAGCCAAAAGTAATGTAACTTTCTTTAATAATTTTGCCAAATAATTTTCCAAATTGTTTTGCTTAAGTCAAAGTAACAATTACATTCCTTAAGCACTCACCAACAGATGGTAGGGTTATGATACAAATGCACCAGAGATAATTCACAATGTCGATAATCCACAACACAGAAAATGAACAATTAACCACAAAAGGCATGCGTGGCTCCTAGGTAAACATGGGTTTGTATTACTCTAAAACATTTACTTCACTCCATAAAACAAGTCTGGATCTCTTATAGAAAAGAAAAAATATGATCTCGATATGTTAAAAAAAATTATCTCTATGTATTGCGAAGTAGATCATCTAATATTCCTTCCTAGTCATAGAAAACGATTTTAGCATGTGTCAAAGAACATTATCAAAATGATTTACAGATTAAACAAATAGAGTTTACTTCCCTTTTTGAAAAGCATCAATTAGAAAACTTAGATGGATATTGAGCTAAATGTTACATAGCCTACATTTTAAATTTTATATGTCCATTAAAAAACTACTAGATTTCACTAAGACGACAAGACAAGCGGATAGGACAGCCGGACAATTCTTTGGGGAAGGTAAAATATTTCCTCTAACATGGATGTTTTAAGACTCAGACTTGCAATGACTTCAAGTTTGAACCAGAGCAAGATCCCTAGTCCACCCTACCTAAACGCACTAACACTGCCCAAATAGGGCACGGATTTTCTGGACATAATTTTTCAGCTCAAAACCCTGAATAACTCAATCTACAAGAACCTCATTTAAAAAGTGGCTTTCTTTATTTTGATGGGGAATGTGAAATATCAAAACTCAATACCACAAGCATTCTATTTTGTCGTGTGTGTGTGTGTGTGTGTGTGTGTGTGAGAGAGAGAGAGAGAGAGAGAGAGAGAGAGAGAGAGAGTGTGTTGGGTGGGAGGGAGGGAGGACAGACAGACACAGGAAGGAGAGGAGGGGGACACAGAAAGACACACATGGAAGGGGGAAGTGGGGAGAGGTAGACACATACAGGGACACAGAGTGGGGGAGGGAGATAGAAACATAAGAGATGAAGGAAGAAGGGAAAAGAGACACACAGGAGGAGGGAAGGAGAGAGAGGGAGAGAGGAAAAGACGGGTGGCGGGGACGACGGGACAGAAACAGAGGAGGAAAAAGAGACAGTGACAGAGAGAGGGAGGGGACACTACGAGAGACAGGGAGCTGAAGGGGAGAGGGGAAGGAACAGAAACAGATCCAGGGATAGAGTAGGAGAGATAAACAGGGATTGAGAGAGAGGGAGGGAGAGAGAGACAAAGAGACAGAGAGGTAAAGAAGGAAAGAGAAGGAGGAGGGGGAGAGAGAAAGACAGAGGGAAAAAAGGAAAGAGGTAAAGAAGGAAAAGAGAGAGGAAGAGGAGGAAAGAGGGGTAAGGAGGGAGGGGCGGAGAGAGAGAGGAAAAGAAGGAAAGAGAGAAGAGGAGGAGGAAAGAGGGAGGAAGAGGGGGCACGGAGGAGAGAAGGGGATGGAGAAGAGAGAGAAGGAAAGAAGGAAAGAGAGAGGAAGAGGAGGAAAAAGGCGTGGGGGGGAGAGAGACAGAGTGAAAGAAGGAAAGAGAGGAGGAGGAAAGAGGGGGGAGGGGGTGAGAGTCGGGGAAAGGGGAGAGAAAAGGAAAGAGAGGAGGAAAGAGGGGGAAGAGATCGATTGATTGCAGTTTGTTCCCCTCCCCCATTAATTTCGGAGACCCACTTGCCGGGGGGAGGAAGGAAGGAGTTTCCGCTCGGGAAGGAGCAGGTGTCAAGTGCAGCAAACTCGGAACCCCCCGAGGGCTGAGAGCTGCACCCCGGAGGCCCGGGGGAGCAGCCGCCACACCTCCAGCCCAAGTGGGTCAGGGTTACAGTTGCACCCACGCTGCGTGGCGATGCGCAATTGTCCGCAAACTTAAGCCCCAACTTGGGCCGGTGGTTCCGCAGCCGCACCGCAGAATCCACGCCGCCTCCCCCTTTCTCCGGACGCCCCGGGCACCGGGCAGGGCCCCCAGGAGCCAGCGATGTCCTCTCCGGAGGCTTTCCTGACCCCGAGCCTCGCCCAGACCCACGCCCGGGCCTCCCGCCGCGCCTCCAGGCCGGCCCCGCCGCCCTCCCCACGGCCAGGCCGGAGCCCCCGGCCGCCCGCGCCCTAGGCCCCGCGCGCCGCCCGCCCGCCCGCCTCCCCCTCTCGCGGCCGGCCTCACCGTTCTGGTAGTGCGGGGCCGGGCTCGGGCCGGCGGGGGCGGCCGCCGCTCCGAGCCGGGGCGGGATCCTGGCGCTGGAGGTGGCGTGGGGGTGCGGGGCGCCGGCAGGGGCGGACATGACCGGCGGCGGCTCCGGCTCCTAGTCGGGGAGGGAGGGAAGGAGGGAGAGGGAGGGGAGGGGGGGAGGGGAGGCGGGAGGAAGAGGAAGGAACACGCTGGGCGTCACCAAAGGGATCGAACCGGAACCTGGAACTCGGGGGCGCGCCGACGTTCCTCGGGAAAATCTACGCTACGCCAGGCGCGCGCCGCCGCAGCTCCGCCGCTGCCGGGAATCCCTGGCCTCGTTGTCGTCCTCGCCCTGCCCTCCCCCCACCTCCGCTCCCCTCTCAGTAGATCGCGCGCCGCCGTCACAGCGCCCCCTGGCGTCGGCACCCGGAAGCGTGGAGGCTCCCAAGGCCGGGAGGTGCGAGCCTGGGAGCACGCGTAGAGGAACTTGTCAGCACCCGAGACCGAACTTCCTGCGGGATCTCAGTCTCCCGGCTGATCCTCGAGCAGGCCCTCCCCTTTCTCCCTCCCTCCTTGAGGCCCAACTTGCCCCGGGCGTATCCCACCGTGGATGGAACGCGGGGAGCCCCGGGATCGTCTAGCTAGGGGATGCCTCCCGCAGCGAGCCTCGGACAGGGACGGCCGCATCTCAGACTTCTTCAAAGTTCTAGACCTGGGAGCGAGCCGGCACGGGAAAGGGCCCGCATCCCCGTTTTACTAAGGAGTCCCGAGGCGGGGCGGGGCCGGACTCCCGCTCCATCCCATGGAAAGAGCTCTCAATTTGGAGACAGAACTCGAGTTCGAATCCCCACTCTGCCTCTTACTCCCTGGGAAGACGTCGATTAACTTCTCTGGACCTCAGTTTCCAAACCTGTAAAATGAAAAAAATTGGACTGTGACCTCAAAAATCCCAGTCTGCATATACTTTTTAATGTCCATAACACTATGTATTGTCTTTCCCCATTAGAATGTAATTAATTTTTATAGTAGCCTACCATTTATAGAACACTTTATAAGGTTGGCAGAATGTTTTGCATACATTAATTCCAGTTTTTTTATATTCCCCTATGCTTAGCGCTGGGTTTGCTACATAGTGAATGCTTACTATCCATCCTTCCATTTACCCATCTGTCTGTCGATCTATATATCTATCCTACGTACTTATCTAGATCTCATCTACCAATCTCATCTGGCTATCCTATATCTACTGTATCTATCCACTATCTATATATCCTATATATCTATAGCTATATAGATATCCTATATCTACTTGTCCTTCTATCTTTATCAGCTATGGATCTATGTATCTGTCCTGTCTATACTTACCTATCCTGTTGTAAGAAATGGGAGGAGGAGTTTTGTTTGCACAGAACTAAAGGTGTGCTTCCCTGCCCTCCCCCACCCCAGCTTTAGCAGAGACCAGGCCTCAAGGTCGGTCAGGTGAGAGGTCAGAGGCTTGTAAGCATGTGCATACTTTTTGAGAAGGCAGTCTGGGGAATTAGAGAGGCCAAACCCACTTGAACCTGTTCAAGCTTATCTAGGGTCTGGTCTTGGTCAAGAATCCAGGCCTACTGATTTGCATCATTTGCATATGTTAAAGAGGGAAAGTAGGGGAAGTAAAAGAATATAGTTTAATCCTAAACTAAGACAAGGAAAATCTAATTAACTTCACTTTTGCTTCTGTATCTTTATTATCCTATTTATATAAACTGTATAACCTAGGAAAACTATATAAAAAACAAAGATTATAAACTAACTATGACTCTAGCAGGAGTGGAGGGAATGGTTACCCCTGCTCCTGCAGCTGTATCAGTGTGAGTATTCCCACGAGCACTACACCCGCTCTCCCGGGGAGCGTAATAAAATGCCTTCCTCTGCCCACACTGGTCCTGAATTCTTTGGGTGTGAATGGGCAAATCACATGGATTTTCCTAAGGTCAAGTGAAGGGAAGCAACAGGCAGCGGAAGCTCGCCCGGCTTACTCCTGGATCTTGTCTTGGGGTGTCCTGTGATCCCCACTGCGGTGTTAAGAGGGCTACCACTCTGGATTCCCTTGGGGAATCCTGTGGTCTGCACGGCCTTCTTAAGGGGACATCACATGGGACTTCCGGCCCTGTCTCGGGAGCCTTGTGATCTTACTGCCATTCTAAGGGGCCATCACTTGGGTCTTCCTTAGGGTCTGACCCCTAGGAGGCCCTGTGCTCCCCACAGATTTAAGGGATGGCTACCACTTGGTCTTCCTCTGGGAGTCCTGTGGTCTGTACAGCCTTTCCTAGGGATTATCACAGGGTTCTTCTTCAGGACTTTGGCCCTGCCTAGGAAGTCCAGTGATCGCCAAAACCACGTTTCTCACACTGTCATCTATCCTATCGATTTATCATCTTTCAAACTATATCCACCTATATATCTATCCATCCTATCTATTTAGGTCTACTGATCTATCCTATCCTTCTATATCTTATATCCTATATACATATATATGCATGTATGTATATGTATATACATATATATCATATATCCTTTATATATCCTTCTATATATCCTTTCTGTCCTATCATCATATAGAATCTATATGATCCACTCTCATGTCCTTTTGATCTCCTGACCTGTTTTATCCATCTAGATATTATCTTATCCATCCTTTCTATCATCTATCTATCCTTCTAGGCTGTCTCTGTCTTTCCATCTTTACCTACCCACCTACTGATTATTTCCCTTTTACACGTGGGAGGAAAGGGAGCTTTAGAGAAGTGACATTGCCCATGGTCACACACTTAGTAAATGCCCACAGTAGGGATTCAAACTCAGATCACCATGGCCCACAATCTGTAGACTAAGAAAACTCCCCATTTTACCCTTTCAAAATCTATTATATGCCACCATGGGATTTAAAGTTGGAAGAAACCTTATAGATCCTCCAGCCCAGTGGTTCACAATTACTTTTGACCCAGGACACTTTACTTGGCTTTCAGAAAACCTTCCAATAACCCCTATTCAACAGGAAAGGGCTAAAATTCTAGAGTTCACCATGCACAGGTACATAAGAAAATGAGATAAATTTTGCATAAACCTTTATTTGGTAAGTGGCATTTTTGAGTTTCATGAAGTTGTTCTTTCTGTATTCCACAATTTTTCCCCACCCCTTCCCTCTCAATTCAGGTACCTGTAGCAACAATGCTACTAGCAGCTGCTGTGGAGGTGTAAGACCAACAACACCAGCACACAAGAGGGCTGCTAGCACTGGTTCTTTGATCTACTTTTCTAATGAATGCAACTTTAAGGGGTTTACAATCTCACTTTAATTAAATATACATATATCATTCACTTAGCTCAGGGGGAAAAGTCAGCACCCTGAACTTTGGAGAAAACACAGTCAGAAGTTACAAGCAGAAATTATATAAACAGAGCAAATAATACAAATCAGCAGACAGGGCTTCTGTCCATAGCAATACATGCATAGTTATCAGAGAGAGAAGCACCAGCATCTGGGTTTTTCAAAACTGGGAGGCTCCTTAACAGCTACGCAGAGTTTTGTCTGGCCAAATCACAGGAATAGTCTTCCAATGAGTGAGCCCCCCAAGAAAAATGCTAACCTCAGAGTATGTATACACTTCTTCAGGGTCAGCCCACAATGGGTGTCACACCCATGTGACTTGAACTCACGTGACATAGACTTTCTTGTGACTTACGCAGGTCATCAAAGACTCTTGATTCAAACAAAGGCAAGTCTCAGTCAAGGGCACTTGATTATCTTAGTGCTCAGAAGAGCTAAAACTTCAAAAGAAAAAAGAACTTGCTTGCCATTACAGTAGCCATTACATTCCACAGTTGGGAATCCATGATCTAGTCCAGAGGTGTCTGATATGAAGCTTGGAGCTGCAGGCAACACTCCCAAGTCCTGTCCTAAGGAGATGGAAATGTCATTGGGAAAATTTGACAAAATAATCTATTTGATTGATCATCCTATTATGATATACCCTCTCATTTTATAGATAAGAAAACAGGCCCAGAGAGGTTAGGTGACTTACTCCAGGTCACACAGCAAGTATCAGAATTGGTTTTTGACCTGGGTCCTGGAGCTCTATCCTGAGTATTTTTTTTTTTTTTTACTACACTGAGCTTCAGTAGCTCACAAACTCTCAATAGTCAAATTCTGCTGTCACAAAATCTTCCCACCTTGTCTTTTTCAAAGTCTCTTTTTAGTGATAGCTACCAATATCTTTCATTTTTCTTTTTTTTTTTTCTTTGTGACTTTTAGGTTCGAAGGTAAAGGGAGAAAACAGTGAATCTCTTCAACTTTCAACCTCTAGGTGATCAAAAAGAAAGTCAAAAGAGATGATGAAAACATGGTAAACATCTATTAAGCACTTACTATGTTCCAGGCACTGATAACAGTTCTGTCCATCACTTGAATCTAAGAAACATCGTACAAAGCAAAATCACAAGCATGGAACTTATGGGTAATGTTGATTTTTTTTGATATTGTATGTTTGTTATATTTTTATCTGGTGGTATATAGTTGAGTGCTTATCTTTTTGTAGTGTGTCATCTGTTGTTTTGCCCTTACATATTTAAGCTATACATACATATACAAACATAAGCTGTTAGAAGGCATGGACCATATATTTCAAATTACTTACTTAGCATGGACCATTCTGTAGGTAGGCCTCTTTTCCTGACATCCATATCTTAATTATTTCTCAGAGGAGAAGAATTAGTACGTTGTTCCCAAATGTGTCAGAGAGTGAGGACTTTAGGGGATAAGGAAGGTAGTAAATTTTAACAAGATAAGTTAAAGATGAGATAATGAGATGAGTGACTGCAGCTAGATAAGTACTGCCGCTAGACCTGAGTTCAAACATGACCTTAGACTCTTACTAGTTTCGTGACCCTGGGCAAGTCACTTAACTTTATTTGCCTCAGTTTCCTTATCTGTAAAATAGGACCTACCTCCCAGAATTGTTGTGAGGATCAAATGAGGTAAACATTCTTGAAGCACTTGGCACACTGTCTGGCACAGAGTAGTTGCTATAGAAATGTTAGTTATTATTATGGATTGTTGGATTTTTTTTTTTCTGAGTAGCTGGCTGACTATGGAAAAGTCAGCTGACCTTTCCGAAGTTCTCTAAGAAACATCTAATCTGTAAAATGGTATAAAGATGCTTGCACTGCCAACCCTTGGTGGTTGTCAGGAAATAATTTATAAATTGTATCGCACTATATAAATTTGATGGTTGATGAATTCTTTTATCTATCACACGATCTACAATGTTACAGTGTCTAGTGACTTTCTCTGTCGATGTGTTCTTGACCTGGGGTCTGTAAACTTGTTTTAAAAATATTTTTGATGAGGTTTAAAGTTGGGAGAGCTGGTTGAGGTGTGAAAGAATTCACTTGGGCCTTCTCTGTAGCCAATGGGAGCTTTTTATTTTACATGAAAAAGCATCACAGGCCTCTTTAGCAAGAAAGCTAACTAAGACTTTGATACTTGGGGGAGTTATGCTTATATAGAGGTTTCAGAGTAGAAGTTTTTATGGAGGTTAAAGATTAAAGACAGGACAGGATGGCATAGGATGAGAGAGACAAAGGGAATTCTTTATGGTTTAAGGATTTAAGGATAGAGCAGGAGGACACAAGTTAAAAATGAAAGGACCCAGTGAACACAGAATAAGGGGCACAAAAGCAATTCTTTTGGTACAAGTTCAAGATAAGGGAGAAGAACTCTAGGAACACCTTCAGGGTACAGAATAAACTAGGGGCTTCACAAAATAATGGAAAAGCAGCCCTCAATATTATTTTTAACCTTAGGGCACTGTTTGCATCCCCATCATTTCCCACTCAACCACTAGGCAGGAGAAATCTTTCCGAAAAGCAGTGAAGGTCATTGGCTTCTTAGATCACTTTTCTGGCTGATCACATCCTGGCCTTATCTCCTGTCTCCCATCCTGCTTGCCCTGTCTTCCTCAAGTACTCTTTTCTACCTCATTTTTATAATTCAACATAATTAATTTCCTTTCGTTGAAGGAAGCAGTAATACTGTAACTTGCATTTTAGGCACAAAGCATTCCAGAAACAATGTAATTTAGCATCGTTTGAATATCTAGCATAACTACACAAAGAGATAAATATCCATACTGGTATAGGCCTCCCATAGACATGGGCATCCCTCCATATTCCAATGATCTGAGGCATTATTTCTAGAAATGTTGAACGAAGGACGTGGCATGTGTTAACACGCAGGTTTGAGTTAGTATTCTATTGTATTTTAGTCAGTCAATCAACAAACATTGAGCTTACTATGTTGGGGCATTGTGTTGTGCTCTAGGGATACAAAGAAAGGCAAAAGATTGTTCTTGCCCTCAGGGAGGTGAGGGTCAAAAAGGGGTAACTTCTACTAATGGTCACTTAATGACTATTCTTTGTCACTACTCACTCAGAGAGTCTCTTTTTGTGGGATCCATATCCTAATTCTGTCTCAAAGGAGAAGAGTTACTACATTGTTCTCAAGTGTGTCAAGGTCCTAGATGTGGACTTTAGGGGATAAGGAAGGTAATACATTTTAACAAGATAAGTTAAAGATAAGGTAAGGAGATAAATTTGGTTAAATCTCTAAATTCATTTAAGTAGATGGACTTAACTTCTGTTCTAACCACTTTCCCAAAGAGATAAGTCTGGAAAGCTGATGAAAATATTGTATTTTGTTAAATTTTAAAAGGTTTTTAATATGCTTTCAAACTATAATTCTATGCACAGAAAAACCTTATTCTTTATTATTTTTCTTCAATAGTGCAGGGCTAAAGTCAGGAAGACTAATTTTCCTGAGTTTAGATCCAGCCTCAGATACTGCCTAGCTGTGTGACCCTGGGTAAGTCACTTTACCCTGTTTACCCCTAGTTTCCTCATGTATAAATGAGCTGGAGAAGGAAATGGAAAACCACTCCAGTATCTTTGCTAAGAAAATTCCAAATGGGTTTATGAAGAGTCGGACTTGACTGAGAAAATTCAACACCCCCCCCCCACCTCCCGTGAGCTACTTCTCCAACCAAGCTCAGCTACACACAGAGACAGTCACACCTTGATGTTGCCACCAACTATCAAATTAATCATCAGCTCCCATGGATTTAATGAGCATATCCGTGCTATGATTCTCAAATATACTATGTGAGGTAAATAAAATGTGAAGACTTCACAGGGAAGATATGTATAAATATATATCTATACTAAGAAATGTTTAAAAAAATCAAGAAATAGGGAAATAGGGAAGTGGAAAATTCTGAGGCTGTGAGAGTCTGATGGCTCAGCCTCTGGGAAAGTTTACCCTGAAACTTTTTGTTCCTCCTTCTGGTTCTGGTTTAGAGATTTGCTCAGTAAGAATAGGGTCACTGTGACCTGCCTTCTTTTACTGTAAAAGTACAGTAGAAGAATGGAGAGGGTCTCCCCCCTCCCTTTATCCTATTCTCCTTCTTTAGATTTATAGATGTTACCTTAGTTGTAATCATTAACAAAGGGAATGGGAATTGGAGTTTCTGTGCCTCGATTTCCCAGTTCTTTGTCTAGCTTTTGTTCTCAGATTGTAAGCCCGCCTCCCAACCAATGGTGAGAAGGGTCAGAGGTGGGAGGGAATTCTCTTGTGTTAGGTATAATTATTGGTGCTTTGCTCCTTGTAAAGTGCCTCCCTTGCTACATCCGTTCTAGCAGAGGATGCCCAATTCTTGAGAATTGAATAAAATTTATTTCTGTTCCCACCTTGAGATGGCTCCTTATTATAAATTTAGTTGGTGAGGGTCTTACATCCCCCACATTACCTGTCCTGCCTGAAACTCTCCACTGACCTCCAATCTCACATCTCCAGCCACCTTTTAGACATCTTGAACTGGTTGTACAATACAATTGTAAATTCAGTATGTCCAAGACAGACCTCATCATCTTTCCTGTTAAATCATCTCCTACCTCCTACATTCCAAATGGATTACTTTGGAGAGCATCAACATCCTTCCTGTCCCTCAGGCTGACAAACTAGGAGTTGTTAAGATCCCCATGCCAAGAGCACCTCTCTCTTTTTACCATTAGGAGACACCCTGTTTACAAGAGCTAAGGCCCACAAAGCAAGCTGTGCCCTGAGCCTGGCGTAACAACAGTGCTTTTTGCTCACCCTCTGGTGAACTCAGCCAAAGCAAAATCCCAGAATTGTTTTATACCAGCACCAGGTGATTCCTAAGCTTGGACAAGCATCTGCAGGACCCCTGTCCTGTTCCTGAAGCCCTGCTATGAATCGGACTTATATCATTGTTGATGTTACCCCACATTGTCAGGGCTCACTGTGTAACCACTGCTGTATTTACTGAGGTTTGCCCACACTAACTCCGGTCTGCTTCCAGAGGAGACCCTGCCACATGTGTCTAGTCTCCCCGCTCCAAGGATAAAGAAAGCTTTTTGCTTATGATTGCAATCGCCCCTATTTCTATTTTGTTTTTATTTTATTTTATTCCTTAGAGTTAACTGTGGTTATGCTAATCTGGGTAAGTTCTGATAATTTTCAGTTAACTGTGGTTGTGATAACCTGTGTGAGCTCTTTGGTATTTTTTACAGTTAGCGGCGGTTGCATAACCTATGTGACTCTTTGGTCAATTTTTTTCAGACTTGACAGAGTCATCCTGGATTCTTCACCATCTCTTCCCGCCCCCCCCCCCCATAGTAAAGACCTGTCAATTCACCTCTTCAGTCTCTCTCTTCTACGCCCCCATTTCTGCTCTGCCACTGTCACCACACCGCAGCAGGCCCCCATCGCTTCATGCCTGGATTATGGTGATAGCTGCTGGTGAGCTGACCTGCCTCATGTCTCTCCCCGCTCCAATACATTTTCTATTCAGCCACTAAAGAGATTTTCCTAAAGCAAAGGTCTGATCACATCACCCTCCCCCCCACACTCTTCATTTAATAAACTCTGGTCTGTTCCTCTTGCCTAGAGGAGAAATACAAAATGGCATTCAAAGCCCCTCATAACCTAGCCTCCTCCTACCTTCCCAGTCTTCTTACACCTTACTCCCCAACACACACTCTTTGATCCTGGTTGTTCCTTGTACAAGACACTCCATCTTGCCATTCCAAACATTTTCTCTGTTTCCCATGCTTAGAAAGCTTTCCTTCCTTTGCTCCAACTACCGACCTGTCTGGCTTCCTTTTAAGTTCAACTAAAATCCCACCTCCTACCTTCCCCAACTGTTCTTAATTCCAGTGCCTGCCCTCTTTATTTCCTATTTATGTCGTAAGAAGCTTTGCTTTGTATATATTTGTTTGAATATTGTTTCTACCATGAGACTGTAATCTCCTTGAGGGTAGGGATTGTTTTTTGTCTGGCTCATAGTATGTGTTTGTTGTTTTTGTTGTTCACTCATGTGACCCCATTTGGGATTTTCTTAGCAGAAACACTGGAGTGGTTTTCCATTTCCTTCTCCAGCTCATTTTACAGATGAGAAAACTGAGGCAAACAGGGTTAAGTGACTTGCCTAGGGTCACATAGCTAGTAAGTATCTGAGGCCAGAGTTGAACTCAGGCAGATGAGTCTTTCCTGACTCCAGGCCCAGTACTCTATCCACTTTGCCACTTAGCTGTCCAGTACATGTCTAATAAATGTTTATTGATTGATTATTCTGAGAAGGGTCCATAGGTTTTACCAGCCTGCCAAAGGAGTCCATGACACAAAAAAGTTAGAACCCCAAATTAAAGCATAAACTCAACTAGCATTTGGCATACAGACTAAGCAGGGTTTAAAATCCGATGTAAGCAAAGTGCCCTGGTTCCTGCCACTTAGATCTCCCAGAGCTTCCCAAGCTTTTTTGAGTTTAACAACTTTGAAATTTTTAATGGCATACGTGAAGGGTGATCCTGACCTTACTGATCAGTCACTCAAACAGTAAGCATTTATTAAGCTTACCTTAATGCTTACAATGTGAATGGGTGCAGCTTGTGGGGGGGGGGGAGGGAAGCTAAGGGAGTGTAGTGTAAGTAAGGGAGTGTAGGGAGGATCAGAAAAGGCTTCCTGGAGAGGTGGTGCTTAGAGGGAAAGGGAGACTCTTCGAGGCAGAGGTGAGAAGGAAGTGCATTCCAGGTGTTGTTAGTTGTTCTGGGAATGTTGTGTATGAGGAATAGAAAGCAGGCCAGTTCGTTTGGGTGGTGGTGTGGGAGGAGGAAAAATAGGTTAGGACCAGGTTGTGAAAGTATTTAAAAGCTAATTCTAGGCTTCGAAAATATCTAGGATATTTTATCCTAGAGACAATAAGAAGCCCCTGGAATGAAATGGGGGAGTTGACACGGTCAGATCTGCCTTAAGTGATTTTTCACTTTGACTATGTATTATTCATTCAACTGTACGCCTAGACAATAGGCATTTTTCAGTAATTGACTTTCTTCATGGATATTTAAGCTAAACTGTTCTGAGGTATAACATCTACTGTGGGAGATTGTATTGTGTTCCCGGGGTTCTTGGAATCACCAGAAAACATCCACAAACAGGAGCTTATGGGGGACACTACCGTGTATATGGAATCCCTCTCTTCCATGTAAATTCTAGAACTGATAACCTCCAAGTTAGTGGCAAACATCTTTGGTAACCTTAAGATTCCTTGTTTATGCTTGGTCTTAAAGTATATCTTGACTTAATTTGGAGAATTTTATCAAGTTCTTTACTGAATCTCCTTAGCTCATTTTCTAGCAGCAGATGTTGGTTCATAAGCTGCCATTTTTAATGGTGGTCTTTTTGCAAATGTTTATTGTGAGCATTGCAGTATGAAATGGCTAAGTATTCCATGAAATGATGCTTCTTGTTACCTTTGAATGGACCATCAAATGACTTTGCTAACTCCTTTATTTGCTTCTCTGAGGGGCATCTTTATGAACCGTCATTCCATTTGGCTGCATTTTTGCTTTCTGGTTTCATTTATATCAAGAATGTCAAGATTCATATGATGTATTTTTATCAGTATTTCATCGTTCTTTGGTCATTGAACAAAGGGATCATTAACAAAGTTAATGTTTATGGATGTCCTAAAAACTCTTGAGATTTTTAGAATCTTTTCCCTCTTTTTCCTTCACTCTTCTACCAGAACTTCAGATACAACAAGAAAGGCTTATAGCACAGAGGACCATTTTGCACTTGTCTTTGGTTCATGGATTGCAGTAACTAAGAGAATTCATCTTCCACCCCTTTCTAGTCTTGGTCCCATGTTCAATGTGGGGTTTGTAGGAAATCTCTTCACTATGACTTCCCATTTCTTCCACAGTTTTCCTAAGTGAAGTCCCTGGGATGATCCAAAAGGGACCCAGGTGGGTGATCTAGGGGTTAAAAGGAATTTTGTATAGTAACCCATACAGTTGAGTCTGGACTGAGATAGATTGAACAGCGATATTTTAAAGAACAGTTCAAAAGACTATCTTTTAAATGCCCAAGGGTTTTTTCTAGTGGATAAAAGAAAATAAAATTTTTCTTTGTATCCCCAGTGCTTAGCACAACACTTGCCCTGTAGTATTGATGAGGTGCTTGGACCCCAGCCCTAGGACCATATCTCTTCTCAGCCCAAAACCCATATCTCTGGCAATAATGCATGAGTGAGCCCCAGTGAGGCAAACTATCTCTCCCTTTTACAAGAACAAGCTGACTTCTGTAGAATTTCCCTTGTATGAACAGGACTATCTTGTACCAGCGGAACAATCTATACTGATTCCCACAATTACCGTATACAATCCAGAGGTATATAGACATCAGCTCCCAAGGCTATCTTGTTACAGAAGTTACAGACGAAAAACACACCCCTTAGAAGTCACACCTCGCAGGGTTTCCCTTGAGGAATGATGCCCAGGTACAGAAACTGTGTGTCACCACTTAATAAGCATACTTGGCATACCACTTACTGAACTTTTTCCATATAAGCTTTAGCATCAGCTCCATTAAGTTGCAAGTTCCCTAAGGAGCTCCGCCTGCTATATTAGAGTTACAATAAACTTTTTGCCATTTCACTGGAAGACTGCTTGAGTCTGTGAATTCTTTCCAGATGATTCCCCCTGTACCTCAATAGTTTTGGGATCCCTGTACTCCTAAAACTACATCAGCATGTGTTTGTTGTTGTTTTTCAGTTGTGTCTGACTGTGTTGACCCCATTTGGGGTTTTCTTGACAAAGATACTGGAGTGGTTTGCTATTTCCTTCTCCAGCTCATTTTACAGATGAGGAAACTAAGGCAAACAGGGTAGAGTGACTTGCCCAGGGTCACACAAATAGTAAGTGTCTGAGACCTGATTTGAACTCAAGAAGATGAGTCTTCCTGATTTTAACCCCAGTGTTCTATCCACTGCACCACCTAGCCCAGTAGTTGCTACGATAAGGTGGAGTTGAAAGCACTACATTTTAGCTCTGATACCTTAAGTAGGTAAGACCATGTTTTGATTGAATCAAATAATCAGAACTGAATTTGAGAAGGATCTGTATTCCAAGGACGGTCAACCTCCTTGAATCAAAGCTATTAAGTGATGATAGGTAATGACAGTAAACAATTTGGGAAAAAAAATGGAAAAAGATACTTCAGAAATGGAAAGAGAGATTCTGAAGATCTGGGCTCTAAAGGCTGGACTCCCTTCAATTCTGAGATAACTTCCTGTTTTTTTTTCTTTTTTACAAACAAAATGACTTTCATTGATTTAGGGAGGGCACTGTTAACACTTCTAATTGATTCAATCAAAATATGTTTTTACCTTCTTAAAGTATCAGAGCTTAGAGTGATTGGGTTTTAGCAGTGGTGGGATTCAAATGAATTAACAACTGGTTCTCCATAGAAGTGAGCTGGGGTGGGGGAGAAGGGGACCCATGCTGTTGATCCTTAGGAAAGAAATTTAGCCTGTAAATCCCAAGATATCTCGAGAGGTTTCAGTGATCAAAATTTATATTCCTTTAAAGAGCACCCACAGGTAAAAGTATGATTCTCTATGTGGACAGAGGGAGAGGAGGAAGGGAAGAGAAAGGGAGGGAAGGGAAGGGAAGGGAAAGGAAGGGAAGGGAAGGGAAGAGAAGGAAGGAAGGAAGGAAGGAAGGAAGGAAGGAAGGAAGGAAGGAAGGTAGAGAGAGTGAGGCTGGTGACATTGTACAGCCTTCCCTCACTTAACTCCAATTCACTTGCATGTCATGGCAGCACCTTCCTGACATCAGGGTCCTCTTTGAGAATGAAGGACAAACAAAATCTGAGCTAAAATGCAGTGGTTTCAAACTCAGCCTTTCATTTTGCATAAGTGCTAGTGAGGGATATGGACCAGTAAATATTCTCTCTGCTTCACAGATTGTTATACAAAGCTCTCGGTAAGTATTAAGACTATCAAAATGTGAGCTGTTGTTTGAATGCTGCAGAAAGAATATTGAAACTTGAGTTAGAGAATCTGGATTCAAATTCTGGCCCAACTACTGGCCTACATATGTGACTTTGGGCAAGACACTTTACCATCCCCTCCCCTTTCCCCTACCTACCTTTCCCCCTCCCCCTCCCCCAATCCTATAATCCTTCTGTGTCTCAACATGTAAGCTGAGGAGTACTGGCTTATGTTATAATCATGCCATAAACGAGGATAAACCTCAGGGTTCATTGGCTGTCCTAGTATCCAGACACTTCAACCACAATTCTCTGTTGGGAAGATAATTACTCGTATGTATATCTATCTATATATTATGTTCAGGATAACATCTGGTAATGAGATATTTCTGGGAAGATGAGGAGTCTGCATTCCTGAGGGAGGTTATACAACAGTAACAAAAGGCTTTAGGTTGTTGGTCACAAATCATGTTACTTTATACACCCATGTCCATATCCTTCACAAGCAATGTTAAGTAGCTTTGTCCCTTCAAATTCTGGGGGTTATTGGGGTGAGGGTGGTGAGGAACCTCTTCTCAGAGTCTAAGGAGGAAAAGGTCCTCTTCGTTTCCCCACATAAAATAAACTTATGCCAAACCTAAGCTGAGAATTTCTCTCTTGAACCGCTAATGATTTCAACACTTTCCAAAGTTACTTCTAAAACAACTGAGAAAAAATGTTGAACCTGGTCACCATTATTTGAGGGCAAAGATATCTAGGTTGGCTGCTATCTGCCTGGTTTTAAGCAGCCTCTAGTGTATCGGTAGTCCTAAAACTACAGGAGAATCCTTACCAAAGAGTTAAAGGAGTATAAGGAATCTTATTCTATCCCATGATTAAGACAGAAGCAGGGATTCAGTTCAACTCAAGAGACAATTATTAAAAACCCAGCTATCTGCAAGACGCTAAGCTAGGAGATACGAAGATGAAAAACAACAACAACAACAATACATTTCCTCTCTTCACAGAGCTTACAGTCTCATAGGGGAACTATGACATATACAGGCAGCTACATAGTTCAGTGGATGGAGTCAGGAAGACCGGAGTTCAAATCTGGCCTCAGACACTTACTAGCTGTGTGACCCTGTTTGCCTAAGTTTCTGTAAAATGAGCTGGAGAAGGAAATGGCAAACTACTCTAGTAACTTTGCCAAGAAAACCCCAAAGGGGGTTCAACAAAGAGTTGAACGCGACTGAACAACAAACAACATACAGCACCTACTGTGCGCTAGGCACTGTGCACTATGCTATCTCATTTGATCCTTTCAACAACCCCGGGAGGTAGGTACTGTTATTATGCTTAGGTTCTATTATCCACATTTTATGGTGGAGAAACCTGAGGCAAACATGTTGAGTGTTTTGCCCAGGGTTATGCAGTTACTAAATGTCAGAGGTGAAATTTGAACTCAGGTCTTCCCGACTCTACACCTAGCGCTCTATCCACTGTTACCTTGCTGTCTCCTTCGTGATTTCTTTAACAGTTTTTATTTTCCTATTTCTGCTCCTTTTCCCTTGGTAACCTGACGTTCTTTACATTTTTAAATCATGGTATTTCTGACTCTGTTTCATCCAGTTATGTTATTATGGGAAATTATAGTCATATAGTTAGAACGGCTGTAATTTCACTTCACAGAATATGCAAATGAGTTTGAAAGACTCACAATGCCCACATAAAATATGGGTAAACTAGTACACTTTCTACACAACTGCATTCCACTTTTCCTTGGGTTTCAGTCATCGGGTCAATCATTAAATCGATCAACAAACACTTATTAAGTTCTTATTATGTGCCAGGCACTGGAATCACAAAGTCAAAACCATCAAAACAGTCCTTGCCCTCAGAGAGCTTCATCCTAATGGGGGGGGGGGCGGAAGTTGCAACTTTCCACCCCGCTTGTCATCTGGGGAAACATCTCCTGTGGGGAAGGGACCACCTATCCCTACCAGCTACCACTGAGCAGGCAAGTCAGCTTAGGTAAAGCGCCAAGGCACCTCAGGAAAGAACTAGGCGGCAGCATGGGATGTTCCAGGTCAAGTCAAACCACCATAACTATTTTAATGGTGTTTCCTCAGACCCTGTTGGAGATGGCCCAGGACTTTGGACCCAAGAATCTTTAAGGAGCAACGCTTCTAGAACGGTGTTTGCAGCTTCTTCCTAGATAACAACTAGTAGCATATAAGACCAGCTGCAGTTATCCTGATCTGTATCTGGCTACTGGACCCAGATGGCTCTGGAGGAGAAAGTGAGGCTGGTGACTTTGCACAGCCTTCCCTCACTGTAATCCAATTCACTTGCGAGTCATGGCATCATCTTCCTGATGTCATGGTCCTCTTCAAGAACAAAGGGCAAACCACAACCACAAGTAGTATATGAGGACAAAGTCCAGGTTTTCCTGCTCCATATTGTGACTTGGTCTCCTCCTATCTCTTCAGCTCTGGAGTTAAGTGGATAGTCCTCTTCTCTGCAACAGACTGGCACTGTCTGGAAAATGTCCTTGTTTCTCTAGAAGTCTGCAACTAGAAAGTGTCCAGGAATTCATCATTCTCTATGGGCAAATCCCAGGAAATATCTAGGAATAGGACATTATTCAGTCTCCTCTATTTAGGAGACTGGGTCAAGCAGCCCCATACTTTATGAGGACATGTGGTTGAGTCTCTCTACCACCTCTTGGACCTTGTATACAGTAGCATGTGCAAATGCAACATGCTTTTGCCTTTGGTAGGTCCTTGGGTGAAGGCTATGTGGATGGGACAGTGCTTTGTTCCAAATCTCCCCTGGAACTATGATAAGGCTTTAGGCTATATATATGTAATACAGAGTCTCTAAGGTTACTGTCCCAACTCACACTCAAATTGGAAGAGCTTATCTACTATTCTCTTCAAGGTTCTAGGGGTTGTAAAATCTGAGAGGTTGTGATATCTATCCCATGTCGTCACTCATACAGCCAGGTGTGTCGGAGATAGCAGCAATTCAATCAAAGTCTTTCTGGCTTACAGGGCAGCTCTCTACTACACCATGTTGAATTTTTTCTTTTCTTTTCTTTTTAATTGATTATTTATTTTTAATATTAATTTTTTTAACATTTTGAATTTTAAATTTTCTCCTCTCTGGTTCCTTCCACCACTCATCCATGCTGACTCTTAATAGAAACAGTGAAAACAATCGTAACAACAAAACACTTAACAATCGATCCTGACAAAAACCCCAACAATATTAATCAGATCATGGGGCCTATCACCCTAAGTCGACTAGACAAATACCAACACTTCCATTCTCAAAAGAAAGATGAAGATTGATAGATCTTCAGGCACAAGTCAAAAACTTATATCAATACTATTGGAAAGAATAGACTTCTCATCAAGTAGTACTAAGACTTATAACAGCTACACATTCTTGGATTCATTCAATGTAACAGAAAGTGACTTCCTTCCCTCTGGATGGAGCCTATGAAACAACTAAGATCCAAGAGTGAATCAAAAGGTCCTTTATAGGCAGAATCAGCATGAACTCAGCCTATAAAATGTTGACAAAAGAAGCATTGACCAAATTGTTGAATCACGTAGATACGTTTTGTGGAAACAGAGGAGTTTATGATTGCAATTCAGGACTGCCACCAGAAACTGCAGACGGGTTATTATTAAGGAGCCCAAACTTAATGATCAGTATAGATTATGCTATAATCTAGCAGCGAGGTGATGCGGTGAATAGAATGCTGGTCCTAGAATCAGGAAGACCTGAGTTCAAATGTGGCCTCAGACACTTACTAGCTGTGTGACCCTGTTTGCCTCAGTTTCCTCATGTGTAAAATGAACTGGAAATGGCAAACTACTCCAGTATCTTTGCCAAGACAACCCCAAGTAAGATCATGAGGAGTTGAGCACAACTGAAATGACCTAATAACAGCAACAGCAATGATGATGCAAAGATATGGTACAAAATATCACTGTAGACTAGACTATAACAGTTTAGCACATATCGGATTGTACATTAGCTTTCTACCCCTCTATGGACTGACAAATAACAAATTCTACAAATACAACCTTTGAAATGTCCATTATAAACTATAATCAAGTTAGACTATTATCATGGACCAAGCTGTCATCCAGAAACATTCAGATCTATAAAATCTCAAGAACAAGGTATTTTAATAGGTACCACCATCCCCAATACTCTTACTCTTTTGGTTGAACAGTACAAAAAACTTTTTAAAGGGGTGAGGCCTCAAACCTGTTGGTGAGTTAGGGGAATGTCTACCTCAAGCATGTGAAGACCTCCCCTGGTGGGATGGGTAGATGAGAACAATTTGTTCCAATAGCCATGAAGGCGGCTGAAACAGGTGCTGTGGAGCATTTAGAGCTTAGTCAGACATCCAAGATGCCAAGGTCATCCATTAGATCCCAGGCCATCGCCCAGCTGTCTTGACTTTTGTTCTGACACTGGACTTTGGTGACTCTGGAAGAGAGAGTGAAGCTGATGACTTTGCACAATCCTGCCTCGTTTAAATCTAACTCATCCATGAGTCAAGACATCACCTCATGATGTCATAGGTTCTAAACAAAGGACAAATAACAAAAAAAAACTTTTCAAAATATAGGAACCCAATAGAAGGAATCAAAATCATATAGGAACTGCATGAAGTACGTTTCATCCCCAATATTCAGTCTGCTGCTGAGTTTGTTCCAGAGATTTTTTTACAATGATTATACAGAAGATGATCTTATATCCCACTAATTTTGTTCACTTCCAAAAATAGTTATCATATCTAGCTGTATAATAGTCCACAGAACATTAACTATAAAAGAATAATGGCAAGTTAGTGATTTTTCCCAGGACCATTTCTATAAGAACTCTTGAAAAATATGAAAATGATAAAATAATGATAATCAATGAATATCATGGTTCAGTGGGAAAAAAAAGGTTGAACTTGGTCTTATAGGGCCTAAGTTTGTATTCAGGCTTGGCTACTTGCTCCTTGTGTGACCTTGGGCTAATTGTGTCATCTTTTGGGGCCTAAATTTCTTCATTTAGAATGGGAGGGGTTTAAGTTAAATGATCCCTCCAATCCCTCCAGGCTCTAAATTTATCATCCGATGTATCTGGAACATTTATATAGTGCTTTTAGGTTTGCAGAGCACTTTACTTGCAGTAGGTTGAGACCTAACAACTCTGTGAGGTATTCATGACAATTATTATCATTCTCCTTCTGCAGAAAAAGAAACTGAAGCCCATAGAAGTTAGGTATCTTTCCCATGATCACCTGTTCCTAAGGGGGATTCCACATTTCCACATCTTTAGGGCAAGGGAATGTGATGAGTCTGTGATATCTCTGTAGATATATTTCCTGAACTGAAGTTGGAGGACTCTATGTCTTAGGTTCTTCATACTCTAATGTAATTTTATCTTTGAATTTTTAAAAAGTTTTGAGCTGAGACCATTGATCTGGCAAATAAGAAAGGAACTGTATTTATCTTACAACAACAGAGTTTAGTATTGTAATCAAATCGCAACTTATAACAAAGTCAATGTAATACACTTAATAGTAGAATTAATAATTATATTTAAGACAAATAGTAAAGACTCATTTCTCCTAGTGCCTATTGGACATCTGATGTCCTGAAGGCATCTTAAATTCGACACTTCCAAAACAGAATTCATTATCTTTTCTCCAAAACCTTCCCCTTTTCTTAACTTCCCTATTTAGGGTTCCACCAACTTTCCAATCACTCAGGCTCACAACCCAGCTGTCATCTTCGACTCTTCACTTTCTTTAACTCTACCATATTCAGAATGTGGATACATTACCAAGACCTGTCAATTTTACTTTCTTCAGATCTCTCAAATATGCCTCCTTCTTTCCTTTGACACCGCTACCATTCTGGTATAGGCTCTCATCTCATGTCTAGATTACTGCAATAACCTGCTGGATCATCTCCCTGCCACAATTCTTTCTCTACTCCAGTCCATTCTTCACTCAGCTGTTAAAATGATCTCTCCTGCTTGTGCTAATTTTGGCCTGACAGTTAACACCAAGAAAACAGAGGTTTTCCACCAGCCAGCACCATGCCATCCATCCATGGAACCATTAGTTACAGCAAATGGAGAAATTTTGAATGCTGTGGATAAGTTCACTTACCTTGGCAGTATACTTTCCAGGGATGTGATAGTTGATTTTGTAGTGGATGCACACATTGCCAGAGATAGCTCAGTGTTTGGAAGCCTCCGAAGGAAAGTGTGAGAAAGAGAAGGTATTATACTGACTACGAGACTGAAGGTCTACAGAGTCGTTGTGCTGACCTCATTGTTATATGTTTGTGAAACCTGGACAGTATACCAGTGTCATGCCAGGAAACTGAATTTCTTCCATCTGAATTGTCTTAGGAAGGTTCTGCAGAGCACTTAGCAAGACACTGAGACAGACACTGAGGTCCTTTCTTGGGCTGAACTGCCAAAGCATTCAAACAATTCCAATGGGTGGCCCTGATCTTCAATGCCAAACTTACCTTTGCCTAAGAGACTATTTTACTCATACAAGGAAAGTGCTCACGTGGAGGTCAGAAGAAGTGATACAAGAACACTCTCAAGGTCTTTTTGTAGAACTTATTGATTGTGAGACATGGGATACATTGGCACAGGACTGCCTAGTGTGGTGTGCCTGCATCAAAGAAGGTAATGTGTTCTATGAGCAAAGTCAAATTGCAGTAGCTCGAAAGAAATGTGAGATATGGCAATTTAGAGGCATCTTCACTGCAAATGTTCATACAGATTATTGATCTGATCAGCCACAGTCAGACACACTGTACTTTGACTCCAACATACTGATAGCATTTTGGTCCTCTTTGAGAACAAAGGACAAGAACCAAAGTGATCTTCCTAAAGCATAGGTCTGACCACGTTACCCCTTCCTCACCAATGAACTCCAATAACACCTCCACAATCAACTATAGATTCTTTTATTTGGTGCTCAAAGCCCTTCATAATCTCCCCTACGACCTCTCCACTCCCACCCCCTGGCCTTTCCAGTATTCTTACACCTCACCATATACTCTGTGATCCAGGGACACTGGCCTTCTTGCTGGTCCTCCCATACGTTGACACTTCATCTTTCAACTTTGTACAATTTTGCTGGCTGTCAACCATGCCTGGAATGTTAACCCTCCTCGTTTCTGTCTCCTGACTTCCTTGCTTCCTTCAAGCTTCCTTCCAGTTAAAATCCCACCTTCTATAGGAAGCCATTTTTGAATCAAGCTTAGTTCTTATGCCTTCCCTTTCTTGGTTAGTTCCAATTTATCCAATGCATATCTTGTTTGTACATGGATGTTTGTATGGTATCCTCCCGTTAGAATGTAAACACGTTGGGAGCTAGAACTGTTTTTGTCTTCCTTTGTATTCCAGTGCCTGGAACATAGTAGGTGCTTAATAAATGTTTGTTAACTACTTGGCAGTTCAGGTAAGGATTGGTAGGTCATAGATCCACTGTCAAAGTAAAACAGGTTTTTCAAACAATTTTCCCACTAATTAGAGCATGTGAGTGGGTGAAAGGGATGAATTACCTGAAATCTCTGGAGAATCTATATCCAGAGCCATAATTCCAATTAGGGATTGCTTTCCCCAATTGGGGATCTTTATTTCCTGTCCCTGAGGGAATACAGGACAACATGATATTTTTAGATCTATTATAAACTATGCTCAGGCATCTTTGGGGGAATGAAATAGCCACTTTTTCTATCCTTCCCCCCCCCGCCCCGAAATCTCTGGATAATTGGAACTCCTCACTAACTGACAGAACAAAACATTATCCAGTCACGTGCAGTATATCTTTGTATCCCTTAGAAGAGGAAGAGAAATGCATTGTTAGTCAATAAACATCTATTAAGTTCCTACTGTATACCAGATACTATGCTAAACACTTGGGATACAAATATGAGGAAGAAAGAATCCCAGCTCTCAAAGAATTTAAAATATGATAGAGAAAGATGATACACAAAAAGAAGATGAGAAGGAAGGGGTGGGAAAGGGAAGGTAACCCAGCTCAGGTAAATCTTATTAAAATTACATATTTATTTTTGTTATATCTAGAGAAACCTTTCTTAAGCTCTGTAATGCAACAGCACTGTTGAAAAATGGATTTGGAAGCTACCATTTCTGTTTGGACGTTGTTTTTTTTCTTCCCCCCAAATGGTGAGGGAATAAAATATGGATGGGCTTTCAGCACCATCTGCTGGCCGGTTTACAGATGTACATTAGTTTTTGGGAAGTTTTCTCTGGCTGGTCCTGGACCATCTTCAATGAGATGAGTGTTATATTTCTGCAGCTAACATGAAAGCAAAGCCCAGAAAGATGCAAGCTCATCCAAACATGCAAGCCACATGGATGAAAGTAGTTCATCTTTATGCAAATGATCTGTGATCAGTATGGGGAACTCATGACAACAGATCACAAGAGCACTGGCTCTGGAGGCAGAGGACCTGGATTCAACCCCCCCCTCTCATGCTCAGTACCTTTGGACCCATAACAAGTCAGTTGGAGCAGATGGCTTCTGAGGTCCCTTTCAGTTCTAGATCCATGATTATTTAATAACCTGTGCATAGATAAGACTTACGGAATTGCCAGAGACACTTTGAAGTTGCATCAAACCTAGTAAGTAACAGATGCAGGATTTGAATCCAAGTTTTCCTTACTCCAAGCCCAGTATACTATCAATTACACCAAAATGCTTCTGGTTAATATTTTTAAAGGAATAGAGAAAGTAATGTTTATTAGTAGTAGAAGTAACAACAGCATATTTTACATATTGTTTTGTGGTTATAAAGTGTTTTCACATATACTAGATCATTGGTTCCCTACAACAATGCTGTGAATTATGTGCTCTAAATACTATCGCAATGATTAACTTTTTTGACTTTCTTTTTTAAATTCTATTTTTAATTTATGGAATAAAACAAGCATTTCTATAACATGGTATAGTACAAATTATTAGATAAAATATTATTTCAGTGATTAAGTTTCTAATTTTTTATAGTGTTGGGGTACAGCATGGAACTAGGGGCAGGGAGTTCCTTATTCATACCATTAAATAAAGGAAGAGGCTCACAGAATTGGGGAGACTAGTAGCTGGACTGTGGTGATAGGTCGGTAAGAGCTAGTAAGTGCCTGAACTAGTATGATGACAATGGGAAGGGATAGAAGAGTCTGAATTCCAAAGATAGTTCCAAAGGATGTACTTCTTCACACAAGGCGGTGAGTGATGAGGTCCTTAAAAGGCTGCTCAGAAACCCAGAAGACTGCCAATTCCCACTGTTGCTTTCAGTGAGAAGACAAGCCTGTGGCCTGTGCCATGTGTATCCCAGTGTATCCATACCTGCTACTTCGTCACTTGCCTGTCAGCACAGGACTGAGATAGGTAAAATGGTATAATGATGTCCTTTGATTCATGTGTAAATTGGATTTAAGTGAGACGGTGTCGCCTGAAGTCTTTTCAGAGTCATCACAGTCCAGTAGCGGGACAGAATCAAGACCACTGGTGATGGCTCAAGATGCAGTGAATGACCTTGGTGTCTTTGATGTCTAACCAAGCTCCAGCTTCAGTTGCCTTTATGGCCATTGGAACAAATTGTTCTCATTCTCCCATTCCTCCAGGGGAAGTCTTCACATGCTTGGGGTAGACGCCCCCGTAACTCAATGATGGGTTTGAGACCCTTCGGTTACCCTCAACCTGGTTTAGCCCATCAGCTGAAATGGTTTACTGGGGTGTGGTCACTGTGTATTCTGTAACTTCTTGGAGCCACAGGTGAGAGTTAGGTGGATCAAATAGACATCAAAAGTGGAAAGTAGCCCTGAAAAGGGCTTGGCAACCTTCACACCAGAGGTTCTAGTCTTCTCAGGACACACCCTACACCCCTGTGTGTATATCTATCTATCTATCTATCTGTCTATCTATCTATCTATCTATCTATCTATCTATCTATCTATCTATCTATCCAGTTGTACAGGGTTGTTTTTATGTTTTCTCCCACTTCAGCCTGTGAGTTTCTGGACAGCAGGGATTATTATTATTATTTTTTGCCTTTCTTTCTATCCCTAGCCAGCAGCATATGGATTTGGTATATATTTTGTTGTTGTTCTATTGTTCAGTCATGGACAATTCTTTGTGACTCTGTGGACCATAGCACGCCAGTACTGTCCATGGGGATTTTCTTGGCAAAGATACTGGAGTAGTTTGTCATTTCCTTCTCCAGTGGATTAAGGCAAACAGGGTTAAGTGACTTGCCCAGGGTCATATAGCTAGTATGTGTCTGAGTCCAGATTTAAATTCAGGTCTTCCTGATTGCAGGCTCAGAATTCTATCCACTTAGTCAGCAAGCTGCCCTTGGTACCTATTAAGGCTTATAAATGCTGGTTGATCTATTGCCAGCTCACAATTGTTATCTAGTTGCTCTATGAAGTTTACATATATTTGATAAACTGTATGAGGTGTGTCAATAAAGAAATGATAAGCATCGTAGAACTCATACACCCTAATGAGTGACACCATTCAGAGTCATTGCCTGGGAAGAAGGTATACTTTGTCATCCTAAATGATCCTGCAATTGCTCCAAGGGGCTTTGAAATTATTCTTTTGAAATAAGGCTGCCTGTGTTAATTTAGTAGTTGATTAAGAGAAGCAGTCTCATTGTTTTATAGATAGAGCCTTTTAAAGTTTGCTGACAAAGCAAGACTTTAAATGTGATGAAAGTGGAGAGAAGAGAGAACTCAGAGGATCTGGATTTGAGTGCTGACTTTGCTGCTTACACTCATGCAATGAAGAAGTTGGGCTAAGCCTCTAAAGCCCCTTCTTGTTTTAAATCTATGACCTTTTTGTAGCAAACCTTTGTTCTAGGATTAACCCTGAGAGGTTGGAGGGTCTCTGGTTTTGTGATGCATGAGCCCCAATCCGTGAACTCCTCATTTATTATCAGCCAGGAGTCCACATGAAGTTCCCCTTAGGCAAGGCTCAATGGTGACCTCCAAGAGTATATACTCTTGTAACATCATGTAACATAGTTTCAGATGGAATAAGCATTGTGCTGACTACTTTAAAAATATTATCTCATTTGATCCTCATTATAACCCTGAGAGATAGGTGCTATTATTATACCCATTTCACCACTGGGGAAACTGAGGCAGGCAGAGGACTTGCCCAGGGATGCACAGCTAGTAAATGTCTGAAACTGAATTTGAACTCAGGTCTTCCTTGCTTCAGTCCCAGCTCTCTCTCCACTGTGCCATCTAGCTGCCTCATAGTTTGTCTTTGCTGTGTCTCTCAGCTCCTGATGTGGATGTCGCTCTCAGCCATTACTGTTCTGGGTATATGGCTGCAGACTCTGATGCCAATGGAAAGTACGAATATTCTAGACTTTTGAAATTCACAAAGTAGTCTTATGGACAAGGTGGGAGAGGGTGGAGGAGAGTAGAGAAAGGATTCAATTTTCCTGCTTATTTGATTGTTGTTGTTGTTGAGTGGTTTCCGACTCTTTGTGAACCTGTTTGATGTTTTCTTGGCAAAGATACTGCAGTGATTTGCCATTTCCTTCTCCGGCTCATTTTATGGATGAAGAAACTAAGGCAAATTGTCCAAGGTCACACAGCTACTAGGTGTCTGAGTCCAGATTTCAACTCAGGTCTTCCTCATTTCTTGCACACCACTCTTTCCACCTAGCTGCCCCCTTTCCCCTTAAACCTAATGGCAAAAGGAATTTCCTCAACTATTATTAGAGTAATCTGTTGTTGAAAGCTCATGCTGGAATTATCCTGTTCTATTCTGACTTTGAATGGACCAACAGTAATATAAAGTGGCGCAGAGATGTGCTTGGTTCCTTTACAAATTCTAATGTGCTTTCTGTGTGGAATCATTCAATGATCAAAACATTTTACCCTTTTGAAGTT
This sequence comes from Trichosurus vulpecula, assembly GCF_011100635.1. NCBI lineage: Eukaryota > Metazoa > Chordata > Mammalia > Diprotodontia > Phalangeridae > Trichosurus > Trichosurus vulpecula. The sequence goes on from NC_050578.1 coordinate 47,380,419, forward strand.
TATTAAGGACCTGTCTACATCTAGTTTGTATTGTTGATTCAATAGAGGTATCAAAGTCATGTTCATACCTACTTTACACTTCTGATTATTTGATGGATTCAATTGAGAAGTTTGGTCTTTTTTTGTTAAAACCAATTGGAGTCTGAGATGTGGAAAACCTCTTGTGTACTGTGATCCTATAAATGAAGAGAACAGATTTAACAAGACCCGGAGGATCTAAATAACTTCTCTGAGTTCACACAAGTAGTAGTAAACTGCAGACTTAGGCTTTGAACCCAGATCCTCTGACTCCAAATATTGTACTTATTCTCCTGTTATATGAAAGCTAAGAAAATATTCTCTCTTATGGTTCATTAAGGAAAATGAAAATAATAGAGATAAGGAAAAACATTCATGATTCTGTAGAAAGTTTGGTTTTGCAACTAGTCTAATGGAATACCTACCATTGACTCATTCCCCTCCCCCCCAATCATTCTACATTTTGATGTCTTGAAGATGATTTCTTTTCTTATTTAATTTATATTTCAGGGAACTGGAGGATTTGGGAGGAAGGAAGGGTTTGCTTTTTTACATTCACTTCCATTTAAGCAAATATTGGTTTCACTGGAATGGAAATAAGTATTCTTGCTAATGATAATACCAGTTCTCCTGTGAATAGGAGAGTAAACCACTAGGAAGTTGTGGATAGCATTGAAAAGAAACATGAAATATGGAATGGAGGGGAGGTAGGTGAAGGAAAGGAAAGGAGGTGGGCCAGAACATCATGCAGCAAGGACTGTAGTTGGCTGATTCTCTGGCTTCACTTGCCCAGAGTTACTACTTAGCACAATGCCTGGCATATGCTAGTCACTTAAATGCTTGTCGATTTGACTGCTCTGTAGACTATGAACTTCTTAGTTAAGTGCTCTCAGTGCAAACAAGCTCCTAGGGGAGAATGAATCTATGGGGAGGCAAGGTTATAAACTGCAGTTGTATTATCTTAAAAAAGGAAAAATTGAGCAAGGATTTAATCACAGCCTTCAGATTTGTGAAGGTAATGGTCAATAGCAATTCTCCATTTCTGATGAGGCTACAGAATGAAAGGGGAATTAAATGACTACATTGTTTGTTGGGCTGTTAAATTGGGACAGTGACTCTTGCTATATGTACTGAGGATTGTTGTATTACATTGTTGAGGGTAATAATGAATATACTTCTTGGGAGATTTTCTTAGAAAAGAGTAAAAAAAACTTAATTCTTCTGGAGCCATAAAGAGCATCTTCCTCTGAGGTAGGAGTTGTTTCCAGAGTCATGGTTCTGTGATAAAAATTCTCGGAATAAACACATAAAGGAATAGTAATGAACAAATTACAAAAACTCCTGGGGAACCTGCTTCAAGCCTGGGATTGCATGGTCTAAGCAGCCATTTGTTTTGTATTTTTGTACCATTTCTTCCTAAGTAGTCTGATCATTCCTCCTGACTAATCAGACCTTTTCATCCTGTTGTGTGGTTTGCTTTTCAGCATCTAGTAGCCCATGGGAGATTCCAGTGTGCTGACTGGCACTCTAATGCAGTGAGTGCAAACAGCTGGCTTTCTTTCTGAATCAGCCATACCAGAATATTCTTCCTCATAAGACCTTTGTGCTGTTTTTGTAGTTAGTAACATCAGTGGTGGGGAAGTCAAGCATGTTATTTAGTGGTTTGTTAAGCTAATGTTATTTTCCAGATGTTTTCTAATGCTAGTCTTCAGATATTGATTTGTAGCAGTGTGGATATTTTCTTTCTATGGCATTATGTTATTTTTGGGGGAATACTTTAGTTTAGTTCTGGGAAATGTCTTTTCCAAACTCTTGAATCCTGAGAACCTATAGTTACTCTGTGCCTTGGCTAGGTTGATCTCACAAATGGCCGGACTTGGCCTAAAGAGGCTACAGAAGGCCTAATGTGTTAAATTCCCTCTTCTGCTTTCATAGTTCTATATCCAAGAAAAGTCTAGATAGCAGATTCTAGGCTCTAGTGGGGGAAAGCAATAACAGGTTGGGCTGGACAATACACGAGTTGTTATTATCTAGGTAACAAGCAACTCTCTTGTTTTAATCTTATTTTTATTTACATTTTTTATTTTTTCGTTGCATTCATTCCCAAATAAGATCCCCCCTTCTTTTCTCTCCAGCTTGACATTCATTGTAACAAAGAGTTAAAAAAATCTGCTCATCAGAACTAATCAATACTTCAACTGTTTCTGACAGTACAAATAAATACACAAAGGAATGACTTTTTAAAAAATTTTTTCAATGAACAAAAATCTATTTTCTTTTCTTCCAACCTGTCTAAAAAAACATTTCTTGTAACAAATTTGCAGAGTCAAGCAAAACAAATTCCTATATTGGCTGTCACATATATGCATGTATATGTGGATATACATGTATAGAGATAGATACGTAGATAGATATTTGGGAATGAATGTGATGTAAAAACAAAAAATACCAAAATCAAATCACAACAAAAGAAAGAATTATGTGTTACCTGGATAATAACAGTGAGTGTGGCAGCCAGACCTATTATTGCTTCTCTCCCCTAAAAACTAGAATCTATTATCTAGATTTTTCCTGTGTATAGAACAACGAAAGCAGAAGAAGGAATGATCATATCAGGCTTTCTGCACTTTCTTTTCTCCAGTCATTCCTGCCATTAGGCGAAATCAGGCCATTTGTGAGATCAACCTAGCCAAGGCACATAGTAACTATAGATTCTCAGGATTCAAGAATTTGGAAAAGACATTTCACAAAACTAAACTAAATATCCGCTCAAAAGTAATATAATTATACATATGTATGTATGTGTGTATATATGTATGTATACATACGCACATATGTAAATAACAGCCAATGCAGGAATTTTTTTCTTGTTTTTTTTGTTTTTCAAATTTTGCTTGACTATGCAAATTTGTTGCTTTGTGTGTGTGTGTGTGTATGTATATATGTCCACACATACTTATATATTTTGTATAGCATATATATTCATACATATATCTCAATCTCCATCTAATCTCTTTCTCTCTCTGTGCACCCAGAGCCCTGGCTAGCATATTTCATCATTTGTCTTTCTGGAATCATGATTGGTCATTGTATTGATTAGAATTTTTGAGTCTTTCCAAGTTGTTTGTTTTCAGTGTTGTTATTATGTAACTTTTTCTCCTAGTTCTATTTACTTCACTCTTCATACAAGTCTCCCCAAATTCTCTGAAATCATCCCTTTCATCATTTCTCATAGCACAATACCATTCCATTCCATTGGCATGCCATAATTTATGCAGCCATTCTTCAACTGAAGGGTAGCCCCCTTAGTTTCCAGTTCTTTGCTACACCCCCTCCCCCAAAGAGCTGCTATAAATATTTTTGTATATATGGGTTATTTCTCTCCTTATCTGATCTCTTTGATGAATAGGCAAAGTGGTAGTATTGATGTCAGTGGGTCAAAGGATACACACAGTTTGGTAACTTTTGGGCATCGTTCCAAATTGCTTTCCCGAATGTTTGGACCAATTCAAGCACCACTGACTGAATGTTAATATTCCTTTTTGCTTTGACCCCTCCAACATTTTTCATTTTAGTTTTTGTCAACTTTGTCATACTGCTGGGTGTGAGGTGGAATCTCCTAGATGCTTTAATTCTTCTAATTATTAGTGATTTAGTACATTTTTTTCACATAGCTATTGGTAGCTTGGATTTCTTAATTTGAAAACTGCCTGCTTATAACCCACGAACATTTAATAATTAGAGAATGACTCTTAGGGAATGACTGTTTTAGATCAAAGGAATGTTTGCTTTTATTGAACGGTACAAGAGCTTGAGACTGGAGTTGTAAGCAGGACTAAATCTTACCCTGTCAAACATCGTTCCTCAGACTCATTCCTCTTGTAAACAAAGGGAAATAGCAACGTACCCTTCCAGGCCCAGAAGGCAGGAAAATCTCTCTTCCATCCCTTTCATGTGAAGGTTCACATCTGGAGGAAGGGAAAAAGGACTCCTTAATCACCCTAAATCCAGTATTCCTCAGCAGAGGGACATTCTAACGAAAGTCTCATAACAAAGGTTTTGCTTGGGAATTCTGGCAGCAGAGTCACCCTAATTTCTCAGTCATGGGCTCTGCCCCTAGGATGTCCTAGCCTGGATTTTCCTCTCCAGGGTGGCACAATTGAAGGAACTCATGAATTGAGAGCCATTCTGCCAGTATTACAATGTATGAGGTCTGCCTTCCCAATGTCTTCCTTTGCAAGGTCCCCTACCAAACAAATGTGCAGAGGAGTCTTTTTAAAACTTATGACAGCCTGTTTCCCACCCTATGGAAAGAGGAGAAGAGAACAGAGTTCACTTGCTGCAGGGTATGACTATGGAGAATTTGACCACAGCCTATAAATAACTCCAGAGAAGGTGTTGCTGACAATGGGAAGTCAGTAGGGGAAACACCGCTCATTATAAAAATATAATCTTCGAAAATGAAGGCCTGTTGGAGATACATACCAAAATTCAACAGGAATTCACATAATGCATTATGCTTACAATAGGTATAACTTTTACATCCTGGCCTTGGGCCAAAAACTTCACCTGCTTTAGTTTTTTCAAATAGACACTGAAGAATTTCAGAAGACCACTTCAAGATTTGGCCATAATCTAGAGTATGTCAATATGGGGGTAACTGGTAAAGCCATTTGTGGTCTCATTTTGTCTGTTTTAGTTGATGGTCTTTCTCTCTAGTTTGCCTTGCCAGCGGAGCTGGACCGCAGCTGCTTCACCAGAAGGCCATGACATGTAATAAGCCATTAGTGTCCATGTTGTAACAGGGAAATCTCTCAGATTGTCAGCTGCAAGTTTTGTCTTGTTTATTGGGGTCCATTTACAGCACACTAACCAAGCACTTGATTATAGGGAAAGAAGGCTTTAAAATTTAAATTTTTCAATGAGCAAAAGCCTGTTTTCTTTTCTTTTCAGCCCCCTCCCTATTAGAAAAAACAAGAGGAAAAACTCAACCCTCTATATCAGATATACAAATCAAGTGACCACGTTGGCTGTGTCCAAAAAATATGTCTCAATCCACACACTGAGGCTATGTACCACCTCTGAGGGAAGGTAATACTTCATATTGTCTCCTTTGTCATGATGGGTCATTGTGTTTCTCAGAGTTCTTAAGTCGTTCAGAGTTGTTTTTACAATGTTGTTGTTGATGTATAAATTGTCCTGGTTCTGCTCATTTCACTCTTCATCAATTCATTCAAATTTCTCCAATTTTCTCTGAAATTGTCCCCTTCATACTTCCTTCCTTTCTTCCTTTCTTTCTTTCTTTCTTTCTTTCTTTCTTTCTTTCTTTCTTTCTTTCTTTCTTCCTTCCTTCCTTCCTTCCTTCCTTCCTTCCTTCCTTCCTTCCTTTCTTCCTTCCTTCCTTCTTTTTCCTTCCTTCCTTTCTCTCTTTCTTTCTTTCTTTCTTTCCTTCCTTTCTTTGTTCCTTCCTTCCTTCCTTCCTTTCTTCCTTCCTTCCTTCCTTCTTTTTCCTTCCTTCCTTTCTCTCTCTCTCTCTTTCTTTCTTTCTTCTTTCTTTCCTTCCTTTCTTCCTTCCTTCCTTCCTTCCTTCCTTCCTTCCTTCCTTCCTTCCTTTCTTTCTTTTTTTCTTCCTCTCTCTCTCTCTCTCTCTCTCTTTCTCTCTCTCTCTCTGTCTTTCTTTATAATACAGTTTATTTCCAAGGTATTAAGAGGATATTTACAAACACTAGGGTGTAACAAAAATATAAAAAAAGGACTGGACAGTGTCATCGGCTTGATAGTTTACAATAGCAAATACTTCTAGCAAACATAATAGTTCTCATACAAATATTACTGGAATTCAAGATAAAAACGTTACTTATGCAGATTATACATCATCTGGAGTAATTTAGCCAACTCCACATTATCTGACAGTGACTTAATGACAAACTGATTTCTTAAAACATACACAAAAAAGTGCAATTAATGTCATGGCTTGCAATGTTTGAGTACAGAATTTTAGCAAACTAATAACATTCCAGTTATTTTTTACATTATTATGTGGTCCATTACCAGTGATCCCAATCTTCATCGCATTTGTGTGAAACAAAAGACCTGGTGGCCCAGGACTGCTTCATTCCATGTATCTGGTTCATTTATCCTTAATTTTTATTTTAAAAAACAGGCTAACTTCCCTTCATAGTTTCTTATAGTGGAAGAGTATTCCATGACATACGTATTATCATAGTTTTTGTTCAGTCTCTCCCCAGTCGATGGGCACCCTTTCAGCTTCCAGTTCATCAACACCACAGAAAGAGCTGCTCTTAATGTTTTCGTACATATAGTTCCTTTCCCTCTTTTTTGATCTCTGTGGAGTATAGAGCTAGGGAAAAGAAATTAATGAGCTCAAGCTTTCCTCCTCAGCTCCACAAGGGAGTATATGTTACCAGGGCATCTAAAGGCGAAGAGATTCTATCCTGGCCTGGCTGGGCTGCCCTCTAGAGACATCATCCCAGGAGCATGCTGCAACTAGGTGAGGTACATAGTTTGTTTGCACCTGGGAAAAATATTGAAAGGCTCAGGTGATTAGAGAGTAATACCTGTGGATCCAGGATTAGTTCATTCTCTGGCTTTCCTTCTGGTCTTTGGGCATATTATGTTAGCCCTTAAATAGGAGGACAGAGAGTCAATAGACTCTTTAACCACTGCTTTCTAACTGTGGAAAAGAAGCAACCAAATCAAGAAGAGACGTCAAAAAAGGGCAATGTGCCATCTGACAGATGTGTATGAAATTCGAGAGGGAAACATTGCTGTTAGACAGCCCCCATTAGCATTATCTGGGTTACCTTGGTGACTGTCAAAGGAGGACTTGGTGTTTCAGAGAATCTTGTATCAATAGAATTTGTGCTACTGGAAATTTGTACTAATGGCTTCCCAGAAATAGAGGAACATAGTTATCTAGGGGGAGGAAACCCCTCCCTTCTTCCTCTTCTCACCTGTGCTACTGGCTGATTGAGCTGTCAATCAGAATCAGGCCAGTTCTGATGCCAGTTGGGGATGAGAAAGCATTGAACAAGAAGGAAGTCTTAGGCAGCAGGGTGAGGATGCAGGATGTGTTGTGCACCATCCTGGAAACAAGAACAAACAGGGGGCATTGTGGAATCCTCAGGGTGATTCTTAGTGCGTCTAGGTCAAAGGATCGTGGGTGGAAACTTGAAGGGACCATAGAGGTCATCTAGTCTAGGTCTATCTGCTCTACATCTTTGATGAAGTGTTTCAGAATGAATTTGGTTCCATGTTCTTAAGACCCATCGGGTTAGAGTAGGAAGGGGGCTCAGAACCATCTAGCCCAAGCTCTTCACTTGACAGATGAGGGAACAGAGGCCCAGGCAGATTAAGGAACTTGCTCAAAATCCCACAGGTAGTAAGCATCAGAGTTGCCTGACTCCAGAGTTAGCCCTCTTTTCATTATATTATGCGGGATCATTCAGTCTAATCTGTATCTGAAAAATAATAATCTCTGGAATATCTGTAGCCAGTATTCATATAGCCTCAGCTTGAAGACCTCTAATGAGAGGAAACCAAAGAGGCTCCTTTAAATTTAAAAATTTAAAGTAAATTTAAATTTAAAGTAAAATTTAAAAATAAAAAGTAAATTTTTAAAGTAAATTTAAAAATATTTATTAAGTACATTCTATGTGCAAGATGCTGTATTTCCCCCAACACCCATCACGGTTCCATGAACATAATAGAAACTAAATGAATGACTGCCAATTGCTTCCTATCTCCTACTCTTCTTTTGTATGACGAACTCCTTTGGCAGTCCAGTGAAATCTATGGATCTCTTCTCAAATCATGTTTGCTAATAATTGAGGAAAATGATAAATTTGATTTAGAGGTTAGTAAAATCTTTCCCCCCCCCTCCCTCTTTGTCTCTCTCCCACCCTCCCTCTCTCTTTCTCTTGCTCACATGCTCTATCTGTTTTTTATCCCTTCCAAGATCACGGAGCCCCTGAAATCCATCCATGGACCCCAGGAAGACAACTGCCCTACTCCAATCCCCAATATACCCACCCACACATACACATATGATTGTTAGGGAGAGGGGAGGGTAGAATATAATCCTGTGAATTGGGCAAACTGTTTCTTCAATGCCTGCTCAACTCCCCCTTCAGCACGACCTTCTAGGTATGTGCCTGCCTTCATGCTCTTGGCTCTCTGACTCCCCAAGGCTGCACACTTTCATGGCATTGGCACTTTCTATTCTTCAGTATATCCTCTGTCTAAACCTCTGTCAAAATGAAGCTTCCCTCTAACCCATGACCTTAGACCTCTGATCTCTGTTGGGTGACTCGATAGCTGATCAGAGGCATTAATCCGTAATCACTGTTACCATTATATTCCTTCAGGAGGGGTATTTGTGGGTTAAAGGGGCTTCGGGAGACAATGAGCTAACCCAAAGCAATAAATATTAGTGTCTGATACTTGTCAGGAACAGTGGCAGGTAGGGCGGGCAACAGGAATGTGGTCTTTTGTGATTCAGTTCAGTTCATTTGTTGTTCAGTTGTTTTCAGGTGTATCTGACTTTTTGTGATCTCATTTGGGGTTTTCTTGGCAAAGATATGAGAGTGGTTTGCCATTTCCTTCTCTAGCTCATTTTATAGATGAGGAAATTGAGGCAAACAGGGTTAAGTGACTTGGCCAGGGTCACACAGCTAGTAAGTGTCTGAGGCAGGATTTGAACCTAGGAAGATGAGTCTTCCTGACTCTGGACCTGGTGCTCTATCCAGTGTACCATCTAGCTGTGGGCCTTCATTTCCTCCTCCATTCACATAGCATAGGCGATTGCCTAAGCATAGGGCTTTGAGCACGCGCGCACCCATTGCTGTTGGGAAGCCTGGTGTCTCCAATGCCTTCCTTATTATCCTCAATCCCCTCTCACTGCTATTGTTGTCCAGGCAATGGTGCCAAATTGGGTGATGATGGAAGTACAGAAATCACTGTAAGAAATGATGGGGGAAGATCTTAGAAATGGGGGCCTAAGCATTTATACAGCTCCAAATAAGAACTAACTCATCTTTTTCCTATACCTAATACTTCCTTCTACCTTTAGTGTGTTGCTTCTTTGACTACAATGTGGCTTCTCTTTTCATAATTTTACTGCATAGGGGGCAGAGCCAAGATGGCAGAGTAAAAGCAAGAACATGCTTGAGCTCTCCCCCAAAGCCCTCCAAATACCTGTAAAAAAGGACTCTAAACAAATTCTAGAGCTACAGAACCTACGAAAAGACAGAGTGAAACAAATGTCTAGCCCAAGACAACTTGGAAGGTGGACAGGGAGGGTCTATCGCACCAGGCTAGGAGCAGAGCATGGACCAGCTCTGGTGATGCCAGTGCACCGCATCCCCCTCTGCCGTGATCATGCTCCCCCATGTCCCGCTCTTCAAAACCTGGAGCAGGGCTCAGGGCACTGGATCACTGGCAGCTGTGGCAGTCTCCAGACTTCTCAACCCACAAATGCCAAAGACAACGTAGAAGGTCAGTGGGAAAACTCTGTCGGACTGGAGTTCAATCTGGCCCCAGCCCCTGGGAAGTGGAGGAGGCAGCAGGGGTGAGGTGGTGGTGGCAGCAGCAGCAGCAGCAGTAGTGATGGCTACTTCAAGAGCTCCAGCCCCACAGGTGGTGAGGGGATCAAGTGGCTGATCAGAGGGAGAGTGCAAGGATCTCTTTGCTTGTGCTCAGGCAGGATTCTCTTGCTTTGCCCTGCTTGGATCTGGGTTACAGTCCTGGGGTGAGATGGAGTGCTGCCAAAGTGGAGCTTGTAGAGGAGGTGGAGAGGGAAGCCTCCTCACAGTTCCAAGGCACAGGTGGTCACTCACAGACCAGAGTACAGGCCAGGAAAAGAGTAATCACCTTTCCTTAGACCATATCACCTTGGAAGAACTGAAAATTTACAGGCCCTTAGAAGTATCTCTGAAAACAGCTGCACAAAACCCCTGAAGCTTGGGACAGTACAGCCTGCACACTGGAAGCAGTCCTACCTTGACAAAGAGTTAAAAAGTCAGGTAATTGCCTGGGAAATGAGCAAACAGTATAAAAAAACTCAGACATACCTCTCATTTCTTTTCCAATTTTTCCTCTGCCATTCTTATTTGATTTTAAAAAAAATTTGCTCTTTTAAAAAAGCTTTCTTTAGCTCTTCTAGGATTTCTTGTGTCCAGTTGGGCTTGGGCTGGTGTCCAATCTGCATTTTTCTTGAAGGCTTTGCTTGTAGATGTTTTCAAGGCATTGTCTTCTTCTGGCTTTGTGTCTTGAGCTTCCCTGTAACTATAGTAGCTTTCTGTGTTCAGATTCTTTTTTTGTTGTTTGCTCAATTTTGCAACCTGTTTCTTGACTTTGGACTCTATATTAAAGTTGGGCTCTGTTCATCTCTGGGGATGGGGGTGAGGATGTTTGGCCAGAGCTTTTGTATTTTATGTATTTCTCCTGCTTTCATGGCTCAGGGGAGGCCTGTAAGTTTTCAGAGTTTCCAAAGTAGTATGATCTGGGGAGAGGCTTGGTTACCGTCTTCCTGTATGCTCTGGTCCTTACCTAGGTAGGCCCCCTGCTCCCTTGTGTATGTGATCATTTATTTCTACCCTAGAACTGAGATCTGGAACTGGGTAATGGACAACAGAGCTGTCAGATGACAGCTGTTCCTGCTCCCAGTGCTAACATAGGAGTCCCCTGGGATTTCTTTCTGACCAGGTGTTCAGTCCCTTTACTGTCCTTAGGCACTGGGCTGCTCCCAATGCCATGGTTACCACAGCTTACAGCCTGCCTGCTTCTGCCATGTGTAGCAACAATCTTGCTAGCAGCTACTATGACTGTGTAAGACCAGTAACTCCAGTATGCAGAAGGGCTGCTAACACAGGTTCTTTGATCTGCTTTTCTAAGGAAAGCAACCTTAAGGGGTTAACAATCTCAGTTTAATTAAACATACATATATCATTCACTTAGTTCGGAGGGAAAAGATCAGCTCCCTGAACTTCAAGGCAAATACAAACAGAAATCACAAACATCAACAGACAGACCTTGTCCGATCAAATCACAATTCATAGTTACCAGAGAATCATCAACATCTATCTGGGTTACAAAGCTGGGAGTGTGGGTTCAGTGGCTTGCCCAGAGTCTGTCACCCACATTCTTTCAGTGAATGTACCCCCAAAAGTCAAACACCAACCTCAGATCTTATGTACCTGTCTCAGGGCCCTGGGACACTTGAGTCTCACCATTTAGAGCGTGAGAAATCAGTGTGGGAAAGCTCCAACCACCAGCACAGTATCATATACAATTCAATGACTCTCAATTGTCTTAATGCTGAGAAACACTCCAAGACAAAGACAACAAAAGGTTTCCCACCCATTCAAACAAAGGGGAGACTTGATAGTCTTAGCATCCCCAAAGGGAAGAATAGGGAAAAGTTTGATTGCCCTAACACCATGTTGTGCTCCAGGTCAGCCCCCACCCTATTGTCCACAGACCTCTCTGTCTTCCTGAGCTTCCTGGGACTGGAAAAAATGACACACTGGGACTTTTCCTTGATATTCCTGCTCAGATTTTGGCTTAGTGTTTTTTTTTAAGTTGTTAGCATTAAGTTTAGTAGTTAAGTTAACTTAAGTATTTAAGTGAGCAGGGAGTATTGAAAGAGCTCCACAGAAATGTTGGCTTCACTCTACCATCTTGCCCCATGTGTCATCCTCAACACTTCACTCTTTCTCAACCACCATCTTGTAAAGACACAGATCCTGCCAGTTACACCAATTGTGAGGATGCAGATCCTGCTGACTATACCAATCATAAAGATGTAACATCAGTTCTGCCCTGATTATGCCAATCGTAGGGTAGCAGACACTCCAAGACAACACTGAGACACCAAAGAAAGAAGGGTAATCCATGCCAGTGTGTGTATATATGTATAGATTTATTAGGTTTTGTTGGATTAATTGAGGGTTTATTTATGAGGGGGATCCCCACTTCCCTGCTTTAGGCCAGGTCAGATATCATATAGAAACAAAACAAAGAACGCATTGTGCCAGGGATGGCCAAGGGTTGCATGCAAGTTTTTCCCTGGGATAGCTAGAGCTTCTTTTTGCTGTTTACATTTATTCAAGGTAGCTTTCATTAACTGTGGAGTCATAGGTTGTGTCCTCACCCTCTGGATCCCACCATACATATACCCAGTCATTTGATAAGTCCTGTTGTTTCTTCCTTTGTTCCCTCTTCTATGCCCCCTTCTGACACTGCCACTGTCTTGTTGTAGGACTTTATCATTTCATGCGTGGAATATTGTAATAACCTGCTGGTTATTACAATCTCCCTGCCTCTGTCAAATAGATCTTCCTAAAGTGCTCAGCGGACCATATCACCCCCTTATTCAATCCGTGTCAATGGCTCCCTTTTGCCTTTAGGATAAAATGTACACTTCTCTGTTCATCTTATAAAGCCCTTCATATTCTGGCCTGTTCCAACCTTTCCAGTCTTTGCACATTTCCCTATCCCTCCCCTCTTCCTTACTCTATTAACCAGTGACACTGGCCCCTTTGCTGTTCTTTTCAATAGGTACATCTCCCAAGCCTGTGCAGTTTCACTTGCTGTCCCTCATTCCTGTAATTCTCTCCCTCCTCATCTCCTCCTGGTACCCCTCAGATAAAATCACATCTTTGGCATGAACTCTTTCTCCATCACCCTTAATTCTAGTGCCTTCCCTCAGTTGATTATCACAAATTTGTTCGGTCTATAGCTTGTTTGTAATAGATGTTTGCGTGTTGTCTCTCCCATTAGAATTTAAATTCCTCAAGGACAGGGACTATCTTTTATCTTTCTTTGTATCCTCAGTGCTTGGCATATTAGTAAATGCTTAATAAATGCTATTTGACTGACTGAACTAAAAATGGAGCTGTTTGGTTTTTTTTTTTTAACTTGCTTCCACAATAATAATGTATAAGATGCATGGAAAGGAAGTTTGGAAGCAGGTTGTGAAGAGCTTTCAACCTGAGAGACTGAGTCATATAGTTCAGCCCCTTCATTTTATAGATGAAGAAACCAACAGAGAGAAAGTAAGTGACTTGCATAAATTTGCTAAGGGAGTGAGTAAGAGGGATAATTTGTGAAGACTTCACAGGGTAAGAATATAGGGGCTACTCTATTCTCATATTTCTGGAATAAGGAATGTCTGAAGGAGTAGGAGAGGCTTGGAATTTAACCTTATAGCAACTTACCTAACTTTTAGAAAGTCAGGGCCTGAAGCTGTAGGTGCCCCTCCCTTCCCCTCTCTCTCGGTGCTAGCACAAGAATTTTACCAAAGAAGGAGATAATGGACTACCTGTGAGTTGTTTGTTCTCTGCTCCAGGAACGTCCCCCTCTCCTTCCTCATTCCTTCTCTTTTACCTTAGCCATGTCATTGCCACATCAGTAACTAAATAAGGAGATATGTCTGGATTGGCTGTGCTTGATTTCGTGGTCTTTTGTCTAGTTTTTCATGCCAAGATTGTAAGCCCACCTCCAAACCAATGGAGAGGAGGGATAGCGGTGGGTGGGAATCTTTCGAGTTAGGGTATATCTATTGGTGCCTTGCCTTCTGTAGCCTGCCTCCCTTCACTAGTTCATCCTAGTGGAGGTGATGCCCAAATCTCTCAAGATTTGTGAAATAAAAGTAATTTAGAGTTGGGGTCTGAACCCAAGATCCTTGATCCCTCAAATCTAGCACTTTCCCCATTGTACCATGTAATAGTAACCCAACTGGGGAATTTACAGGCAATCAATGATTGTGAATCACTCTGAAAATATAGCATGTGGCACTCAAAGAATGTTAATTGCAATGTGACTAAATTAAGAAGAAAAGCTAATCACATTTTCTGGCAAATGTATAAAAACACCATTCCCACACTGGTTTAATTGGGTGCCAAGACTCATCCAGTCTTTTTTCAGGGCAAATGAAATGTAAACTTATTAAAATGGCTTGTCTATGGTTACAGAGCTAGTAAGTGTCTGAGGCATGCTTCAACCCAGCCCTCCTGACTTCAGGTCCAATGCTATTTCAACTACATCATAGAGCCATCAGATTTTATAAAGTTTTTATCCTAAAATTCTTGGTACAGCAGAAATTCTGTCTTGTCCTCTTTTTGACTAACTTAGCCAAGAGCAATTTTACTTCTCCTGGTTATCTTTTTAGAGGGCCTTAGGAACTTTAATGAGAATAAATGAATAGAGCAACTTAAAACTTTAAACATTAGAAAAAGACAACATAATAGAGGGGTCAAAATGTTGGACCTGAGGACCTGAGTTCAAATCTTGCTTCTGGTATTTACTAGTTATGTGATCATCATAAATTGTTAAATAACTTCTAGGCAGCCGGGTGGTGGAGCTGACCCAGGAGTCAGAAAGGCCTGAGTTCAAATTAAACTTCAGACACTTATCAGCTTTGTGACCCTGGGGTCATTTAGCATTTGTCCACTGAAGTAAAATCAGAAATCATAACATCTATCTTTTGGGGTTGTTGTGAGGATCAAATGAAATAATATTTGTAAAGTACTTAGCACAGTGCCTGGCACAAAGTAATAAATGCTTGTTTCCTTCCTTCCTCTGTTTCTCAATCATCTAAAAATGAGAGCGGTGAACTTGATGGTGTCTGGGGTTCCTTCTAGCTCTAAATCTCCTACCTCTTACATCTATTTCATAGGATTGTTGTGAGGTTCAAGTGAGACAATGGATGTAAAACATTTTACAAACTTTAAAGCACCAGAAAATGTCAGTTATTATTATTTATCTTTTGTTTTTATATGACCATCATTGTCTAGTTTTCAGGGGAGAAGGTACTAGCAGCTGGTCACATTATTTGAACGCAAAATGTCTGCTTGCCAAAAAGACTATTTTACGGAGAACTCACACAGGGCAGGAGTTCATACGATGGTCAGAAGAAGCTATACAAGGACTCTCTCAAGGTCTCTCTCAAGAACTTTGGAATTGATTGTGTGACATGGGAGACACTGGCACAGGACTGCTCAGCATGGTATGCCCACATCAGAGAAGGTGCTGTGCTCTATGAGCAAAGCAGAATTGAAATAGCTCAAAGGAAACACAGGATGTGCAAGTTTGGAGTATCCACCCCAAATATTCACATGGACTATTTGTGCCTGACCTGTGGTAGAACATTTTGAGCTCATGTTGGCCCGATCAGCCACAGGTGGACACACTGAATCTTGACTTAATGATATCATTTTGGTCATCTTTGAAAATGAAGGACAACAACCAACCAACCAACCAACCAGCAATTCAAACATTTACTGATAATAAATCTTAACAAAATTTATTTTAAAACAATTCTTTGGTATGCATATAATTTAACCACTTATTAAAGATGAAAGCAAATTTGCATACTAATGAGATGGATGTTCTTGTTTATTTTTACATAAATAATTAAATCTTAGCAGAATATTTGATACTGCAGGATGCTGAGCGATATTTTGATTTTATGATCATCAATGCTGTGTTCAGAAGCAAGGTTGCAGTGAAGTTGTGCAATGTAACACAGGCAAACACTGCCAGAAACACCATGGATTCACTATGTGTTTGGTTTTGAATTAATTTTTGGTCATTGCATGTTCAGAAACTTTTTACTGTTGCCAGTTTTTTTACTATCCCCGTATTGAATTACGTGACCCCACTTGAGGCTGAGACCCACAGTGTAAGAAACACTGACTTAGAGTATTTTTCTCTTTCAGTATTTCTAACTACAGAGATGTGTACTGTAAGAACATTACATTCATGTATCATTAAGCGATTCTCCAATCAATGGACATCTACTTTGTTTCTTGTTCTTTGCTACTGCAAAAAGTGCTAATGTCTGCAATCATTGCTATTAGGAGGAATTCAGGCATCTGATGTTGAGAAGTATGATACACAAAATTATATGTAGCAATAGTACCATATTTGAAGTATGAAGACTCTCTTTGTATATCCTTATTCTCATTTTGGAATTGCACTGCATTGGTTTGTGATAGCTTGTCTTTAAATATTTAAAGTCTATCTTCCCAATTATTTCCTTTTAACTTAGGAGCATGCATCAATATTTCTTTCCCTCTCTGTATTTATTGTAATTGGTTTTCAGCTCACTGGGACAAAGGTTTGGACTTAGTATGTTCAGACGGCTTATGTTTTTTTCATGATCAACAGCCCTTTTTAAAGCAAAAGTCAATTTTAAAAATCAGATGTAGCCAGTGAAACAAGCACTAATTGAAAAACACTTCTTTGTCCACTAGGAGATGCTGCTGCTGCATACTAAAGCATCCAGAACCCCTCAAAGAAACACAATGGGATCATTTTCTCACAAGTGTTTATAGTTCCAGCAATTAATGTACAGGAGGCAAGAAGGAAACGTGTACTTAAAATTATTTTTATACATTTATGGGCAAGTTGTTATTCTGGAGCTTCCATTTCAAATAATTCTAGGAGGAAGAGATCTGAAATGTAAAACTTGCTATTATGTTAAAGTCAACAGTGAATGCCGATTTTAAAAAATGACCAATAGAAATTTGTGCTCAGTACGTTAGCACAATGCTTTGTTCAGAGTAGGCAGCCAATAAATGTTTGTTAAATGTATAAATGAATGAGTGAATGTAAAAATAGAAACCCCAGGGGGTAGAGCATATGCATAGATTTTAGTCAGGGCTATGGTTTTATTTTTTTTTAAACATATGTTGGAAAACTTCTGGTTAAAGTAAGATTGAATTTGAGATGTTATTAAATTGAGAAATTAGGAATACTCCAGAGTATTCCAATAGTGTCTGGAAAGGAATAGACAGCCTTAATGTTGATTCTTATTTCAAATGAAGTCAACATATTTTATTTCCAGGATCATGGTCATAGCTAAATTTCCAGGAATGTCAAGAACAGATCAGTATATTTTATAAGCTGTGCTTTTGTTTAATTTTTAGCTAGAGATGTGACAACTCTGACGAGTCTGTTGTGTTTGATGTCACCCAACACTCAGTTGGTCAGTAAGCTATCAGGTCCTGCATTCTGTTATCCTGATTGCCAGCACTGTTTTAAAAAGCTAAAGTAAAACTACATGGCATCCTTCTAATATAAATCACCATCTTTGGTCACTTGCGGGAAGGGAGATTTACACAAGCTACAGACTATGTGTCACCCTTCCCCCAAAGCTGAGCACAGGACGCATATTCCAGCTGCCATTTTCCAGCTCTTTCCACTTCATGGAACAAATTTGCAAAGTCTGTAGCCATGATTCATAAGTTTCAGGAAAGACACACCTTCCAGAAACCTAGATGAAGAAAGACGGATATTATATGTTTAGTCTTTGCTATTTTTACCCTTTGGGTTTTCAGCTGAATGATGACTTACAATCTCCTTGTGATGAAGACCCATTAATTCAGCAAACAGAAGCTCCATTGAAGCAAAATCTTTTTTTTTTAAACTCAAGGGGAACAATCTAAATGAACTTGTCATAGGATAATAATATTGTAGGTCTAGAGGTAGGAAGAATGTTAGGGGCCATCCAGTTCAACCACTTCACTTTACAAATAAGGAGCTGATGTCTAGAGAATTCAAATAATTTGTTCAAGGTCATACAGGTACATATAGTGAGGAGCAGAAATGAGATCTAAGCTGACCTCTGACTCCAGATCCAGCTATCTTTCAACTGTACAACAAATAATGCTCTAGGTCGGATATTGGGACTTGAAATTTGAACTGTCTCATAGCTGGGTTGATCACTATGGGTAATAGGCAGGCATTGTTGTAGAGTCGTGTCTGACTCTTTGTGACCCCATTATGGGGTTTTCTTGGCAAAGATACTAGAGTAGTTTACCATTTCCTTTTCTAAAAGGTCAAATGACTTGCCCAGGGTCACACAGCTAATAAGTGTCTGAGGCTGAATTTGGAGTCTTCCATGACTCCAGGCCCAGCATTCTATCCACTGAGCCACTTAGCTGTCTCTGGGTAGTATATAGTAATTCCTTAAAAACAATTAAGAAGGCTTCTTTTTGTCCCTGCCAATGGGCAGCTACTAATGGCAATTGACATTGGTATTATGCATAAACATTGCACACATGTCACATTTATGTGTGAGGGATGATTTAAAGCCTGGGAAGTTTGTTTCTGGGCATACTTAGATGTGAAAGCAGGGATTTAGAACAGTGAATTTGAGGTACCCAGGAGCCCTGCCTAGACCTTTGTTCTTGCTTTCATCTTTTGATTCATTTGGTGATGGCAATTTCAGGTTGAATTGGACAACTTTTAAGGTAGCATGAGCGTGGTGCAGTGGAAAGAATGCCTGATTTGGAATCAGGAGATGTAGATTAAAATTATTATTATTATTATTATATCTTTTTATAATTTATTATTACAATTTATATATGCATATAATATAGTCATATTATATTAATATTGTGCACAATGTAGTATATTTAAATATTATTTTACATATCTATTATTCTTTTATTATATTATATTAATATTGTGCACAATGTAGTATATTTAAATATCATTTTACATATTTATTATTCTTTTATTATATCTTTTATAATTTATCATCACAATTTATATATGCACACAATATATTCATATTATATTAATATTGTGCACAATGCATTATATTTAAATAACATTATTTTGTGTATTTATTATTATTTCATCATTATACTTTTATAATTTATCATCACAATTTATATATGCATATAATATATTCATATTATATTAATATTGTGCATAATATTTAAATAATATTATCTTATATATTTATTATTATATCTTTTTGTAACTTATAATTTATTATCACAATTTATATATGCATATAATATATTCATATTACATTAATATTGTGCATAATGTATATTTAAATAATATTTTACATATTTATTATGATTTTATTATATATTATTTTATTATTATTTCTGTAAAATTACAGAAGTCACTTAATCTCTCTGTACCTAGTTTCCTTATTTGTAAAATGAGTAGGCTGAATTAAATGACATCTAGGGTCTCTTTAGTTTATAAATCTATGATCCTTTTACATTGAGGTCCCTTGCAACTCTGATATTGTGTGATTTCATGGTCTTTTTCTCATGTCTTCCATCCTTATGGGAAAGCAGACACAAAGTACACAGGATGAAAAGGAATGAATGAAGTATCATCTACTCCCTTGTCAGAAGTACTCACATCATTTGCAAACAGAACAAATCAAAGTATTTTTATATTGGTCACATACCAAGAGTCATCAGAAAATCCCCTCACTCTTCATGTTCGTGGAGAATTGTGAAGGCCTTGTTTAAGAGGGAAACTACTTCTGTGTGTACCATTTGGGGCATCTCTTTACCTTGTGGGCCCCCAGAAAAGCTGTGTCAGGTCTGAGACCACTGAAGGTCATCCCTGACTCAAAACCATAGCTTGTGAACCCCTACTGTTGTGTTGACTAACTGAACAACAGCAACAAGCCATCCAAAAAGAGCATTAGTGCAAAACAAAACTCATCAAACAACATAGTAAATAAAAATGACAAGAAGCGATCTCTCCATGCCTACTGTGTACTTGCACAGCTTACAACACCACCAGAGGAGAAGGATAGAGACGTAAGAACCCATATGACTGGAGGACACACCTGCAAAGGAACGTGTGGCCATAGAATATGTGGGAAGAGTTGTGTGCCAAAAAATCATGTGGCCAGGTCACAGATCTGGAATATATCTAAACTCCTCCACAAACTGGCTGCCACCTACCTTTCTAGACAATTCATAGTACTCTCCTTCCCGTGGGCCGCTTTCTAGCCAAGCTGGCCTGCTAGCTGTTCCCTGGACTTCACATGTCATCTTTTGTCTTCGTGTTTTCACATAGGGTATTTCCTAGAAGCCTGCTTTCCATCCTCATTTCCACCTCTTAGATTCCAAGGTTCCTTCCAAAGCATGGTTCAGGTTGTTGCTGTTTGGTTGTTTCTGACTCTATGTGACTTTGTGCATACCATTTCTTCTCCAGTGTGTCTCCATTTTACAGATGAGGAACTAAAGCAAATAAGGGTTAAGTCACTTGTCCAAGGTCACATGGTTAGTAAGTGTCTGATTTTAACCCAGATCTTCCTGACTCTAGGCCTGACATTCTATCCACTGTGCCACCTAGCCACCCTACAGTTCAGGTACCAGATCCTGAGCTAAGCTCTTTTGATCTGTCCAATTGTTACTGCTCCCTTTCTCCTGAAATTACTTTGAATTTGCTTATTTGCATACATGTTTGATAGGATATAGTAGGATATAGCCTCCTGGAGGGAAAGCATCATTTTGAATTTTGTCTTTATCTCTCCAGCACTTAACACAATGTCTTGAACAGAAAAGGTGTTAAATTGAATTAAATAAAATATCAAAGGAAAAGTCTAAATTATGAAAAAAACTGGCAATAAATCAATGATATCTTTATGGAAATGCCGTTACTATGGTATCAATATTTGTTCCATTAGATGATTGGTAAATTCTACCTGTCCTGGCTTTGTGTTAGAAGCAATATCAAAACCTCTTTCCCCCATTCAAGTTACGCTAATTTTCCCTTAAAAGGTATTGAGACCATCCTCAAGACTTGGTTGGCTCAGAGGACCAACGGTTTAGGCTGATGATATCACTTCCTCATCACCTGAGTATCAAATAGTTATGAGGAGCTCTAGGGGGCTGGGATGCTTGGCTGGTGGACCACGATGGGCAGCTCAGGCAGGGGAGCTTCCCTCAGCTGAATCCATTGGAGGTGTCCTCAGAGCTTATCCTTCTCCTGCTGTGGCTAAGTAAATCTCCTTTTTTAACTGCTGGATGATCCGTGAGTGTCTCATTTTATTCTATACTACCAGGGAACTGGCCAGAGGCAGGCCAATCCCAAAACACCATAATAAATCAAGTAAGTTACCTCTTAAGACTTTAATCTGAAAAAAAGAACTGAACCTTGAAGAGTATCTCCGTATAACTCAGCAGCAACATTTTCCTCCAGTACTGTCAGTTTCAGCATATTTCAGATATTCTATGACTAGGATGCCAAAAATAACAGCAGGGAAGCATTAATGTGCATTAGCAAAGACTGCCTGAAAAATGAACTTTCCTTCTGCATGAAGATGTGGATGCTAGTTTCCTAAGGAAGCAACCAATTCTGCTTTGCAAATAAATATTTCATAGGAAGATGGTTTCAAACCACTCTGTTAGGAAGCACAGGAAAGGATTTCAATAGAAAGCCTTCTGGTTGACAGTGACTGGATCACAGGGGCAGTGGTGGGATTCAAATGAATTAACCAGTTCTCCATGGAACCGAGCAGAGGTGCCACCCCCGCTAACAACTGGTTTGCCAAATTCAACCTAAAATTAGGTACCGGTTCTACTGAACCAGTGTGAATTGGCTGAATCTTACCACTGCATAGTGGCATACATAGTCCTCCAGGTCAATCCCTTCATTTCACAGATGAGAAAACTGAGAAGTCTTCAGAAGCTAAGTAACATGTCAAGTCATAGGTAGCAAGCAGGCGAACTGGGATTTGAACCCAGGCTCTCTGAGTGCTTCTTCCATTATACCAACAAATATGCATACCGTATACGCAACAAATAAGTGTGGGAGGTAGGATTTGACCCTGACCCTCTGAGTATTCATTCCATTACACTAGCATCTTGCAGCAAATAAGTATAGGAGGTAGAATTTGAACCCCAGCCCTCTGAGTATTTATTCCATTATACCAACAAACATGCATACAGTATACGCAACAAATACATGTAGGAGGTAGGATTTGAACCCTGACCCTCTGAGCATTCATTCCATTATACCAACATCATGCAGCAAATAAGTGCAAGTAAGGTAGGATTTGAACCCTGACCTTCCTGAATCAAAGTACAACATTTAATCTACTACTCCATGCCACTCATTAGTTTTTCATTTGCCTTATTTTACTTTGTATAAATTAAATAAAGAGGGAAAAATGGTTTCTATAGCTTAGCTTCCAGGAATGAGAAGGTGATAGCTCCTCTGAACTCTGCCCTGGTCAGACCAGACATAGAAAAATACTACATTCAGTTCTAAGCATCACAGTTTGGGAAGGATGGGGTTAACCTGGAAAGCTTCAAGAGGAAGACAATAAGAATGGTGAAGGGTCCATATCATCTAGGGATTAGTTCAAAGAACTGGGAATGTTTAACTTGGAGAAGAGAAGGCTCAGAGAAGATGATCTGTTGTTATCTATCTTCTGTTGAACATCTATTTTCATTCCAGCCATTTTGGCTGTAATATAGAAGAGATATAAGACTTGTGCCATTTGGTCCAGAGAGCAGAATTAAGACCAATGCAGAGATGAATTTAGTATTGATGGAATGGAAAAACTTCCTAATGCTTAGAGGTACCAAGTGGGCTGCCTCAGGGGGCACTGGTTTCCCCTCTTTGGAAGTCTTTAAGCAAGGATTAGAAAGATGACTATTTGTTGGATGTGTTGCAATGGGAATTCTTTTTTGGGGGGTATGGGTTGTACTAGTTGGCTTCTGAGTTCCCTGTTGCCAACTTTGATGTTTTCAGAAGTTACTTACTGAGATAAATTAAAAAAACCCCAAGAGTCAGAGTTTCTGGGTAATTAATTATCAATTTATTAGTTAGGCTAGCTAATAATAAATTGATGGTCATTGGTTCCTCTCAATTATCAGATACCTAATGGAGACACTGAATACCTTAAAATATTTTTTTGAAAGGAAATGACCCTGACTGGAGAAATCAACTGTGAGTAGTGGATATTTAATGAGGAGGTGGGCTAGAAGTCTTCAGCTCCTCCTGCTGCAAGCATGGTTTGATTATGTGACTCAGCTGACTCCAACAATCTGGACAAAGGAATTCATCTCCATCAAGATCACTCAGGTTGGTTTTCTCCTTCATGAGTTGGGTCACCCTGAACTCCAAGGGAGGGATGTGAGGATGTGGGCTTATTCCCTGAGGGCAGGAATTCACCTAGATTCCATTATGTTTGCACTCTAAGCAGAAGTAAGGTCTCCTAGTTGGGTGGGTCCTTCCCTAGATGGAAGTGCATGTACCCCAAGGATCAGAGCAACCTCCTCTTATCAGCCATGTCCTTTAGAGATTGGCTGACTGATGTACAGAGTCTGGGACCTAAATGAGGAAATAAAAAGCCTGGATCCTAACTAATGATGGGTTATTAATATAATAGAAAAATAATTTCCCTCATTACCCAAAACTCTTCAGTTTCTGAGCCAGGATGAGAATTCAAGGCTTTTGATGCCTAGCCCAGTCCTATTTTCCCAGTACCACGATAAATCCAAACTAGGCTATTCCACCAGGCAATTCCCACCTCTACCTCTTCCCTTTTAAGATTATTATGAAAGTTAGTAAGCCAGTTTCAACTGATTTATAGTGGCAATAACACCTACCAAATTTTAATCGAAAAATGATCATTTTGAAGAAATTAACATAAAATGCTTTACTAAGATTAAGAAAATGTTTTAATCTCAAACTTCCATTGCATTGGCAGGTGAAATAAAGTCACTGTTAGGCTTCAGAACAGCAATGAATTTGTGAGCTCAGTGGTGTGGACGCTCCTTTCCTCGGTGTAAATGGTGATGCATCTGTGCTTTCTCATCTTGGGCAATTCCTGTCCACCGCTTTCTAAAAATTCTCTCTAAAGAATCTACCAAACATAATAGAAGACTTCTTCTTGTTATTTTGCCTGTTTCATGGGGATTAGTGCAACATTTGGGCTGCCAATTGGTTAACTCCCATTCTCATTACATGACTCATCCCATCTCTTCATGACACTTCTTGTGTGCCAGCCTCCATTCGTAATATCTTGTAGTTGACTAAGGCCCATCTTGCATTGGTGCATTGCTATTTGCAACACCTGCTATTTTGAATCTTCAGGTATTATGGTAAACACCTCCCAGAGAAGCATTTTCTGGCCTCAAGAAGTGCCAAAGAACACTGGGTTTTTGTAGCAGGTAACTGCTTGGGATCATTGCAAGAACAGTTGTACTTTCCCAAATGTGATCCAGCCTGCTTCTTTTTCTCCTCTATTCAGGGGCCAACTCACTGTCTACTTGGGCTTTATCTAAGACACACACATTGAAGGAATGGGTAATGAGATGGTGTGATGGACGGAGCATTGGGCCTGAATTCAGAAGGTTAACTGAACTCCTGAGTTCAAATCCCACCTTAGTCCCTTAGCAGCCGTGTGAACCTGGGCAGATCACTTGATCTTGTTTGCCTCAGTTGTAAAATGAGCAGACCACTCCAGTATCTTTGCCAAAAAACCCCCAGATGGGGTCATGGAGAGTCAGACACGATTGAAAAATGACTAAACAACAAAGCAAAATAGGGATAATAATGACACCTATCTCGGAGTTGTTGTGAGGATAAATGAGATAATATCTATAAAATAGGTAGCACAATGCTTACACATAGGAGGCTTAATTAATTAATTAATTAGTGCTGGTGTTTCATTTCTTCCTTTCATCGATGGACCTGTCAACACAGCTCCCACAAAAGTCATACTCAGACGCCTTCCTGTGCTATGAAGGTGATCTTGGACTCTCAAAGGCTATACCAATGAGAGTTCAAGTTCTGGCATATTCGACCAAGTACAAAAGATTTCTGTCATATCCCTAGCACAAACAATGTTTGCTGTTCAATGAATAACTAGCTAAATATGGAGCATCTCATTTTAGAAAGTTGGCTAATGGGTTGTAAATTCTTTGGCCGGGTAGTGTAGTAGAGTGGGGAGGATGCTGGACCTTAATTCAGAGAACTGAGGTTTCAAGTCAAGTCAAATCAAAAACCATTTATTAAGTACCTACTATGTGCCTGGCACTGTGCTAAGTGTTGGACATATAAAAAAAGGTTAAAGTAGTCCCTATTTCCTTGGAGCTCACATTTTAATGGCGGAGATGTCGTATAAATAACTATGTTCAAAGAAGATATTTAGGAGATAAATTAGAGATAATCTCAGAGTAAAGACATCAAGATTAAGGATTAAAATTTAGTTTAAATCCCAGCTCTGCCACTTACTACCTCTGTGACCTTGAACACATCATTTTACCTACCTGGACATGAGTTTTCTCATCTATAAAATGAGGGGGGAAGCTATGTTGCCTTTAGGGTTCATTCCAGCTCTAAATCTATGATTTATGAATTTATGAAACCAATAAAAATAGTTCAGTTTTTTTATAGAACCTCAGAGTTGGAAGGAATCTTAAGGGTCAATGATCTAAACCCATTTACGAACACCCCCTTACATAATGTTCTTGATAAGTATGCATCTTCTCTCTGTTTTGAAGGGCTCAAATGATGGGGAAATGATAACTACCCAAGGTGGCCTTACCCACTTTTGGACAGTTCTCATTGTAAAGAAATTTTTCCTTCCATTGAACCAAATCAATTTATTTCACTTCAATTCAAAAGCTAGCATTTATTAAATAACTGCTGTGTACAAGGCAGAGGGGCAGCATGATGCAGTGGACAGAGAGCTGTCCAGGGAGTCAGAATGACCTGGGTTCAAATCCCACCTCTGACTTATACTGGATGTGTCCCTGAGCAAACTACTTAGGACTTATTCAGGGTAACTCAAACTGTGAAGTTGAAAAAGAGTTTCTGAAAGAGTTTGCTCATCTAGAGCTTCTTTTTCTTTTTTTTTAACTTAATTTAAAAAATTTGTTTATTTGATTTATTTAATATATTTAGTTTTCAGCATTGATTTTCATAAGAATTTGAATTATGAATTTTCTCTCCATTTCTACCCTCCCCCTACTCTAAGATGGCATATATTCTGGTTGCTCCGTTCCCCAGTCGGCCCTCCCTTCTGTCACCGCACTCCCCTCCCATCCTCTTTTCCTTTACTTTCCTGTAGGGCAAGATAGATTTCTATGCCCCATTGCCTGTATATTTTATTTCCCAGTTGCATATAAAAACATCTTAGATATAATCCTTTCTTATTCAACTCACCCTGTGCCCTCTGTCTATACATGCACACACACACACACACACACATATATACACATACACACACATATATATATATATACATATATGTATATGTATATATACACACATATATATATGTATATTCCCTTCAGCTACCCTAATACTGAGGTCTCATGAATCATACACCTCATTTTTCCATGTAGGAACGTAAACAAAACAGTTCAACTTTAGTAAGTCCCTTGTGATTTCTCTTTCTTGTTTACCTTTTCATGCTTCTCCTGATTCTTGTGTTTGAAAGTCAAATTTTCTATTCAGCTCTGGTCTTTTCACTGAGAAAGCTTGAAAGTCCTCTATTTTATTGAAAATCCATATTTTGCCTTGGAGCATGATACTCAGTTTTGCTGGGTAGGTGATTCTTGGTTTTAATCCTAGCTCCATTGACCTCTGGAATATTGTATTCCAAGCCCTTTGATCCCTTAATGTAGAAGCTGCTAGATCTTGTATTATTCTGATTGTGTTTCCACAATACTCAAATTGTTTCTTTCTGGCTGCTTTCAGTATTTTCTCCTTGATCTGGGAGCTCTGGAATTTGGTGACAATATTCCTAGGAGTTTTCTTTTTGGGATCTTTTTCAGGAGGTGGTTGGTGGATTCTTTCAATTTCTATTTTACCCTCTGGCTCTAGAATATCAGGGCAGCTCTCCTTGATAATTTCTTGAAAGATGATATCTAGGCTCTTTTTTTGATCATGGCTTTCAGGTATCCAATAATTTTTAAATTATCTCTCCTGGATCTATTTTCCAGGTCAGTGGTTTTTCCAATGAGATATTTCACATTGTCTTCCATTTTTTCAGTCCTTTGGTTCTGTTTTATAATATCTTGATTTCTCATAAAGTCACTAGCTTCCACTTACTCCAATCTAATATTTAAGGTGGTATTTTCTTCAGTGGTCTTTTGGCCCTCCTTTTCCATTTGGCTAATTCTGTCTTTCATGGCATTCTTCTCCTCATTGGCTTTTTGGAGCTCTTTTGCCATTGGGTTAGTCTGTTTTTTAAGGTGTTATTTTCTTCAGTATTTTTTTGGGTCTCCTTTAGCAAGTCATTGACTTGTTTTTCATGGTTTTCTCGCATCATTCTCATTTCGCATCCCAATTTTTCCTCTACTTCTCTTACTTGCTTTTCCAAATTCTTTTTGAGCTGTTCCATGGCCTGAGGCCAGTTCATGTTTTTCTTGGAGGCTTTTGATGTAGGCTGTTTGACTTTGTTGACTTCTTCTGGTTGTATGTTTTGGTCTTCTTTGTCACCAAAGAAAGATTCCAAAGTCTGAGTCTGAATTTGAGTCCGTTTTCACTGCCTGGCCATATTCCCAGCCAACTACTTGACTCTTGAGTTTTTCATCAGGGTATGACTGCTTGTAGAGTTTAGAGAACTATGTTCCATGCTTGAGGGGATGTGCTGTTGTTTTCAGAGCTATTTCTATACAACCAGCTCTGCCACACCAGCACTCCTCCTCCCCCAAGAACCACCAACCTGGACCTGAGTCAGATCTTAAGCAGGCTCTGCACTCCTGCTCTGATCCTCCTCTTAATTCCTTCCACCAGGTGGGCCTGGGGCTGGAAGCAACTGCAGTTGTAGTTCTGTAACTGCACCACCTTTGCTGCCCCGGGGCGGGTGGCTGAACCGGGAACTTCTTTCACTCTGTCCCTCGCAGCTTTTCCCACTAATGTTCTCTGTTGTCTTTGGTGTTTGTGGTTTGAGGAGTCTGGTAACTGCCACAGCTCACTGATTCAGGGCACTAGGACTAACTGCCCAGCTCCCGATCTGGTTGGTCTGGGTGCAGCCCACTCTGGGCCATGCTCCGCTCAGCTCCCAGCTGGGTGAGCCATAGACCTTACCCAGCGACCATCCAGGCTGTCCTGGGCTGGAGCCCTGCTTCCCTCTGCTATTTTGTGGGTTCTGCAGTTCTAGAATATGTTCAGAGCCATTTTTTATAGGTTTTTGGAGGGATCTGGTGGGGAGCTCACGCAAGTCCCTGCTTTCCAGCCACCATCTTGGCTCTGCTCCACAAATCTTTTCTTTTTGTGATTTGTACCCACTATTCTTAGTTCTGCCCTCTGGCCAAGAAGAACAAGTTCAACTCCTCTTCAATGATGCTATCCTTCAAATACTTGAAAGCGGCCATCATGTCTTCCCATGTCTTCTCTTCTGTAGGCTAGACATCTCTAGGTTTTTCAAACATGATATGGAATAATCTCTAATCCCTTCCCATCTTGGTCATTCCCCTCTGGACACACTCCAGTTTGTCACTGACTTTCCTAAAATGTGTGAGGGAAGTTAAATGACCTGGCCAAGGTCACACACCTGACAATGGTCCGAGATAAGATTAGAACTCAGGTTTTCTTGAGTCCACATCCAGTTCTCTATCCACTGTGCCACCTAGCTACTTGAATGATTATATTCTAGTCCAGTCATTCAATGAGGGTCTCTATCTTGTTCATAAGGATAGCATGATACTTTGTCAAATTGTCTTCATTGTTGTGTAGCCACTTCCACTTTTGCAGGCTGTGGAGTAGTAGAAATTATAATAGAGAATGCTAAAAGTCATGATTCTTAGACCATTCACAAATATCAGTTTATCTGTTGGGACTCAATGGAAGATCTTTGCCAAATGTCCAATAAGTTGGTAAATTATTGTAGGAACTGAATTTCATTTACTTTGCCCTCATGTAAAACGATACCAGAGGACATAAAAAAGTTGCAGGTAATTTGAAGAATGGCTCAAAAGTTTTCCTTGGGAGGTTTAAGTAAGAAAGTTGCCAGGTCTTGTCAGGTCTCCAAATGTAACAGGAAATACAATTTCATTAACCAATTAGTCTTCTTAGCTTGCCAGGTTCATTATGATTTTGTAGGGTTTTCACTTGGGATTTTTTTTAATTAGAAAAGAAAGTTTTTGCTAATTTTGGCCAGATAATTTAAGATGCCCTAGTATATTGGTAATATAAATTACATATGAAACCATTCATATGACCAATGTGAGTCATTTTCCTCGGGAGGAAATGTGGTACTTTGGAAAGAGCACTAAATTTGGACTTACAGGACCCGAGTTTGAATCTCTGTTTTGCCACTTACTACCTGTTTGACCTGGGGTGTATCATTTAACATAGTAAACTTAATAAATGTTTTTTCATTTGTTGATTCATTCAACCTCTTTGGGCCTCAGTTTCCTTATTTGTAAAATGAGGGAGTTGAACTAGATGAGATTAGAGGCCATTTGATGTATGATCCTATGTTCCCTGGCCATTTGAGGGACAAATGCCAATGGACTGGGCATTAAGAAGGCAGCTGATGTAGGCAGAAGTAGTTAGAATTACTTTTGTCATTTAGTCATTTTTCAGTCAGGTCTGGCTCTTCGCAACCCCTTTTGGGGTTTTCTTGGTAAAGATACTAGAATGATTTGCCATTTCCTTCTCCAGCTCATTTTACAAATGAGGAAACTGAGGCAAACAGGATTAAGCAAGCTGCCCAGGGTCACACAACTAGCAAGTATTTGAGGCTGGATTTGAACTCAGGAAGATGATGAGTCTTCCTGACTCTAGGCCTGGCACTCTGTCCTTTGTAGAATTGCTAGACAGTGCTTTAGAAAAAAAAGATCCGGCGTGCTCACATACGTGCAATCAATCCATAAATCTACTCCAACCAAGGAACTAACGTTGACTCTCTGGAAACAACATGCCCCCCTTCCTTTTATACTCATAACCCTCAGGCTGCTTGGTGATATTCTGTGATGTCCTTTCCTCTTTATAGTTACCCTTCATATTAATTTTAATGAGACTTCACCTGCATGAAATGTGGGTGGGCGAGATGCATGATGAGATTTGTCCCTGTCCCCTTACCCTAGCAGAGATGGCCCTGCTTTTTTATGTACATTACTGGTCTTTTTCTTAACTGAAAATGCGACCTGAGTGCCCCTGCAACCTTGGCTTTCAAACCTAGAGCTAATCAAAAGATAACTCCAAACTCTACAATAATGTGTAGCTCCTTTCAAATTTCCTCATCTCCCAAACCAGTGATAAAAATCAATTCAACAAAGCCTGATAGGAACATTCTTTCCTGGGGTGAAGTCAGTAATGACAAGTTAAGGGATGAATTACAAATCTCTGAAAATGGGGCTTATAATGGAAACTGCAAGTGAACCATGTAACAACAGAACACAAAAATCTGATGCTCTGAGACAGTCATTCACTGCCTGGGTGGGTCATCTACCTTCCAGGGTGAGGAAATTGTTTGCTTCGACTCTTGCTGATTGAATAGAAGAGAGATAGCGACAAGAGTTGGACGGAAGCAATATCAGAAACCATCTGTACATATCACCTGCCTGAAGTTCTCCTAGAAAAAAAAAATAAAGCCAACAGCATAGATATGGGGTGTCCCAAAAGTCTTAGTGCCACTTTAAGGTATCAAAGCTGAAACGAGTAGGCGTGCCGGACTCGGAGTAAGGAAGACCAGAGTTAAAACCCTGCCTTAGACATTTACTAGCTGTGGGACTCTGGGAAAGTCACTTGATCTCTGCTTGCTTCAGATTCATCATTTCTAAAGTGGGAGTAATAATAGCACATCCCTCCCAGGGTTGTTGTGAGATATTGTGCAATATCTCAAATGAAATAACACGTACATCACGGTGCTTTGCAAACTTTAAAGTGCCATATTAATTGCTATTATTATGATGATTAAAGCTTAAAACTATACTAAAGCTTTTGGGGCAGCTAGGTGGCTCAGTGGATAGAACCTTAGGCTTGGGATCGGGAAGACTCCTCTTCCTGAGTTCAAATCCGGCCTCAGACACTTACTAGCTATGTGACCCTGGGCAAGCCGCTTAACCCTGTTTGCCTCAATTTCCTCATCTGTAATAAATGAATGAGAGAAGGAAATGGCAAATCACTCCAGTATCTTTGCCAGAAAACCCCAAATGGGGTCTTGAAGAGTTGGACGTGACTGAACAACAAAAGACTTTTGGAACACCCTGTAGAGTGCAAGCATTTCGAAGGGAGGCTTTTAGGGGGATGAGTGAATATGTAAAGGAAATAGATCAAAGAAGTTCCTAATCAAACAGGATTTGACTGTTATTGATGACTATTATTGGCTTTTTTTTGGTGGGGAGGGGGACTATAATGATAATGATATTTTAAAGACTAAACCATGCTATGGACAGTTTGGAGAAGTGTAAAACCAAGAAATACATGGACAAAGAGGAAACAGTCACTGTAATATGCAAAGTATCTGAAAGAACAGTATATTACAGTGTCCCCAAAGAGGGGGCTATTTGGAAACCAGTTAATGACTCCTTCCTCCCTAATCCCCAATCTAATGCATTGTATCTGGCCAACTCAGACCATGTTTACATTTACCAGGACACCAGGCACAATCTCAAGTATCTTGCCACCTGTCTTAGGATTTTGCATAGCTCCTCTTCCCCCATTTTCCACCTCTTATTCTTGCTCTGGAAATAGTAACCAAATCAGTACTGGTCAAATCAAGTCAACAAGAATTAAGTGCTCAGTGTGCCAAACAAACCAAATCAAACAAAAAGAAAGCCAGGCCCTGCTCTCAAGGTACTGACAGTCTAATGGGAGGGACAAGATGCAGACCACTATGCACAAATAAGATACACATGTATACATATATATATGTATATATGTATATACATATATATATATATATATATATATGATAAATTGGGGATAATCAGCAGAAGGCAAACTCTGTCATCAAGGGAGATTGGAAAAGGCTTCTCGTAGAAGATGGGATTTTGGCTTGGACTTGCAAGAAGCCAGGAGATGAAGATGAGAAGGTCAGCCAGTGAAAATGCATTGTCGGGAGATAGGATGCTATGTACAAAGTACAGCACTAGTACAACCATTGCTACTGAAAAGGGTATGATGATCTACACCCCTATGGCGCCACTCTCCCTGTAATTCTCAAGACCTCAACTATCTTCCCTGACTTCCACTCCCCCATACATGCTGTATCTCTTTATTAGAGCATTACATTATACCATCTTATTACAATGCTCTTCAAGGACACAGAAAGTCTCATTTTAAAATTGTATCTCTAGCACCTAGCATAGTACTTGGCACATGGTAGCCATTTAATAAATACTTGTTAGTTGATAGATTGATGGAAGAATTGAAGTTAGGGAATCTTTGAGTCCAAAATATTTCTCCAGGTATGGAGAAGACCAGAAGACAGGTCAACTTAAATCCATCAGATTTCACTAAAGGAGCCAAAGGAAAACAAGATGGAAGATGAAATATTATACATAGCAACTTCTCTCAGAAGGGAAAAGTGGTTTGGAACTAGAGCTTAAACCAGCCTCAGGGAGAACAGCTAAAGAGACTAAACTGTATCTTGTTACAAGTGTTGGTGAGAGAGACACATACAAGTTGGTTGCATTCCCATAGAATATGGATTCCATTTTCCAGAAGCCACTGAAATGAAAATGAAGACAAGGTTGAGGATAGGGCTGCCCCAGGTCCTCAAGAAGTTCATCTTTCCCTCCACCAAATATTCCTGGATTCACCGAATCTCATTCACCTGGCATATAGTTTTGCTGGGTGGTTGTTGTCCTTCGTTCTCAAAGAGGATCAAAATAACATCACTATACTTGAGTCAAGATTCAATGTGTCTGACTGTGGCTGATCAGGCCAACATGAGCTCAGAATGCTCTACCACAAGTTGGGCACAAATAGTCCATGTGAACATTTGGGGTAGATACTCAAAACTTGCATAACCTGTGTTTCCTTTGAGCTATTTCAGTTGTGCTTTGCTTGTAGAGCATAGCGCCTTCTCTGATGTGGAAACGCCATGCTGAGCAGTCCTGTGCCAGTGTCTTCAATGTCACACAATCAATTCCAAAGTTCTTGAGAGAGACCTTGAGAGTGTCCTTGTATCACTTCTTCTGACCACCATGTGGACACTTGCCCATGTGAGTTCTCCACAAAATAGTCTTTTTGGCAAGCGTGGGTTTTGCATTCGAACAATGTGGCCAGCCCATTGAAGTTGCACTCTCTGAAGTAGAGTTTGAATGCCTGGCAGTTTAGTTCAAGTAAGGACCTCAGTGTCCGGTACCTTATCCTGCCAGGTGATCTTCCGAATTGTCCTAAGACAATTCAAATGGAAGAGATTCGGTTTCCTGGCATGGCGCTGGCAGACTGTCCAGGTTTCACAGGCATATGACAATGAGGTCAGCACCACAGCTCTGTAGACATTCAGTTTGGTAGTCAGTCTAATATCTCTTCTCTCTCATACTTTCCTTCAGAGCCTCCCAAGCACTGAGCTAGCTCTGGCAATGCGTGCGTCAACCTCATACCTGTTACTCTATCCACTGTACATCCAGCTATCCCTGCTCAACAGTAAAATCATGAAATTCCACAGTTTTCATGTCTCATCTATAGTGGCAGTATGGAAGAAGACTAGAAAAATCAAAATGTTTTTAGACTGAATAGAAGACTTTAGGTGAGTCAGTGATCCATTCCATGAATTCAATACGCCCAGATGTATCTGCTAATCTGACAGTGATTTTCAGAGTTGGACCTACACAGTAGATACTATCAGATGCCCATAGCAGAGGAAAATAGAGAAAATAAATGAGAAAATGACATTCATCTTCCTAGGAGGAGTTTATCAGTTTCAGGGCATGTTTCAAGGAATTTCTACTTTCTACCACAATCCCACCATAGTATATAATATTTACAATCTACAACTTTGATATATGTACTATGTATAATTTTATTTGGTCTGTAGTATGCAACTTTGCTACATGTTCTATGTGTTTATACATGTGACATATTCTTGAGTCTGGTCTGCAACTCTAAATGTACTGTGGACTTGGTATAATTATCTTTGACTATTGCTCAATAGTAATTAATGAGCATTTTTCATGCATTTCTACAGATGTCCCTGTGTACCTGTTAAAATTTGCAGGGACTTCATTTTTTTTTTACTGATAATAATAATAATAATAATAATGGTTAGTATTTGTATAGTGCTTTAAGGTTGCAAAGCATTTTTTAAAAAATAGTATCTTATTTTATTGTCAAAACAGTCCTAAGGGTAGAGGCTATTATGATCCCTATTATACAGATGAGGAAATTGAGGCAGACAGATGTTAAATGATTCGCCCAGGGTCACGCAGCTAGCAAGTACCCGAGTCTGAATTTGAATTCAGGTTTTCCTGGCTCCAAGTACAGTGTAACATCAACTGCCTCTAAGGGAGCTTATAGTGTGTGTGTGTGTGTGTGTGTGTGTGTGTGTGTGTGTGTGAAGATTGTCCTTAGCATTAAAGGATGTCTCCACAATATTTTCAGTTTTCTCAAAGTCCAACACATTTGGGTAGAGTTTGCAGTGGGGAGGTACAGTGATAAACACCTACACTGGTTCAGTATACTGAAGGGATCTGTGACTATGATATAACTGTTGCTGTTTGTATATGTGGGTGTTAGTGCGTGTGTGTGTGTGTGTGTGTGCGCACACATGCATGCGTGCATATGTGTGTGCTTGTTGTGAGAGCCATGCTTACTTCCAAGATGGGGAAGGTGCAATACTCATGAATGATCAAAAGGATGGGATAGTGTTTTTGCATACAATTGTTTTCTGGAATACCTAAAGGAAAAATTACTTGGTTCGAGAGCCTGTGGTCCACTACAATTTCTGGGAGACTCTTAATAAATCTTAAATAGTGAATGAAACTAGTCTGTGCCTTTTGAGTTTTCATGAGTTTCCTCTCCTGGGTTAGATCAGATATAGGTAAAGATTCTTCATATTACATACCTTGGCTCCAATTCCAGATACTCAACGTGTCTAAGGCATAACTCATTGCCTTTTTTTCCTAAATCAGATCCTCCTCCAAACTTATCTTTTTCTGTGGGAAAACAGTTACTAGTCACAGTTACTCAAGTTAGTAGCCTCTCCTTTATCCCCATGTCCTATC
The DNA here is from genome assembly GCF_011100635.1 of Trichosurus vulpecula. Classification (NCBI taxonomy): domain Eukaryota; kingdom Metazoa; phylum Chordata; class Mammalia; order Diprotodontia; family Phalangeridae; genus Trichosurus; species Trichosurus vulpecula. The sequence goes on from NC_050578.1 coordinate 47,415,374, forward strand.
AGTTACTATCAAAGTACTGCAATGGATAGAGAGCTGTATGTGGAGTCAGGAAGACCTCAGACACTTACTGGTTGCCTGACTTATGGCAAGTCACTTAACCTCTCTTGTCTCAATTTCTTCATCTATAAAAAGTGGATAATGATAGTACTTACACCACAGATCTTGCTGCGAAGATCAGATGAGACAACATATGGAGAGTGAAGGGCAGCTAGATGGTATGCTGGATCAAGCATTGGGTTTAGAATCATGAAGACTCATCCTCCTGAATTCAAATCTGGCTTCAGACACTTACTAGTTGTGTGACCCTGGGCAAGTCACTGTAAGGTTAATGGGATATAAGATCTTCCCTGCCCATTAATAGGCCTCACATGGAGGCCTGAAGCAGAGCCAATTTGGCTCTGGGCTACAGGAATTTCCATACCTTTCCAATTAAGTGCTGATTTTCAAGCTTCTTGGCACTAAGCCAATCAAGTCTTTGATTGGAAACAGTATATATTGTATTGCTTGGAGGGAGAGGTGTAGGCTGAGAGAGAAGCAGGCAGAGAGAAGGGGGAGGAGGGAGGAATTTACCTAGAGGAACTTGCTTGCCTAGGGGAACTTAAAGAATGCCTGAGATGTCAGCGCTCCCTGGATTGGTGGTGAGTACCTTGCTAAATCTTGCCTTCTGGTATCCTAATAGTAATGTTCCAAATAAATATTCTGATTTTGTCTTGATAGAAGAGAGTTTATTGTATTTTGTGAACCAATCTTGGAAAAACCTGTGCATATTCATAGCAGCTGCCATGAGTATCACATTGGCATTACAGTCACTTAACTGCCTCAGTTTCCTCATCTGTAAAAATGAACTGGAAAAGGAAATGGCAAACCACTCCAATATCTTTGCCAAGAAAACCCCAAATGGGTCACAAAGAGTCAGACATGACTACAAAAAAAAAAACCAGCACAGAGAATGATTTGCAAACCTTAAAGAATGGTATAAATACCAGCAATGATTATTTCTCTTCTACCTCCACCTCTCATATCCATCTCCTTCCTCTAATGTTGTAGCTAGGATTCACCCCAGTTGCAGCCTCCATAATCTTTTTCCTCTACTGCTGAAATGGGTGCCCAGGTTGAGGTTAAACTATAAATGCCCTGAAGAGCCCATACTGGGGCAAATGGGAAAGGTTGGGAACTTGCATAGTTATGGGAGGGAGTAGGGTGAGGCAGGTAGGTGGCCCAGGGTATCTGGAGTCAGAAAGACCTGAGTTTAAATCAGACCTCAGACATTTGTTAACTGAAGATTCTGGACAAGTCAGGTTTGCCTCAGTTTCTTCATCTGTAAAAATGGGGATAATGACAGCACCTACCTCCCAGGATTATTGGGAGGATCAAATGCAATAATATTTGTAAGACAATTTGCAAACCTTAAAGCAATAAATAAATGATAGCAGTCATCATCACCATCACCATCATTATTATGACTATTATCATGCTGGGGACAACAGTGATGACTGACTCTTGCCAAGAACGCAGAATGTGACCCATTTTCTCACCCTTTGCTCATTTGTTACTATATACTTTTGGTGGTCATGCCATAGCCCTTCAGAGATGGGGGCTCACACTCTGGAGACTTTGTAGCAACGTGCTGCAGAACTCTGTCAGTCCTATAAAGTTCACTATTTTAATCAGCTGCTGTACTCTGAAGAAAGATGGCCAATGAGGAATTTGCAGATGACTCAAAGGTAGGCAGGAATGATTGTTAATATGGTGATGATAGAATCGAGATTTTAAAGATCTCAACAGATTGGGATGATAGGTTAAAATTAAGAAGATGAAATTTAACAAGGATGAATGTGAAGTCCTTCATTTAGATTTTTTTTTTAAAAAGATCAGTCGCATAAATGCAGGGTGGGAAAAAAACCTGTTTTAACAGTTGTTTGTGCAAAAAAGACCTGGAGATGTCTAGCATGGAGAAGAGGATGTGGAAGCTTTGTGAGAAGGACATGAGAGGATTTCAGCATGGTTTCCAAATAGTTTAAGGGTTATCATATGGAAGAGGAATTAGATAGACTGCATTGAATGTCATTGAATGGTCAAGAATCATTTAAGGTTCTTGAGGATATTCTAAGGTTAGTGTTAACAATTTTTTAAGCAGTCAATAACGGCCCATTTATGTTACAAATGTATTTTTCTTCTGTGACAAGAAGTATGTGCACATTTTAAGCATTATGGCTTAGTTTCTGCAATGAGTTGAAGCTCTTTGGGGCAAATGTTATCATTATAGTTATTGTAAGTAGTTAATGAATAAATCTAAAAGATGCTATAAGTAGCATATTAAATTACCATAGTGGTTCACAATTCTTTTTTCTTTTTTGGTTATTGTTGAAAGGGATTTGCAGAACAAAAAACATTGGTAACCTAGCCCAGAGAAGGGATTCTTAATCTTTTTTATATTGGATACTCCTCTTGCAGTCTGGTGAAACCTATAAAGCTCTTCTCAGAAAAATGTTTTTAAATGCATAAAATAAAATATGTAGAATTACAAAAAAGTCAATTTTATTGAAATACAGATATCAAAATTTAAAAAAATTTGGGTTAGAGTAATATAGGTATTTCTTTGTTAACACATTAAGTGACCAGACAATATATCTAAAATAGAGGCAATTTAAAAAGACATTATCAGTGTGATGGCTGTTTTTCTTCAGATTAAAAAAGAATATTTAAGTGTGAAGTGGTCTTTGATGAAGTAACACACTTATCATGGCCCTGTTTAGGTTATTTAGGCAGTTTGGAGAGAGTTTAAAATCTCAGTCTGGAGAGGGCTTAATTAAATCCTAATTTCATTGTGGAGGAAACAGAAGGACATTTGGAGGGGAGTGGGATGGACCCAGGTTGAGAACTTGGTCTAGAGGCAAAACTTGGACTAATGGATGGGCATGTAGATTTTTAGTTCACTCTAAAGCAGAACTATCTAATAATTAGAACTGCCTTATAATGGGAATGCATTGCTTTGGAATACAATGATTTCTCTAGAGTTGGAAATGTTTGAGCAGAAGACTAATAACTTATTAGAGGTGTTTTTTCTCTGTGTTTCTGTCCCCAGTAGGCTTTTTAGAAGCCCCAGATTATACCCAAGAAGAGCAGCTTGGGGACAGAACTATTTCATCCATGCGTGAAGGAAAGTAATTTACTCTGTTTCCTAGCAAAGGTACTCTTCATCATCATCATCATCATCATAATAATAATAATAAATAATAATAAACCACAACAACATCATTGTTTGCTATTGTTCAGTCATGTCCGACTCTTCATGACCCCATTTGAGGTTTTCTTGGTAAAGATACTGGCGTGGTTTGCCATTCCTTCTCCAGTTCATTTTACTGATGAGGAAACTGAGGCAAACTGGGTAAAGTGAGTTGCCCAGGGTTGCACAGTGCATTTGAACTCAGATGAGTCTTCCTAACTCCAGTCCTAGCACCGCCTACTGTATTTACTGTACCACCTAGCTGCCCAATAATAATATTAGCTGCATTTATATAATACTTTAAGGTTTGCAAAGTGCTTTACACTTATCATCTCATTTTATCCTCACAATAACCCTAAAAGGTAGATGCTATTATTCTCATTTTACCAATGAGGAAACTGAGGCAGACAAGTTAAGTGACTTGCCTAGGGTCACACAACTAATAAATGTCTAGGTCATATTTGAACCCAGGTCCATTCCTCTGTGCATTATGGTGCCACCTAGCTGTCTCAGTATTAAGTTTAGTTTAAAATTAGGCGCCAGATAAAAAAAATATGGGTAAGATTGAACTGACATCATTAGAATGTAAGTTCCTAGAAGGCAGGAATTGTTTTTCATTTCTTATCTTTGTATTCTCAGTAACTAGTATAGCACTTTACATGAAGTGTTTCTTGAATTAAAAGAATTACATGTGAGCTGCTTTTTCTGGTTCATATTCAGGGGATTCTTCTAATACCCAAGGGTAGTTTCTTTTAATTATTTCTAAAAATTTTTATTTATTTTATTTTTAGTTAATGGAATAAAATAAGCATTTCTATAACATAGTGTGTATATATGTACATATAGTATATATAAAGATGATTGCACATGAAAATACAAATCTATTATGTACAACTTGCTATTCCTTTAAAATACATAATAGGTAGCATGTAAATTTCCTTTTCCCCCTTTCTTCTTCCTCTTCCCCTCTCCCCCATGGCTACCATTAGATACAAATATGTATATATATATATGTAAAATCATTCTATACAGACTTCTGTTTATCAGTTCTTTCCCTGGATGCAGATAGCATCTTTTTTCATACTTCCTTTGTAGCTAACTTGTTAAATAGTCAAAATGACTTGTTCTCTCAAATTTTTTTTCATATTTTTATTATTTCATATTTTTAGTTTTCAACATTGATTTCCACAAGAGTTTGAGTTACAAATTTTCTCCCCATTTCTACCCTCCCCCCACTCCAAGATGGCATATATTCTGATTGCCCCATTCCCTAGTCTGCCCTCCTTTCTGTCACCCCATTCCCCCCCATCCCTTTTCCCCTTGCTTTCTTGTAGGGTAGGATAGATTTATACATCCCATTGCCTGTATTTCTTATTTCCCAGTTGCATATAAAAACATCTTTTTTTTGGGTACTTGTTTTTAGAACTTTGAGTTCTAAATTCTTTCCCTTCTTCCCTCTGCACCCACCCTCCTTGAGAAGGCAAGCAATTCAACATATGCCACACATGTATCATTATGCAAAACACTTCCATAATAATCATGTTGTAAAAGACTAACTATATTTCCTTCCATCCTATCCTGTCCCCCTTTATTCAGTTTTCTCCCTTGACCCTGTCCCTTTTCAAAAGTGTTTGCTTCTGATTACCTCCTCCCCCAATTTGCCCTCCCTTCTATCATCCCCCCTCTCTTATCCCCTTCCCCCTACTTTCCTGTGGGGTAAGATACTCAATTGAGTGTGTATGTTATTTCCTCCTTAAGTCAAATCCTATGAGAGCAAGATTCACTCATTCCCTTTCACCTGCCACCTCTTCCTTTCCAATAGAACTGCTTTTTCTTGCCACTGTTATGTGAGATAATTTACCTCATTCTATCTCTCCTTTTCTCCTTCTCCCAATATATTTCTCTCTCACCCCTTAATTTTATTTATTTTTTAGATATCATCCCTTCATATACAACTCACCCTGTGCCCTCTGTCTATATATATGTATATTCCCTTCAACTACCCTAATACTGAGAAAGGTCTCATGAATTACAAATATCATCTTTGCATGTAAAAACGTAAACAAAACGGTTCAACTTTAGTAAGTCCTTTATGATTTCTCTTTCCTGTCCACCTTTTCATGCTTCTCTTGATTCTTGTATTTCAAAGTCAAATTTTCTATTCAGCTCTGGTCTTTTCATCAAGAAAGCTTGAAAGTTCTCTATTTTATTGAAAATCCATACTTTGCCTTGGAGTATTATACTCAGTTTTGCTGGGTAGGTGATTCTTGGTTTTAGTCCTAGCTCCTTTGACCTCTGGAATATCATATTCCAAGTCCTTCAATCCCTTAATGTAGAAGCTGCTAGATCTTGTATTATCCTGATTGTGTTTCCCCAATACTCAAATTGTTTCTTTCTGACTGCTTGCAGTATTTTCTCCTTGACCTGGGAACTCTGGAATTTGGTGACAATATTCCTAGGCGTTTTCTTTTTGGGATCTTTTTCAAGAGGTAATCAATGAATTATTTCCATTTCTATTTTACCCTCTGGTTCTAGAATATCAGGGCAACTTTCCTTGATAATTTCTTGAAAGATGATATCTAGGCTCTTTTTTTGATCATGGCTTTCAGGTAGTCCAATAATTTTTAAATTGTCTCTCCTGGATCTATTTTCCAGGTCAGTGGTTTTTCCAATGAGATATTTCACAGTCTTCCATTTTTTTCATTCTTTTGGTTCTGTTTTATAATTTCTTGATTTCACATAAAGTCACTAGCTTCCACTTGCTCCAATCTAATATTTAAGGTGGTATTTTCTTCAGTGGTGTTTTGGACCTCCTTTTCCATTTGGCTAATTCTGCCTTTCAAAGCATTCTTCTCCTCATTGGCTTTTTGGAGCTCTTTTGCCATTTGGATTAGTCTATTTTTTAAGGTGTTATTTTCTTCAGTATTTTTTTGGGTCTCCTTTAGGAATTCATTGACTTGTTTTTCATGGTTTTCTTGCATCTCTCTCATTTCTCTTCCCACTTTTTCCTCTACTTCTCTTACTTGCTTTTCCAAATCCTTTTTGAGCTCTTCCATGGCCTGAAACCAATTGGTATTTTTCTTGGAGGCTTTTGATGTAGGCTCTTTGACTTTGTTGACTTCTTCTAGCTACATGTTTTGATCTTCCTTGTCACCAAAAAAAGATTCTATAGTCTGAGCCCCTTTACACTACCTGTTCATGTTCCCTGCCAACTACTTGACCCTTGAGCTTTTTGTCAGGGTATGACTGCTTGTCCCAAGCTTTAGGGGCTGTGCTGCTGTTTTCAGAGCTACTTCTACTCTACCATCATCGCAAGCTCTGACACACCAGTGCTCCTCCTCCCCCAAGAACCACCAATCAGGACCTCAACTCAGATCCAAGCAGGGCAAAGCAAGAGAACCTGCCCCTGCACCAGCAAAGCACCCCTTGCACTCCTGCTCTGATCTGCTGCTTGATTCCTCCCATGGTGTGGGTCTGGGGCTGGAAGCAGCCACAGCTGGAGCTCTGGAAGCAGCCATAGGAATTTCCAGCTGCTGCCGCCACCACCTCTGCTGCCCCGGGGGCTAACACTTCTCTCACCCAGGTCTAGCAGTTTTCCCACTGACCTGCTAAGTTGCTTTTGGTGTTTGTGGGTTGAGAAATCTGGTAACTGCCACAGCTCAGTGATTCAGGGCCCTAAGGCTTACTCCGCCCGACTCTTGGTCTGGTCTGTCCTGGCATGACCCATGCTGGGCTGCGCTCTGCTCCCAGCACAGTGTGATAGACCCTTCCCAGAGACCATCCAGGCCATCTTGGGCTGAACACTTGTTTCCCTCTGCTATTTCATGGGTTCTGTAGCTCTAGAATTTGTTCAGAGCCATTTTTTACAGGTGTATGGAGAGTTTTGGGGGAGAGCTTAAGCAAGTCCCTGTTTTCCAGCCACCATCTTGGCTCCACCCCCTCAAAATTGTTTTTAAAACAATCATTTAGACTTTTGTAGGGCATGACTTTATTTTTCCTCTCTAGACAAGCAGTAAGCATCGAGACCTAATTTTGCTAGCACTGAAATTGTTTTGAACCCTTAGTAAATTCATCTACCACAATCAATAAATCCTTAGATGTTATTTGTGGTTTACATTTTTGAGGCCTTGTCTTGAGGAAGAAAAAATATGGTTGAATAAATTTTGAGAAGAGTGTCTTGTTCGTTAAGCAGTCGATAAACAAGCATTCATTAAGTGTCTGCTAAGAGGCACTGGGTTAGGTGCTGTGGATATGAAAACAGAAACAAAGAGTTTACATAATAAGTATGGATTGAATTGTAGAAAGAGAAATCCTATTTGGTTTCTCCAAGAGAAAAAATTTATTGGCTTCTTCCATCTCAGGGACTGAAGTTTTCAAAATTGTCCAGTATGGCCATTGTCGTCCACTATCCATATAGAGTGAGAATGACTTTTGAAAGCTACAGCATCTGTAGAAATGTGGGAAGCTCTATACGAGCTGATACAGTGCAAAATAAGTAAAATTAAGAAAACAATATGTGTGATTATTGCTACAAGAATGTAAGTGAAAAGACCACTAAATGGAAGTTGAATCCTGAGTCAATGGAAAAACCAGTGAAGGTCTTGGAGAAGAGATAATAAAAACATTCCTATCCTTCTGCCACTCATTAGCAGTGTTAGCTTGGGCAAGTCACTTAATTTCTGCAAGCCTCAGTTTCCTTATCTGTAAAATGAGAGGATTTGACTAGGTGGACTCTAGGTTCACTTTCAGCTTTAAATCTGGGATCCAATGGGAGAGAATTGGGGAGACTGCTTGGAGAGAATATTGTATACATTGTCAGACAAGTTTTCTGTATCATGTTTTTTTCTTAACTATTTTTCTTTGTCACTAGGCAGGGCTAAATCTGGAGGAGGGGGAGGAAATAACTGATGTAAAGACAAAAGACATCAACAAAACAAATATGTTTTTAAAATTGTACAGTGGCTTGCCCAATTATACAGTAGTACTGAAGGAAGAAATGTGCTCTAAACAGTAATATTTGTAAACCTTTTACTGTATATTATTTCATCTTTGAGTTCTTCACAGGAATAATCAATACAGGAATAGTCTATAGTCACCATATTTATTTACACAGGGAGTTTTGGAAGACCTTTGAGAATAGAATTTTCACTACTATGTCACATTTGGACAGCTTTGTGGGATCAAAAAACCTTAAATCTTAGAGTGAATGAATATTTCGAGGCAACAAGGGCATGCAGCCATCTCTGTCTGTTTGGCATGTTAATCCGGTCAATCTGCCACTACCATTTACCACTAAGTTCCTATCTTACTTCAAATAGCATCTTTGAAGTTTTTGTTAATACCCTGAACTATTTAAATATTACTTTCTTTGAAGGAACACAGCAACTCTTTGCCCTCATTTAAACATGCATTTGTTTTTAAAGTTCCAATTTGTGTACCATTTTCATTTGAAGTACTATTTCTTTTAAAACCTCTCCATATGCATTCCAATAACAGGATATCTTATTATTAGAGGTAGCATCTTCTTTTTTTACTGACCCACCAAGGCTGGCCTTCTACGCACTATCCACAATGCCATGCTGGGTAGTCTCTTATATTTAAAAATTTTTTTCTTTTTATTATTATGAACTTGGCAAATATCAATAAATATGAACATTTCTCCATATAAAGAATAGATAGATAGGTATGTATATACACACATATGTATACATATTTTTAATCTTACTTTTTATTACAGCAGCAGAAGAAAAAAATGTTTTAATGATTTAATTATGTATTTCTTTTAGATTTTACATGAAACTTTGCCCTCTGAAATAGAGCAAGAATACAAACATAAACAGGCTGCTAGAAAACATCCTCCTTTATCCAATGATGGCATTATTAGCACTGAACCCAGACCTCATCAAGCCATGTCAATGATGTCTGTATTCTCTGAGTATAGACAAGACATGACTGTTGATGCTCTGGCCCTCCCTTTTCAATCTCTGCTTTCTGAGTGGAGTGGCTTTCTATCTACACTTAGTCATATTGACACAGTTGCATCCCATTAAGTATATTTAGTGGGGCCATTTACAGCTGTCTACCATCTCGTCCTCCTCCTCCTAAAAGCCCTTCTCTGCCCCTCCTTCTCCTTTCTATTCTTCCACTTCATAGGCAATTAATTTTAATGTTATTTTTCAAGTTCTAGAAATTGAATGGGATAGTCCAGAAGGAATTATGTTTCTTTTTGAAATAGTATTTGTGGTTTTTTTCTTGATTAAAAACAACAACAATAAACCTTTGTGCTTTTTCTTCTATATGTATGGTGATCACTGCATATTGCCTTTTTAAAGACTAATGTTGGAAAATTATTACATGGGACTATCTCAATGACCCCAGATTAGCATTAAAATGATGTATTTTAAGGAGAAAAGCAAGACAGCGTATTTGTTGTTAGCTCAGTGTTGAGGAAATCACCCTGATTGAGAACTAAGCAGAAAGTTTTATTCCCAGCAACGAAAGTTTCAGCAGAAATCTAGGAAAGGAGGTTCCTTAATCTGTCATGAAATATTGTTTGTTCATAGTGAGTGAACTGAAGATATAGTTAGCTATCATTCGTTTGTAAAATGAGTGTTTTGAGATCACTTTATGGCTGAGTCAATACCAGGCAAATAGATGCCAATAATAATTATTCAATGAATTTGGAAAAAAAATTCAGGGAAAAAATATGTATACATATGTGTGTTTGTGTATACATGTCTGTCTGTCCATCCTTTATATGGAGAAATGTTCATGTTTGTCAATATTTGCCAAGTCCATAATAATAAAAGGAAAATTTTAAAAAATCTAAGAGACTACCCAGCATGTCATGGTGGATAGTGGCTAGAAGGCCAGCCCTGATGGTCAGAAAGACCTAGGTTCATGTCATGCTTCTGAAATATACTTTCAACTTTTCAATGTCCAACACAATTCTCTAAAATTTTAAGTTAGACAAGTTGTTAATCTATATAGATGGAGATATGTGTAGTGGGGGAAGGAGAAAAGCAAGGGATTTTCTCCACTGAGAATTCTCTATACAGATGAAACAATAGGTTCATCCCCACTCCTAACCGAAAGAAATTCTTCCTCCATATCACAATAGATAAAATAAAGATTGTGATAGGAAGCCTAACTCCCTGTTCATCCATTTATTCATTGGTTTAATCTATCTACTTACTTTAAATGTGTGATTTGGCTTTCCACCCAACTTGTAGACATTTTTCTTTAATAAATAAACATAGGTCAGTGCTGCTGAGATTTAAATTTTAATAGGCTTTCTGTGTAGAGAGTGTTTGCAGAAATGAATAGAATTCTATGTGTAGAATGATTTTTGTAGCTTGTATTATTTGGATATATGATTGGGTCATGGTGAGTGAAGGTTTGAGCTACTACCATTTGACAAAGACTGAGTATAGTGATTGTGCCTAATATGGTGTAAAGTTTAGAGGTGGACATGATTTCTTGCCCAGTGGGGTTACATGTTTTGGTTTAAGAAGGGATGTAACAGGTTTAAGTTTTGTTAAACCAAAGCTTTGTTACAAAGCCCTGCCTGGCTCCACTGCTCAGCCATGGAATTAGCCTTGAACTTCATGGAATTAAAGGTAATGGGGAGTGTAAAGGGAGGGAGGGGGGTAGTTGAAAGAGGCTAACTTTCAGCTGCTAGCTACCAGTTGCTAATTCCTTTCTAAATGAAATGGAGGTATGAGAGAAAACAAATTTGTGGGTTGAAAAAATGACAGCCTGTGATCTTCATGTCACTCGATATGGTTGTATCTACAAAGCATACATCCCTTAAAAAAAAAACAAACTTTTCTTAGCCAATTTCCCATTGATCAATCTGTTTCAAGCATAGCTGAAACATCTAATTGTTGAAAATGATAACTTTTCATCACTTCCTTTTGTTGGTTGTCATCCTAAAAGAAGAAATATATTCCCCAAAACTTAGTCTATTAGTATTTTTCACAAATCATATTTTTTTAACCGTTTAAATCACAGGTTTGTCCTTTTAAAATGTTCACACATCAAAAATTAGCATCAATTCAAACAGGAATAATACCATTACACTATATTTCCATTAGACCCTATTTTCGCTTATTGTTTTAAATGGATGATGGATGGTGGCTGTGCTCTGCTAACCATCTCCTTTCAACTGCATTCATGTAATATCTTATCTGTGTGTGCATCTGTGATGAATCTTTGTATATTTAACATAGGCCTCTATTTGTCTGAAATGTGTGCTTCAGTTAATGAGATCATGAAATGCTTAAATGATATTCTGTTTGAGTGCCTGGTTAAAAAAAATGAGAAAATCATGTTTATTTTCTGGGTAATTCTTAAATGTATGATAATTATAATGGTCAAAATATATGAGTGTTGGCCTTGGAATGAGGAAGACTTGTTTGAATTCTGCCTCAAAAACATACTAGCTTTGTAACCCTGAGTATATATCTTAACTACTCTGAGTTTGAGTTTCTCCACCTGTAAAATGAGGGGGTTGTCTTCTACAATCCAGTTCTCAGTCTATGATCTTATGAATTAATCTTCAATTTACTCATCTTCAACAGTGCTAATTAATCTTTCATCTTTTAGTGGTATCATGCCCCTGCTCAAATATCTTTGTTGGCTCCCTATGGAGCCTGGAATGGAATATAAAATTGTTAGCCCCGCATTTAAAACCCTCCCACTCTATCTGTCTTCCACCTACTTGTCTGGTCTTATAATCTTTCTTTTTAATCTTCTCTCAGAAAACTCTTCATTTTGGAATATCATGTCAGCCCTGGAACGCACACGTTGAAAGTACGCTCAGTCCCTGAAGCCCTTCTAATTGGATGGTACTCCCAGGACCCCATTTAAGGAGGGTGCCCGGGCCAGCTCTCTCTTCATTTCTCACCAGGCTTCTCCATCATGCTCCAGCGTGTAGCACCTTCCATTCTTTCTCCTTTTCATCTTCCTTCTACATACTGTCTCCCCTCATTAGAATATAAGCCCTTCGAACTTAGGAATTTCTTCCTTTCTGCTTGTATTTGTATTTCCAGTGCTTAACGTGGTTCCTGCTACGTAGTAACTAAGGGCTTAATAAATATGTGTTGACTGACTTAACTACTCTTTCTTCCAGGCAGACTGGCTTATTAGCTATTCCCTTTTCATAACATTTCATCTCTTACCACCATTTAATTCACTCAATTATAAAAATTTAAATATTATTTAAAATATATATATATATATATATATATTTATATATATTTCTTGCAGGTTGGTAGTACAGGAACCACTCGTTTCCTGATCTCATTATTCATCTCCTCAAAAACCTTGACATTCTCCATGTCCAACCTGGGCCTGCTTGCCTCTCCTTTGGGACCCTGGTGGATGCCCTACTCCTGGAAGCTCCCCATATTGATGCTGAACATAGTGTGGACGCTTAATCAGCATAGCACAATGTAGCTCAGAGCTCCAGAGAGTTCTCCAGAGCTTGAGAGATCTACCAGCCTCAACTTCCCTGGTAGGGATTACATGTGCATGCCTTCACACACCTGTTATTCATGGCTCAATCTGCTTCAACAAAGAAATTTTAAGCATTTGCTGTGAGCTAGGAATGGTGCCAGAACTGGGTTGATAAAGACAAAAATGAAAAAGACTGTTTCTCCAAAGGGCTTACATTATATTGGGATGGGGAACCACGCATACAAGTAACGGAAGTTCTTTATGGTGCCCTCAGCTGATAGTCTCTTCTCTTTGGAGATTACTTCCCATCCACTCTGTATATGTCTAATTGGTAGCTGTTGTCCTTTGTGTTCTAAGATGTCATAATCAGTGTACAGTGTTTCTGACTGGCTGATCAGACCAATATGAGCTTGGAAGGCTCTACCACAGGTCAGGTACAAAGAGTCTATATGAAAGTATATCTTGTACACACCTGTTATTTACGTTGTCTTCTCCATTAGAATGGGAGCTCCTTAAGGATAGGAGTTGCTTTTCCCCCCAGTTCCATATTTATGGATGTAGGGGAGAAAGGAAGAAAAAGAAACTTTCTGCCACTGTTCTCTGCTGTTGAGCAGGGAGAGTCCACTGCCAGTTAGGCCCTTCTTCCTATCAGGCCGCTGCTTTCTGGTTGCTATAGTCATAGCCGTGCTTTGGCTGCGCTCTTCCCTGACTCTCCTGTGTGCCCCCAACTTTGGGCCACCAGCAGATCTCCTTGCCTCTCAACCTCTATACAGCCTTGATAGAAAACTCCATCATGCAGAGAGATCTCGCACTGATCTCTGGAAGGTTATAGGGGAGGCTACGGTAACTGGGCATTCTGTGAAGCAGGTGAGGGAAAGGAGAGCATTCCGGGTGTGGGGAATAACCAAGATGCGGATGTATGAGGATCAACCAGTAGGCAAGTTTATCTGGGATGTATGCATGAAGGGGATTAATGTGAAATTAGCCTAGAAAAATAGAACTGACTTTACATGCCCAACAGGGGAGTTTGTATTTTTTACTAAGGGTAATGGGGAGCCAAAACTTCATATACAGGAGAATGAAATGGTCAGAATGATACTTTAGGACTATCACTTTGGCATCTGTATGGAGGATGAATTAGAGATTTTGTTGTTCAATCATGTCCAACTCTTCATTATCCTATTTGGGATTTTCTTGGCAAAGGTATTGGTGTGGTTTGTCATTTCCTTCTTCAGTTCATTTTACAGATGAAGAAACTGAGGCAAACAGGGTTAAGTGGCTTGCCCAGGGTCACACAGCTAGTAAATGTCTGAGGCCGGATTTGAACTCAGGAAGATGAGTCTTCCTGACTTCAGGCCTGGCAGTCTATCCACTGAGCCAGAAAAGGAGAGGCCAATTAGGAAGATATTGCAATAGTTCAGGTGAGATGTGATAAGACTAAAATATAGTCATGGTCATGCGGGTAGAGGGAAGGGAATACATGTGAAAGTGAATGTGGAGGTAGAATTGACAAGCCTGAGAAATTGAGTTTGCCACTTGAGTGACTAGAAGGATATTGATGCTGTCTGGAGCAGTAGGGAAGTTAGGGAAAGAGGTGGGTTTTATGGGGGAAGGTAATTTCTGTTTTTGACATATTAAATTTGAGATGCTGATGGGATATCCAGGTAGGGATATCTCTCGGGCAGTTGGTGATAGAGCACTGGAGTTTGCCCTCCCATGGGGTGTCCCCTATGACTGGACTGCATTGTCCACATGTCTGTCTCCCAGAATCCCTGCCTTCCTCTAAAGCCGGGCTGTCCAAAATGCAGCCCCGTGGCTGCATGGGGCCCTGCAGTGCGATTTATGCGGGGCTCCTACAAGCATAGAAATTTACATAAATGCTTTAGTAAACGAAGTCGAGCTACCACAGAGCTCTCACTAAAATGACAAATCAAAATACGTTGTCTATTGTTTCAATAAAAACCTAAGGTTGGACAGCCCTGCTCTAAAGCACTGCTCATGTGCCACAACTTGCATTTAGCCTTTCCAGCTTCCTCCCCCCATCTTGTGAATGCTGTCTCCCTGTTGAAAATAATCTGCATTAATCTACATAAACATTTTGTTTTCTTGTCTGGGAACTTGTATTCTCTCAATAGACTATGAGTTCTTTTTTTTTCAGATTATAAGTTCTTTGAGAGCAGAGACTTTGGTTTTGTGTTCCTAATGCCTTGCACGTAGTAGGCATATAATAAATTATTATTAAATTGAGTTAACCTTAATTTCCCCATTCTGGCTTGTGCTCTTGCAGCATCACTTTTTGAAGCCTGGAAGCTGCTTAGTTTCTTCTAGAATTCTCCACTCAAGCTAACCTTATATGGTACCTGCTTTGGGTGAAGAATCATTTCGAAGCCTCTCAAGCAAAGCATTTTTAAAAAATCAGATGAATAAGGGCTAAGTTGTATACCCAGAAAAAAAAGCATACCCTTTTCTCATATAGATGGTTCTTTTTTTTTTGAGGGGAGAAGGGAAGGCAATTGGGGTTAAACGACTTGCCCAAGGTTGCACAGCTAGCAAGTGTGTCAAGTGTCTGAGGCTGGATTTGAACTCAAATCCTCCTGACTCCAGGGCTGTTGCTCTATTCACTGTGCCACTTAGCTGCCCCAGATGGTTCTCTTTTATCTCACTTCATTTGTGTCCTTTGCTTAGGCTATATTGTTGTGTTTGTTTTGAACCCAAGGCTGTTTAGTGGCATTTTCTATGAGCACCAAGCAAGAGACCATCTTTGTCCTGTATACACTGATATTATGGAAAACCAAAAGGAGTTTCCCTTTGTACATTTATATGAGCCCACACTTTGGTTTTACATCCTCGAATCTAAGAATGATAAATGATAGTTACATGGGACATTATGTTTTTCTTTCCAAGAGTTAAAAGCATTTTATACATTATATATATATTTCCATCCTCTTCTTGTAACATCCCTGGGATTCAGACAGAAGCAGGCACTATGTTGTTATTTTTAAAAATGTAACTTAAAAAAATTGAAATCAAACCAAGTAAAGATTTATATCTTCTCTGAATTATATTTGGCATGCATGCCAAAATAATGCTCTGTTAGTATGTATGTTTGGCAGATTTGCTTTACTTCAGGAGAGATGAAAAAAAGCCCCAGTTTGGTAGCATCTATTTATCATGTGGTGGTGAGCTGCCTAATACACTTTACTTATGAAGACTAACCTTATTTAATTTTCTGCTAGGATATGTCCCTAAATTTTAACTGTATCGGGGAATAGCACAGTCCATTTATTCCTTTTTTCTTGATTTATTGGACCTAAAACCCCTAATGATAGGAGTGAGCAAAAATTTCTAAGAACACGTATCAAGACTGTCTGTTCTGCCTTACAGCTGTTCCTTTATCTAACCATCAGAGTCTGAAGGAGACACTCCCTTCGTGAGACACATGGAGCATCTAGGCTTATGCCTGGACATAGCTGGTTTTAGAAAAAAGTCAAGGCAAATCCCACTTTTATATCTTTAGTTTTGTGATCCCAGTGAGACTTCACAGAAAGAGACTGACAAGAGGGACAGGTGGATGTTGGCTCCAACTTGGTGACAAGTTTTCAACCTCCGTTGCATTGCAGAGTAAAGAACAGCTGGTAACTCAGGAGCCTTGGGTCTTCAACAGGAATTCCTGTGGCAGGAAGAAGAATGTTCTATTTTGCTTTCTATGCTTCATCAGGCTCCGCCACAACTTGACATTGAAAGCTAGTGTTTGATCTGATCAGGTGAAGCCTTACTTCATTAGAGCTCCCGAGGCTAATTAGAATGGAGTGGAATAGGAAGTCCATTGGGGAGACAGCATGAAACTTTCCAATTTATTATTCCTTCCTGTATTTTCTGCACTCAAATGCTGAACCTACCTTTCTAACCTCATTTTATGCTTCTCCCTCATTATACTATAATCCAGCCAAATTACTGATAACCAGAATCCTTTGCTTTCTTGCCTCTGTGTTGTTGCTCTGCCTAGTCAAATCCTTGCTTGGAATTGAATCAAAAACTTCAGGACTAGCTCAAATTAATTAATTAATTAGTTAATTAATTCCTATAGCTATTTGTTAAGTAGTTACTATATATTGTTATTGGGGGCAGCTAGGTAGGATAGGGCATTGCTCCTGGATTCAGGAAGACTCATCTTCCTGAGTTTAAATCTGGCTGCAGACACTTACCAGCTGTGCAATGTTGGGGAAGTCATTTAACCCAGTTTGCCTCAGTTTCCTCATTTGTAAAATGATCTAGAAAAGGAAATGGCAAACCACTCCAGTATCTTTGCCAAGAAAACCCCAAATGGGGTCTTGAAGTGTCCAACTCAGAAAGACCTTTCTACAAATACCTCTTCCCTCCGAACCCTCTCACCCCTACCCTGAAGCTGAGAATGAGACTTCTTATGAACTCTCATAGTTCCTTGTCTGTATTTCTTTTTTGTAATTTATTTTTTATTTTTAGTTTATAACACTCAGTTCCACAAGTTTTTGAGTTCCAAAGTTTCCCTTGTCTATATTTCTTAGGTGATTTTCATATTCTACTTTGTGTACATCTTATCCTCCTTACGAGCTTGCAGGCTTCTACAGGGTAGTGTCTTATCTATGTTAAGTTCTCTTAAGTTACTTGAAGGCAGGGACAATTACTGTTTTGTCTTTATATACTCAATGCCTTGTGCATAGTAGGAGCTTTAAAAATGCTTCTTGAATAGAAATTCAATTTTCTTTCCTACTTCACCCAGCAAAGTACCTTCTTTGTCATAGGTGTTTAATACATCTTTGCTAAATGAATAGAACCTCCTGTTTTACCTGTTCCAATTCCATAGAGTACAATGATCATCAGAAGCATCAACCCATCAGAACCAGACAAGCACAGAAGCTCCTCTTCTGGATTCTTCTAGGATCATAGATTTAGAGGGAGAAGGAAGTTTAGAGGTTGGCAGTCCACCACCCCCATTTTGCAAAGGGAAGAAACTGAAGCTCGGAAAAGTTAAGTGATTCACCCAGGGTCCCATAGCTCATGGTTAAGGCAGGCTTTGAACCTAGGCCTTTGTGTCTGTAAGTCCTGAACATTATCCAGTATTCTGTACTGCCTCCTATATTGATCCCTACCTCCACTCAGTTGATCCTGATTCACCAAGAACCTTTCGCCCCTTAGTTTTCATACTCTGTGCTCTAGTGCTTAGCACAGTACTTGGCACATGATAGGTGCTTAATAAACACTAGTCGACTTGCTCTCATTATAGTTTGATGCTTTATTTTTACAACTTGTTTCTACCTTCTGATACAATGTGATTCCTGTTCATGTCTTTCCGTAACTCTTCCACAGAGAGTATGTGTATCCCATGCACTGGTAACACACTGTATCATACTGGTTCTTTTAAAATATTTCATGAGTATAAATACAACACTTAGGATGTTCATCTGTTAACCCTCACTTTTGCTACATAACCAACCAACCTGTGCCTTCTTTTCTGATCATACATATCTTTGATAACATCCTTTATTCTGTCTCTTTCATAAGAACTATGGTTGATTGTAAGGTACAGTCTATGCACAGCCACCATACTCTTTGAGTCACAGGCAATTTTAATATTCTTAAAGTTCAAGTGTTATGTAATCTCCAACCTTGAAACATCACCAAGAGACTACTGGTGATGAAAGATGAGCTTTTGTAGTTGCAAGTACCTTTCTTCTTACTGCCAGGGCCTAGCTCATCATACATACATTCTATTTGTCTAATATATGTATGTATATATACATATATAAATATACAATTGTGATGTAGATATACACATACAAGTGTGCAATTATGATGTATATACATATAATTATAATGTATATACATATAAGCAATGATTATAATCAATATACATGTATAAGTATATAACCATAATGTATATGTACACATATGAGTATATGATTATAATGTATCTGTACACATATAAAAATACAATTACAATACATACACAAATTATAAGTATATAATTATAACATATGTACATATTATAAATATACAATTATAAATAGAAATTATAAATAGAAATACAATTATAATGTATATACAAATCTATTATAAGTATACAGTTATGTATTAATTATAATTATATATGTATGCAATTATAATGTATGTATATACATTATAGATACACAATTACAATTTCTATATATATGATAAGTATACGATTATAATGCATATGTACACACAAGTAGGAACTTATATATACATGAATTATGAGTATATAGTTATACAAATATGATAAATATACAATTATAATGTATACATACACATAAGTATACAATTACAATGTATATATACACATGTATGATAAGTATACAATTATGTATATATACACATATACAATAAAGGATATAATTATAATGTATACACATATTATAAATACACAATTATATAACCCACATTTATTTTAAGTATATAATTATAATGTATACATACACATATAAGCATACAATTACAATGTATATACATACATGTATGGTAAGTAATTAATTATATATATATACACATATACAATAAAGGATACAATTATAGTGTATACACATACTATAAGTACACAATTACGTACCCACATAAAAGTATACAATTATAATGTATATGCATATAAGTATGCAATTATATATAAAAACTAATGGGCTAACTCAATTAGTTCATCTATTCTGATTTTTAAAAAATTACATCATGACATTTTAAGTTATAACTTGGACAATATGCCTTCTTTATTCATTATTTTCTATGAATTTCTGGCTGGGTCACTTTTCCGTGGTCATTGTTGGCATTGAGAGGTGCTGCTGTGTTGAAGGGCTCAGTGGCATCAGCAGTGGCACCCGCAACCCAGAGCATCTCCCTTGAGGGCAGGGGCTATTGTGGTTTTCAGTCCATACACCACCCCCACCTCCTAGTGTTTAGACACAGAGCCTTACAGCTGGTAGTCACTTAATAACTGTATATTGAATAGATTTGAACTGAAAAGTCACCATGTATTAGGAATCTGTTTTCCATTGGACTCTGCATAGAGCATACATCCTCCAACGATTAACGACTTAATTAGGGAGAAAATTCATTCCTTCATTTCTGCAGCACAGAACCCACTGGTTCCCCTCACAAAGCTTTCTTCTTTCCTTCTCTAGCATTTCCTTAACATTTGGTAGAGTAATTCCAAATGCTTAATGACTTCTTACCAGTTACTCTTGACAGTACTTCAGTGAGACTGATAAATAGTCACCATTATTCCAATCCTATAAATCAGGAAACCTTGCGTGGGTGGGTGGGGGGAACCACTGAGTTCTACTTTGCCTACACTATACTGTTTTTCTTGAGCAAAATCATCAACCTTCATACATGTGAATTAGAGAAATTTGGATCAGAGATGGAACATATGATTGAGAGATTCCATTGAGTACCATATCTGGACTTGTAAGTGCAATGAAAATAAATAGAATGAGGGAGTGGAAGGAATCACAGTGTGTGTGTGTGTGTGTGTGTGTGTGTGTGTGTGTATAGAATGCTTATAGATGTACACACATACACACATATACACACGCATATATATGTATATATCCATGTGTATAGACACATATATGTATATACATACAAACATATACATACATATATATTTATATGTATGTGTGTATATATATATGTATGTGTGTATATCTATCTATCTATATATCATATAGGAATTAGTGGATTTTGTATGAGTGCACGCCTACCCCCCACAGTGTTAGTGAAAGAGCTAATATTACAGAGGTTTTGACTTCAAATCCTGGGAGACCCAGCCAAATGGAAAATTTAGTGGAGCTATGGTGGAAACCAATCACCTTGTTAAATGGAACAACCAGGTGTATTAAGAGAGGATGGTGTGAGAGACTGGTTTCTTTCACTGAGCACAGCTATCCACTGTACATAGAGATAAAAGAAATCATTGTTACAAAAACAGGAGACAAGAAGTATGTATATTTTAACTTTTACAAATATGCACATATTGCAGATCTGTTTTTGGTTTGATAATGTGGCCAAAGATAGCTAACTCTTGTTATCTTGATGCCCGAGAACCACCTCAGCTGGAGCTCTATCCTGGTTCTCATGTTTTTGCATGGATGTACTCAGGGATTTTTGCCTATTTTCTTTAGAGAATTTTCAAATATGAAATGCTATGGATGATTCAAAATGAAGATCAGTGCCAAAGTATACATTTCAATGTGGTGGTAGAGGTAAGAAATTGAAAGAAAAATTCCCAAGGATCTTGGCCTAATCCTATCAAGCAATAATTTAGATCAGGGTTGTTATTGCATTTTATGCAACTGGAGTGCCACCCTCAACTCAAAACTCCTACTTACCTTGGGTTCAGAGTGAAGTGTTTTAGGGAATCCTAATTATGCAGATATGGGGCAATTAAGTGGCACGATGGCTAGAGTATTGGGCTTGGAATCAGGAAGACTTACATTCTTGAGTTCAAATCTGACCTCAGACACTTCCTAGCTGTTTGACCCTGGCCAAGCCATTTGTATTAGGAGGGCAGAGTTTATAATCTCAAAGAGGATCATAAACATGTCTGAAACGTTCGGAACCGCCGGATATAAGAAACTCTCAAAGTAGAAGGCAGAAGAATCAAAACATTTATTTAGGCTCCACAGTAACCAACCCATGAACCAGCAACCCCATTTTGATATATTGATCAAAAGCTTCCAGGCCCAATAAGTACGCCTTGAAAGAGTAACCAGGAGGCTACAGAGAAGCATGATTGCGTAAAGCAAAATCATGTTTCCCCCTCTATGGTAATAAGATTACCCACTGGCCTGAAGTCTTTGTTCAGCTTCCTCCCGTAGGTCAGCTCTGCTACTGGCAGCTCCTGCTTCAGCTGTGGCTGTGGCTGTAACTGTAGCTGTAACTGTCGCTGTAACTGTCGCTGTAACTGTCGCTGTAACTGTCTCTGGCTCCAACCGGAAAAGGAAAAGAGGATCTTCAAGCTGTCCTCTCCCCTCTTATAGAGTTTTTGACATCATCAAGCACCGCCTGAACGACCAGGGCCGATTGGTTCTTGACTTGGCCCCTCCCCCTAGCGTAGCCGTTAACACCTCCCCTCAGCCAGCCCCATGACTCCTCACACAGGAAGTTGTCTGCTTCCTGGAATGCTCTTTGGGCTTCCTGCCCCGGAAGAGCAAGCCACAGTGTCCAGAGGCTCAATGAGGTAAGCTGAGTCATTCAAAGAAAACAAAGGCCATTCTGGCTACACTCCACCCCTTGTTATAGGATACATAATCTAATCAGCCATGTATCCTAGAACATACATTGTGATCCAATTACAAAGGAAACTAAAACATATCATTCATTATAAAGCAAAACATATCATTTGGTGACATTCCTAAATATTGGTTTACGATTCAAATGTGATCCACCCCTAGGTCCCAGCAAGATAATCTCTTCAATCAATCATCCCCAAAATAATTATTAATAATTCAAATGTCCACCCCTAAATCCTTGTATCCATTACATAGGATCAATAATATCATAACAATAAAACAACACAGCAAGGATAACACAAAATAAGTAAACAGAACACTATCATCATTTCCACCCCCCTTGAACGATTGGGGCTCAAAATCTTGGGGTGAGGGGTGAAGGTCTCATTTTCCATAGCTTCTTCATGCTGAAATTGGATGTAGAGATGGCCCTGCCCCCAAAAAGTCCCATTCCAGAGGTCATTTCTTTAACAAGCTGGCAGGAATTCCAAGAATGCTACATGCTTAGGCAGTCACCGGAAAGTGCAGGGTGCTTAAGCCTGAAGGAAACAAAACTAGCAACAAGGTTAGCCAAAACAAAGGACAAAAAGAATAGACAAGTATGGACTATAATTCTTCAAATAAAATCATCTCAAGTTTGGTTGAGATTTCAGTTATGCAAAGATCCAACATCAAAGCCAAACTCAGGTGGGAAATGAGACAGAGACTAGGATTGTCCTCCCAGCCTTTCCCCAAATGTACAAGTTTTCATCCGTTAATCACACAAAGTTACCTTTCCTCTGAGTGGCTTATGGCATTTACCAGCATCAGCCATACCTGTGGAGTCTGTGAATCTATTATTATAACCTATTCACGGTAAAATATATGGTTCAGGGGTACGATTTGGTAATTATTTTCCCCTGAATAGACAACTGTTACAGTGTTGTCCTTCCCATGGGCTATAACTTCTGCAGCCTTTGGAATATCATCTGGCTTCCATTTTACCCATACCTTAGCTCCTGACTTTATTCTATCAATGGAGCAAGACCCTTTTGCCCCTCTAGTAGTTATTTTGGGAGGAGGGTCAGTTTTCACAAAGGGTATTTTTTCACAGGGGATAATAATGACTTGAACCATCCTATCATTTCTACAAAATTGTACAGGTTTTTCACCCATATTCTGGAGAGTCACAACAATTTCTTTTTGATAATTAGAATCTATCACTCCAGCCAATACATGTATTCCTTGAGCCGCTAATCCTGGTTTAGGTAATATCCGTCCAAGATGATTCTTGGGGATTCTCATACATACTCCAGTAGGGGTTTTTCTTATCTCTTTCCTATTTAACCTAAAATTCTCTATACAATGTAAATCATATCCTGCTGAACCAGGTGTTCCTGGACTTGGTAGTGGGACATCTTCCCTCACAGTCCAAAATTCAATGTTTTGGATCTCACATGTTTGCTGTTCTCTGATCTGCAGATTTGGGGTCATCATTCTGGCTAGAGGTGTACTTCCCCCTAAGGGCCTATTATTCAAATTACGTAAGGCAATAGACAAATTATCCTTCCAATGTCGATATGAATTATTTGAGCTTAATTTTCTCAGCTGTTCTTTCAACAATCCATTCATTCTTTCAATTAGCCCAGATGCTTGTGGGTAATATGGAATATGATATATCCATTCTATATTATTCAACACACAATATCTTTTCACTTCTTTGCCCTTGAAATGTGACCCATTGTCACTTTGAATCTGCATTGGGGTTCCATAATATAAACTTACAATATCTAGAGTTTTACAGGTGTTTTTCTGAGTTGCGTCTTTATAAGGACAAGCCACTAGTACACCTGAATAGGTGTCAACACACGTACATACATATTTACATCCTTTATCCTGGGGTAGTGGGCCAATATAATCTATCTGCCAAATTTGGGCTGGAACTTTTCCCCTTGCTATTTCTCCAGTAACTATCCTAGGAAGAGTTCGTTCTTTTTCTAATTGGCATATACAACACTCCTCTGTTATTTGTTTTAACAACGCATGAGAAATACTGATACCTCGATCCTGTGCCCATCGATGGGTGGCCTGGACCCCTAAATGGCCAGCAGTCTGGTGGACCCATCTTGCTAAGGCTGGGTCATCAGTTGGAGTCGGAGTAGGGACAATACATTCAGTAGCAATCTTTGCTAGTCGATCCGCATGTGCATTGTACTCACGTTCTGGTGTGGTCAGGGTTGCATGAGCATCAACATGAAAAACTGACAGATCTGTAACCAAAGACATGTCCCATATATTTTCCCATAACTCTTTACCCCAAACTTGTTTGCCATGAATCTCCCAATTCTGATTCCTCCATATAGGCATCCACGTAGCTAATCCATTAGCTACCGCCCACGAGTCAGTAAATATATGACATTGTCCTCCTTTCTCTGCTCTGATGGCCTGATGCACTGCCATCAGTTCAGCATATTGGCTACTTCCACCTATCCCAGAACTTTCCAGAGTTCTCCTTGTACAGGGGTTATAGGCTACTGCTTTCCAATGTCTCTTCTGTCCTAAATATTTTGCTGTCCCATCAGTAAACCAAGCATGTTTCTTCTGTTCTTCATTTAGTCCGTCATATCCATTATTCCATTTCACTAAGGATGGTACCATCTGTTGCCTAGATTCAAGGGGCTTTTCATTGCTCTCAGTATCAATGTTCGCCACAGATTCATGTAGAGCAGAAACTCCATTTTTGCCTGCTCTGGACCTATTCTGAATATACCACTTCCATTTGATTATGCTTGCCTCTTGTGCATGTCCAATTCTGTGAGAAGCTGGGGTACTCATTACCCAAGTCATAATTGGAATTCCAGGCCTTAATACCACTTCATGACCCAGAGTTAGTTGCTCAGTTTCTACTAAAGCCCAATATGCAGCTAACAGCTGCTTCTCAAAAGGTGTATATTGCACTCCAGATGAGGGCAGTTTCCTTGACCAAAAGCCTAAAGGTACACTTCGGCTTTGTTGTTTTTGCCACAGACTCCAATTTGCATAGTCATCTTGTACAGTCACTTGTAACTCCACTGGCCCATTTTGCATAGGCCATAAGTCTAGAGCTAATTGAATAGCAGCCTTTGCTTCCTCAAAAGCTCTACTTTGTTCAAGTCCCCAGTCAAATTCATATTTCTTTCTGGTGACTTTATACAAGGGTTTTAAAATCTGTCCCAAATGTGGGATGTGGTGTCTCCAATAACCAAACAGCCCTATGAACTTTTGGGCCTCTTTCTTATTGGTAGGGGTGGGAAAATCCTGGATTTTTTGTCGAGCTTGTGGGAGAATTTCTCGCAGTCCTCTATTCCACTGTATCCCCAAGAATTTTACAGTTTGAGCTGGCCCTTGAACCTTTGCGGGGTTGATTTCCCATCCTTTGCTTTTCATATGGTCAATTAATAATGCTAAACTCTCCTCCACCTCCTTTATATTCTTTCCCTGTATCATGATGTCATCTATGTAATGTGTAAGCTGTACACCAGGTAACTTTAATTCATCCAAATGTTCAGCTACAATCCTGTGGCAAATAGTTGGGCTATGAATATATCCTTGCGGCAGGCGTGTAAATGTATACTGTCGGCCTTGCCAAGTAAAAGCAAACTGATTCCATTGCTTGGGGTCTATTGGGATTGTAAAGAAGGCATTGGCCAAATCAATAACTGCATACCAAGTCCCTTCACGTTTTTGTATTCTCTCTATTAAAGTAACCGTGTCTGGAACAGCAGCATACAAGGGAGGAGTCACTTTGTTCAGCTGTCTATAATCTACTGTCATCCTCCATGTCCCATCTGACTTTCGGACTGGCCAGACAGGGTTGTTCCATTGAGTAGTTGTAGGGACTAACACTCCTGCCTCAACACATTCTCTTATAGTGTTGGCAATTTCATCTTGCCCACCTGGCACACGATATTGCCTCAAAGTAATTACTTCAGAAGGTTCGGGCAAAGTGATTGGATCCATCTTGATTTTCCCCACTAAGACTGCATTAATGCCTATTTTCCTCACAGCAAATTGGTATTTCCCTTCGGGTAAATTTAAGGTCATACCCTTCAATATGTCTATTCCAATGATGTATTCGGGAATAGGCACAATAACCACACTATATTCTTTCTTGGGCAACTGTCCAATTTTCATCATTAATTTAACTTGCCTGGCTGATATTTCAGTCCCTCCTAGTCCTGTAATGGTAATAGGAGTTCCATGGCTGAACTTGTCTGGATTTCCATAAATAAGGGTGGCCTCGGCCCCAGTATCTATTAATGCCTCAGTTACCGTACTTGACCCATTTTTCCAATATATGGTCAAGTTAATGTGAGGTCTGCAATCCAGCCTGTGTATTTCCTTAATTTGGACTGGGGCTCGGCCTGTTCCCTAGTATTCCCTTTCATGTGATTCACTTGGGTTTGAAGGTTCAACATCTGTAGTATTTGCAGGAGCAGTTCTTATTTCCCTATCTCTCCTGTTATCAAGGCCTTTATCTCTGTACATTCTATATAATTCATTGGTTGGAATTCCATCTATCATTTCAAAACCTACCCCTGCTCTCAATAAAGCAGTAAACATTTCTTTCCTTGTTACTCTCCTTTGGCGCCAAGTTTGCTGGTTATTCACCCTTCTCTCTCGAGGAGATCTATCCCTTCCCCAGTCACCTAAGTCATGTAACTGTAAAATCTTATTTATCACTGTTGTAAGACGGCTCCCTACTTCTCCAAGTAATAAATTTAAAATTAGTTGTTTATAAGCAGGGGGAGCTGTCCTAATTATTAAATTCCTATGAGGCAGTCCCATTGGATCATTGTAATATTTGTCTGTAGTTCCTATCATAATGGCAGTCTTCATTACCTCCTCCTTTAGTCTCATGATACAATCTCTAAGTGAATACCAGGGTCTGTGCTCAGTGGGCCACATAGAATCAGTAGCATATCTCTTATTGCATCCCACAGCGGCTAATGCCAACAGAGTAGTCCTGCTATCACCATCTCCTTGCTGATGATGTTCCCTAAAAGCTTGTTGAACTAGAGGATCATGGCTGATACCTATGAATCTCATGCAGTCTGTCCTATCTACTGATATTCCACTGGCCCCTTGATCACTGAGTCTTACCATCCAAGATATCAATGGTTCTCCTATTCTTTGGCTGAATCTACTCAAAATATCTGTGACCTCTTGCGGTGAGAAATCTTCCTGAATTTCCCTTGTAACTGAATCTTCACCTCGGGTTTCTGTCTTCCTCCTTTGTATGGGTCGAGCCCTTGTCTGATCATTTAACCATCTCCTATGCTCTGTGTGAGGCACATCCTGAACCCCAGTAGTGTTTTGTGCCTCAGCCCCTAACATTGTCTCATTCTCTCCCCACTCACTTCCTCTGCCACCATGGCTAGGACGAAGCAGGCAGTCAGGCTCTTTCTGGGCTGGGTTGAAATGCACTCTGGGCTTTTTTGGTCTCCTGTTGCTCTTAGCCACATTAATAGAAAAGTTCTCATTTGAGTCAGTTTGGTCTCCTGCTATCTGAGATTCCCCTTCTTCCTGTGGGGTAGGAGTGCCCCCATGTCTTTCACTTAATCTCAATCTTTCGTATACTAGCCGGTAGGCTGATAACACTATCCAGCTTTGCCTAGATAGTGATGCCCCTGACTGAATCCCAACTTCTCGTAAACACTTTTCCAAATCCCTAGGATCTCCTCTCCGTAGCCTTGGTTCCCAGTTTTCACAGGGTCCAGCTTTTTTAGCCAATTCTTTTGCTAGGGAGGAATAAAATGGATCCTCCCATCCTGGGATATTCATCTCTTCCTCTGGAATTGTTCTGCTTCTAAATAGAGATCTTATACCTAGCGATCCCATCCTCGTCGCCAAATGTATTAGGAGGGCAGAGTTTATAATCTCAAAGAGGATCATAAACATGTCTGAAACGTTCGGAACCGCCGGATATAAGAAACTCTCAAAGTAGAAGGCAGAAGAATCAAAACATTTATTTAGGCTCCACAGTAACCAACCCATGAACCAGCAACCCCATTTTGATATATTGATCAAAAGCTTCCAGGCCCAATAAGTACGCCTTGAAAGAGTAACCAGGAGGCTACAGAGAAGCATGATTGCGTAAAGCAAAATCATGTTTCCCCCTCTATGGTAATAAGATTACCCACTGGACTGAAGTCTTTGTTCAGCTTCCTCCCGTAGGTCAGCTCTGCTACTGGCAGCTCCTGCTTCAGCTGTGGCTGTGGCTGTAACTGTAGCTGTAACTGTCGCTGTAACTGTCGCTGTAACTGTCTCTGGCTCCAACCGGAAAAGGAAAAGAGGATCTTCAAGCTGTCCTCTCCCCTCTTATAGAGTTTTTGACATCATCAAGCACCGCCTGAACGACCAGGGCCGATTGGTTCTTGACTTGGCCCCTCCCCCTAGCGTAGCCGTTAACACCTCCCCTCAGCCAGCCCCATGACTCCTCACACAGGAAGTTGTCTGCTTCCTGGAATGCTCTTTGGGCTTCCTGCCCCGGAAGAGCAAGCCACAGTGTCCAGAGGCTCAATGAGGTAAGCTGAGTCATTCAAAGAAAACAAAGGCCATTCTGGCTACACCATTTAACCCTGTCTGCCTCAGTTTCCTCATCTGTAACATGAGCTGGAGAAGGAAATGGCAAATCACTCCAGCATCTTTGCCAAGAAAAGCCCAGATGGAGTCAGGAAGAGTTGGACACAGCTGAAATGACTCAACAACAACAGCAACAGCAAATTTGCTCTATTGGGACGGAATAAACATTTATTAAATGCCTCCTGTGTGCCAGGCACAGTGCTAAGTACTTTACCAATATTATCTCATCTGATCCCCACAACAACCCTGAGAGGTAGGTGCTCTTTATTGTCTTCATTTTGCAATTGGGGAAATTGAGTCAGATAGAGGTTAAAATGACTTGCCCAGGGTTACCAAGCTAATAAGTTGTCTGAGGTTGGATTTGAACTGAGGCCTTTCTGACTTCAGGCCCAGTGCTCTTTTTCCATTGTGCCACCTAGCTCTTTTTGCAGGAAATTCAAATCAAATGGCGAAGTAATTAAGACAGAATAACAAGGTAAATTCCACAGGAAAATAAATAGGCAACTAAATCATTTTAACTACTTCTTCCTTTCCATCCCTGTCCCTCCACCCCCATACATACAATAGCTGCAACCTCCTACAGGTTCACTCAATGGTTAGGAGGTAAACAATTCTTAGGGAAACTTGTGTTAGTGGGGAAATAAACAGGTTCCAGGGAAACTCATGAGGCTGGTGGAAAAAACTTAGGTTTTAGTTCTAGAATTAACATCTGGTAAAGGCTTCCGAGTACAGGGATTTACCTTGTCTCTGGCCTCTGGTTGCTATCTTCCTCTATGTAGAATAATTTCCTGGGTTCTTCTCCATAGCATCTAGAGCCTAAATCTGTTGAGTGCTGGCAGCAAAACCGGCATTCTCTGCTCAGGAAAATGTGTCTCGTGGATGGTTTCAATAGTCAGAATAAAGGGCTCTGCCATTTTGTGTTTGTCTCATCTATACCTCCTCCCCTGTAACTGATCTCAGGCTTCTTGATATAATCCCTGCATTTAGGAATGGGATTCTGACGGGCCTACCTTGCATAGGTACAACATTGGAAGCTTCCAGGAAGCTCCAATCTTCCCTTTCTGGAGACAAGAATGGTTGCTCTGGAAGAGGGATGAGGGATGTAGGGTAGAGGATGACCCAAGGATATCTTTCTCTTTGTCCCTCCAGCTGTCTTTTGACTGTTCACTACACAGGCAATCTAGGGTTTGCTATGGTCACCCAGTCAATGTCCCCAGTCAGAAGCAACACCCACAACAATTTTCTCACAAGATGTAGGCCCATAACCATTCTGGCATATGGAGGGGTAAGTGAGATATGTGAGCTGGTGTTCTGTTCCTTGCCCTTTGGAGGAGCCATGAAACATTGCCCTCCGTACTCCTTGCTTTTGTGATTCTAGGAGCATGTTTAAGGTTCACACACCCACTTGACTTTGAAGCAAACATCGTAGTGATTCCACCTAAACTCCCCTTGTCGCACTGGGCAGCAGCGGTGACCCTTGTGGATCTTCCCCCAAATTCAATAGAGAGGACATAGATGAAATGTCCAGACTATTAACTGATTTCAAACAGCGATCATGGAGATTGCAGGGATCTGGGGAGGGTGGATCTGGGAAGGCCCTGGTCACAGTCTCTGTTCAGGTTACATAGGGTAAGGTCCAAGGATATCAGCCTGGACTGGGACCAGTACTCATCTCTTGGATCTCAAGAGTCACTTCAGATTCTTGGTGTTGGGGGAATAGAAGAACAATACAGGCTTTAGTTCCTTCGAAGCTCACATTATGAGCACTTCAGGGGATGGCTTGGAGCTTAGCTGGGCAGATGACATTGCCATGTAGGACCTTTTGCTAACTACATGAATTCTTAGTTCCTAGTTGAGAAGGTGATTGGGGCTTGCCTCTGGCTCAAGGGTTATGGCCTCCTCCACTGCCTGTTCTCTTGCCAGAGGCTAGCCCCAATCCAGAGATGACACAGCCCAATCTGGTGGCTCCGTCTTCCAGGTCCAATCAGGGACTCCCCTATATGCACACAGGCTGAAGGCCTGCCAGGGAGTCTGGGCCCAGGGCCTTCCCTCCTTCTGCCTTAGAGGTTCTCCATCCTGCTCTGGGGATGGCGGAGCTGAGCAATTTATTATTTTATCGATAACATTTTCCACTTCCTAAGCTATTTATTTTTCTTCTAAGAACTCTAATTTCATTAATTCAAGGCTTTGTTTATTTTATTGTCTAGATTTTAAAATAATAATTAATTAATAACAATAAAGCAATAGAGAAAATGTTACTAATGCAGATTAAACTTAAAAGTGTGTCCTGTGCACAATTTCCCTGTCCTTCCCCCCAAGATCTAGTTGTTAAACATTTACCAGCACACCATCACAAAGGCTAAAGGCATGAGCAAAAAAACAAAAGATTATTCCTAATATAGTGAAGAAATATTATGGGTTAAGGGAATCCCAAGAAAAATTCCAGCAGAAGATAATTCTTTAATATTTGAGAATAGGCCTCAGAAAAAGAATGGATTGGCCCTACGGACTCCATGGGTAGCCAGAAGAAATGATGGAAGCCTCTAAACAAATAAACAAAGAATGAAATTAGAGTTCTTAGAAGGAAAATAAATAGCTTAGAGAGAAAGCAGAAAGTCTTATCAAAGCAGTGGACACCCGGAATAGCAGAACGGAATAAACGGAATTTAAAAATTTAATAATATCAAAGGAAATAGAAGTATCCAAGTAAGTAAATGACAAAGCCATTTGGAATTGCCTTCATATTTCCTAGCATCTGCTGTGAGCTCATTCTCTCGACTTGCACTCATACTCATAGGTTGGGTCCTCAGAGGGTGGCTGACTATATCTCCTTTCAGGATGATCTTCCTAGTACTTTAGCAGCTGACTCTTATCTCTGTGCTCCCCATGATAACCAATTAGTTGATATCAATCAGTGTTTTATAAAGAGATTTACTGAGAAGATATAGCAAGAAGAGTTGACACAAAAACAATCCCTCCCCACATTATTGGGGGCACACATTCCTTTTGCATACACAAGGTCCTTGGGGAAAGTGAGTTCAATCTTAAAATACACCATCCAAATGATGAGGCATATGTGTGGAGAACTCATGTGGCAAAAAGGTATCTCCTGCTAGTCTTTTTCTTCCTTTGTGAAATCCCAATGAAGTTTCCTTTAGGAGTGGCTCTCTTCTGGGCCCTAAGGATCAGTGACTTCCCAGCTGAGGGTCAGCTTTCCATATGCTACTCCATGCTGTCTCTCTGAAGTGCTACACAAACGCCCATTTTTTTTGGGCTGTTGAAAACCCAGGGTCACCTCCATGTCACAATGAGGTGTCAGAGTAGTACTGTGAAGACTAAGGAGGAGATAATTCTACGTTTCTGTGATTTTATGTTTCTATGATGTGGGATAACTACTAACATAACAGCTTAATGGTGTGTGTAAGTGTTAATTCTAGTCAACAGATGCCAGAAGAAATGGATCTCTTGTCAGTTGACAATTGATTCCTTTATATGTTAGAGAACCCAGATGCTTTTCAGTTTATAGTGTGAATTTTAAAATCCAACTTTTCTCCAACACTTGGTGTGACCTTGGATAACTACACATCTTTAAGCTTCAGTTTTAAGATTTATAAAATGTTGATTACTTAACAGGACTTTTGTGGAGATCAAATTAGAAAATAGATACAATATATTATAAATATAATAATTATACACAATATATAACATAATATACATTAAATATTATGTCATATATTATGTTATATAATTATATAGTTATATTATGACATATAGTACACATACATAATACATAAAATTATATTACACACAATTACATACATTACATACACATATAATTATATTCATTAAATGTATTACATATAATACACATGCATATTACAGATACATATTATATATTACATTACATATAATACATATAATCACCCACGCACACATTATATTACATATAATTACATATAATATAATATATCGTATATAATAATTACATATAATCACACATATTACATATAATCATGTAATATTATATTACATATAATATATTACACATAATCATGCACATATAAATTATATATAATCACATACATTACATATACAATATACATACACATAAAAGCACATACAATACATATTACATATAATTACATATAACACATATATAATTATATTGCATATACACATTACATGTAATTATAGTATATTACATATGATCACATATTGCATACAATTATATTACATATAATTAGTACATATAAAATATACATATATTAATATAATTACAATACATATATCATTACATAAATTATATTATATTATATATAACTACATATAATATTATATATTATAAAATATACTATATAATAATATACTATATAATATATATACTATATAATATATACTGTATAATATAATAATGTTATAAAATTTTCTGTAATATAGAATAAAATTATGCTTAAAGCTAGAAAAAGTCCTTGCATGGCATAGTATTTTTTCCCCCAGAAAAATACATCTATTGTTACCTCCCAGGCTCATCCTTAACTTGGATAAATTTCTCTTTGGGATGAATTCAATTCAGTTAAATAATCATTTATGAAGACCCTACATGGAGGCAGGAAAACAAACTCTCAGACACTTAACTCACTGTGTGAACTTGTGTTTATTGACCCTACTTACTGTTCGTTACTTAATCTCAACCTGCCTCAGTTTCTTCACGTGTAAAATGAGGATAATAATAGCCTCTACCTCCCAGGGCTGTGGTGAGGATAAAATATTTGTAAAGTTATTTACAACTATAACTACAATGATTATTATTTGTTTTTTTTGCATGCCAGTACAGCATGAAGGCTATTCATCTTTTACTCCTCATTCTTGTTATGTGACCAGTATATCTCATATGTGTCCTGTATGGTATCTTTCACACCACTTTTTGGTGTGCAAGCTCTCATTGTGAATATGCTTCAACTTAATTAAACTCGTTACATATCTTTCATTCACTCTTTGAGTCACCCACAGTTTTAATCTGGCATGAATTACTTTTCAATCCTATACAGCCCTATAGCCCCACCAGAAAATATTGGTATTAAGAGGCTGAATCTTTACTTAGGAGCTCTGATCAACACAATGACCAATTATGACTCCAGAGGACTCATGATGAAGCATGTTGTCCCCTCCTGATATAGAGGTGATAGACTCAGAGTACAGACTGAGACATTTTTTTGTGGACATGGCCAATGTGGGAATTTGTTTAGCTTGACTATATATGTATATAAAAAATAAAATTCAATTAAAAAAAAGAACGATGGATTTTGGGTCGGGGTATCATTAAAGGTACTTCATAATATTAGTTTATTTCAGATAATCTTGTAAAATTCTTCCTTGAATTTCTCTACATATTTATTTTCTGTAGCAGATGTCTGTGGATAGGGTACAATTAACTTCATGGTGATTGTTTGGTTACCCTCAATTTGATCCTTAGGATTCAATTTTACAGCTTTATAGACATCAGAATTGTGGATGACCTTGAGGGCAATAGAGAGATTCATGATGGGCCATGCAGGGAAATTGCAGCACATTAACAATAATGATTCACTTGCAAGAAGGGGCTTAAAAGATGTCCTGGAAGCATGTGTTGGGGAAGGTGAGCCTGTCATGCAGCAAGGCAAAACAGAGAGACAGCTTGAGTGCTGTGCTGTTACTTACATCATGTTACAAGACCTGGAGGAAGAACTCCATCATACAAGGTAGATCCTGCATGAAAGATTTATAAGAGAACATGCAAAACAGTTGCACAGAACGAGAAGGCATGGGTTAGTTGCAATATGAACCCATGAAGGGAGTACCAAGATTTAGGAGATTGGAAGTCCAATGAATTTGTTTTTTTCAAGCAGCTAGCTGGTACAGTGGATAGAGTGCCAGATGCCAGTCAGGATGACCGGAGTTTGAATTCTGCATCAGTCATTTACTAGCCATATGACCCTGGGCAAGTAACTTAACTCTATTTGTCTCAGTTTCCTCATCTATAAAAGGGGCAATAAAAGCAGCTACCTCATAGCATTATTGTGAGGATTCAGTGAGATATCATATGTAAAGTCTTTGCAAACCTTAAAATGCTGTATAAATGCTAGCTCTCAAGTAATAAACTTTTTAACCTTTCCCCTCAAACCCATACCTCTTATGAACTTCTGTTTCATTCTGGGGTATCGCCATCATTCCATTCACTCATGGTCACAGTGTTGGCGCCATTCTTGACTCGTTTTCCCTCACCCCACATAGCCAATAAGTTGCCAAATATTGTCATTTTTAACATCCACAATATCTCTCATGTGATTCCTTTTCTCTCTATTGCCGTAGCCACCACCCAAGTTCAGGGGGATGTCTATCCAACCATGTGAAGACTTCCCCTGGAGGAAGGGGCAGGAGAGAACAATTTGTTCCGACCACCATGAAAGTGGCTGAAGTGGGTGCTGTGGAGCCCTTAGAGCTTCATCAGATGTAGAAAATGCCAAGATCACCCACTGCATCTGGGACCATCTCCAGGACTCCTGACTTTTGTCTTGCTACTGGACTTTGATGGCTCCTGAAGAGAGAATGAGGCTGATGACTTGGTGCACCTCTGCCTCCCTTCAATCCGATTCACTTGAAAGTCAAGACATCATTCATGATGTCATTGGTCCTCTTCAAAATGAAAGACTAACAACAGTAACGCCTTTTACCTGGACTACTGAAATAGTCTCTTAATCAGTCTTATTGTCTCAGATCTCTCCTTTTCCCAATCCATTCCCAGCACAGCTAACAAAGTGATTTTCCTAGAACCTAGGTCTGCCCATATCACACTCTCTCGCTCAAATTCCAATGACTCATTATATCTAGGATCAAATATAAAGTCTTCTGTTTAGCTCTTCACAATCTGGTTTCAATCAACCTTCCTAACATTGTTATACATGATCCCTTTCCCACATTCTATGGCCCAGTCAAGCTGGATTTCTTTGTTGAACCTTTGTCCTGGTTGTCGCTTAGCCTTAGAACACACTCCTACCTCACCTCAGCCTTTAAAATCTTGTTTCCTTCAAAACTGCTCAAAGGACATCTCATACATGAAGGCTTTCCTAAAGCCCCAGCTATTCATGCCCTATCTCTCCTCTCCCATTTAATTTGCATATATTTTGCAAATTCTTATACATGTCCAGTTTCCCTTGTTAGAATGTAAGCTTCTTAAGGGCAAACTTTTCCACTTTGTTTTTATATCCTCAGGGCCTAGCAGAGTACCTGGTATACAGTAGGCCCTTAATAAATGTTTAATTGATTGCTATATCAGTTATTTTCATAGTTAAATTTAAGTATAAAAACCTATCCTTAAGTCCAACATATATTTTTTTTTGGATGATCCAAGACCCTGTTGTGAACAATTAAGAGATAACTCAATCACTAAGCATGGATGAAAATAGGATGATAGATTTAAGACCTTACACCTGAAGAACTGTGCACTATATTATTCTGACGCTAAACAGCCTAGAATTTACTTTACAAAACTAAAGTATTGAATGAAATTAATATATCATCTCATTATTTACTGTAGTGATTCTTTTACTATGGTTTTGTGGCAATAAATCTATGGTGTTGTTAGAATCTGGCAGGAGTTTTCCCATTAAGATGCTTCCCATGAGTAGTTCTCAGCTATTCACCAGACATTGAAAGTAGATCAGCTCTTGTCATGTTAACCACATGTGCCCTGTATACTTTGTCTCACCTTAATCCTCTGCAGATGGACCTCACCTTTTTTATCTTTTTGTATTGCCTATGCTTTGCCTTTTCGTTCAGGCTTCTTTCCCTCTGGGACCATCAAATAAATATAAGCCATTAATATAACTTTAAACTTTGTCCAAATGAAAGATGCATTCATCCTATCAACCTTGCTAATTAAGTGGAGGCTAGACACCATATTTCAAAGCACAATACCCTGATTATGGGAAACAGCTCCAAGATATGTGTGTTATTGGTGAATGGGGCCTAGACCTGTGATTTCCTTGCTATTGGGAATTCGTAGGGGAGGAAACTTCCCTTACCAATGGACATTGGCAGCTTCTCCGCAATTTAGAGTCTTAGAATGTTACCTTGAACACTAAGACATTAAGTGACTTGTCTATGGTCTCACCACTAATGTGTATTGGAGGCAGGACTTGAACCCAGACATTCCCGACTTTGAGACTTGAGGTTTATTCATTACATCAGCGGTGTCAAAAATGTGGCCTGCTGGTAGACTACAATACTAATGAACCAAACCAGATTAAAGTGTAACTGGGAAATAAATCAGAATACAGCTTGCAGGGATCCTTATATATGTTTTAATGGTCCCATTTCAATTGGAATTTGACATCACTACATTATATCATGCTGCTTCCCACTCAATATTATTTCATCTAATTCCATTTTAAAAATAAATTCCTGATTTAAATAATAAGTAAGACGTAATAGGAAGTAAATTAATGCAAAAAAGGGCAAGTGTGTAGAAATATTATTCTGTAGTTAAAGCTAAAATGTTTCCATCCATGAAAGTCAGGGAACTCAAAAGTCATTGTTTTCACTGGCACCATTACTCTGTCAAGTTTATTTTAATGTTTGTTATATCATCACAGTATTAAGAAAGTTATTGTACTGAGGCAGTCTAGAAAGCTATGTGAGTAATGTGGTTGAATTGAATCTTAAGGTAAGAAATAAAGGAAGATTTGTCCTAACTGCCCATTCTTTCCAAGCTCTTTAAACTCAACCAGGATTCATTGCCAGTGTGATTTTGGCAAAGAAAGAAGGAGATGAGGGGGGTAAGGTTATGTTTAAATGAGATGGAAAGGCAAGAAAGTTAAGAGGGAAGGACACAGGAGATGCTTTGAAGATTGAGGGTGGGAAAGGAGGTGAGAAGGGGAAGGAGAGAATTAAAACTGCCCAAAGTAGAAGTGTTCTACTTTCCAGGTCATTGCTACCTTCCAACACCAGAAACTAGGATAATTATTATTATTTTTCCTTTATAATAAGTATATATTTATTGGGTTTTATTTTTATTCCATTGCTATGATTTCCCAATAATCCTGCCACTACTTTAGAATATTTTGTTGGTCAGGGGAAGATATGAGAGAGAGAGAGAGAGAGGGAGAGAAAGAGAGAGAGAGAGAGAGAGAGAGAGAGAGAGAGAGAGAGAGGGAGAGAGAGAGAGAGAGAGAGAGAACCAGAACATAATTTGTTGGGGGAGAGGCAAACTTTTAGTTTTCTCCAACCTACTCAACCCTTGGAGTTTGTATAGAACAGAGAAGCGTGATAGGGAGAAGGTGGCAGAGGGAGAGGAAGGGAGGTTAAAAACAGTACACTCAATACGTTTTCACTCAGCAACTTTTCTACTTGATGAAGTAGACCCATGGGAATACTTGCCTCAGTCAGGAAGTATGATAACAACTAAGAATTAAAAAAGGTTCATGACCATAAGGTAAAAATGAGTTGAACAGAAGGGGCAGAAGAGGAAATAGTTTAAAGATCAAATATGAGTTTAGTTTCTGTACCCAAAGTACAGAAAGGTTTGTCCAGAGTCATACTGGTAAGTGTCTGAGGCAGGATTTGAGCCTAGGTCTTCTGGATTCCAAATCCAGGGCCTGGCACACGATACCATTCTGCTAGTCACATGTTACAAAGATTATTCCATCCATGCAATGCTAGAGTTTGGTTCTAAGTTGGTACCATTGGTGCTGGAGAGGAAAGGTTCTTCAGTGCCTATGGTGTTTTGCGTTTTTAGCATATATTAGTGCTGTATTTTGTGAAAGGCTTTTTTTTTCTGTATTCATTGGTACAGTTTCATGATATAGCCATTGCTAGGATCACAGCAGGTGCTGTATTGCCTGTTCTGTACCCAGGCTTGAGGTTTGAATGGGGTTCAGTCTTGGTGGAACCTGCATCTAGTTAAGGAGAATTAGACTTCCCTTTCTCACACTCTGCAGCTCAAGTACCCCACCTTGGTTTCCTGGGAAAAGCTGGTTAAGGCTTAGGTTATGGTTCACATCTAGGTTTCCACAGAAGTAGGGAGCAAAAGAGGTACTCAAAGTACCATATGAATCAGGAATAAGATAGGTAATTTCTCTGTACATATGAAAGGAATACTCAATGCAGGACACATATAAGCATGCATTTACAGAATTAATTAAACTTCAGTAACCTAATTTATAATCACTGTTATGTCTGCTACAAGTTTGATTCTTCACCTTAAGTAACTTAATTTGTAAACTACTGTTATATCTACTACAAGTCTGATCCTTAACCAGATCAGAACACAAAGCACTTAGCAGTATTGCTAATTAATTATTTTATATTTCATCTTGACTATGCACTGTCTTTACAACTCTGCTGGGAAAACATCTAGGCTTGGGCCAGTTTCTTCCTTTTGGTGACTGCCCTCTGCAACAGTGCTCAAATAAATACTCTAGTGTTCTTGGACTCCTCCCATCTCCCAGTCAGGGACTCCCTACCACCTCTCTTCAGCTCTGACTTCCTGACCTATGGACCTCTCTAACTTAAATCGTTACCACCAACTCTTGACATGTACTCATTGCCTAGACTTAGGAAAGAACAGATACAAATGGGGTCATCAGGGGTCCTGATGCGAGCTTGCCTAGTTTTAACCTCCTGCATTAGCTTCCACATGGGTAAAGTCGCCGTAATATTGGGAAAAAGACCCATTTTTTATGCTACTTGGAGAGTCACAGTGAAGAAGAGAAAGCTGTCTTCTTTTACCTAATGAAGACTTCTGCCTCCTTCCCTCCCTTCCCAGTACATCACACTAAAATGCCAGTGGGAAACCACATGGCCAGGAGCAGCCAAGGAATCAGTCAGGCATCAATCATCTCAGACTTGTATAAATGCTGAATGAGAAATCTGTCTGGCTGAAAACAGGCAAGGAATATCTTTGCATGATCTAGAGGTGAGGGTTATCTCTGTTATCTTTCTGGTCACATCCCTCTAGCCATTTTGTATGATCTTGACATTGTGCTAGGTTACTTTTTCATCCTCATTACATATTTCTACTCTTCATATATGCTGTAATCCTGTCAGACTGGCTTTCCCTCTCCTCATTTCTATTTCTCATACACAGAATTCCATTCCATTCCTTATCCCTGTAATTTGGGCAAATCAACAAACACTTATTTTGCACTTACTATATGCCAGGCAGTATGCTATGTAACGGGAATACAAATTCAAGCAGAAGGAGACAGTCTCTGCCCTCGAGGTTCTAATAAGGCATTCTAATAAGGTAAGACAAAACATAAAGGAAAGATGAAAAAGGGGAAGGAAGGAGGGAGGAGAGAGCAGGAGAAATGAAGGTATCTCACATGGAGGCATAGGAGAGAATGTCTGGAGAATTTAGAGTGTAACTTGGAGAGAAATGAAGACTTAGTTGGCTTGGGCATCCTCCTTAAAATGGAGGTTCTCAGTGGGACCAGTCAATCAGAGGGAGAGGCTATGGGGGCAGAGGGAGCACTTCCAACATGTGAAGTCTAGGGATGAAGTGAGCTTCCAGTGTGGAAAAGTTTCTATGGCATGATAAGAGAATGTTTGGAAAATAAGAATTGCAACCTGAAGAGGAAAGAAAAGGTATGGGGATAAAAAGATAAAAGACTGTGAAACCTATGACCTCTTCTCACAAAAAGAGTCAACAGCCAGGCATGATGAAGAAAACATCTACAAAGCTTGGACTCTGGAAATGGAGAGCAGAGCAGTGGATACAGCAGAGGACATTGCCTTCTCAGCTCTTCCCACAACTTAGTTCCATTTCTAAAGCCCTCATATTATCTGTGTACGTAACTGTGAGGCATATGCTCATCTGCCTCCTTAGTACAAAGAAGCATATAATTTTAGCATAGTTCACATAGATAAGCTCAGCTAGGGCTGAGGTACTAGCTGAACTCACCATGTACGTACCCCACATAAACCTCTAACCCTTCCCCTCACATATAGTTACACCCTTTTAAAATTGTATAAAAACCCATGGCTTTGTCCGCTGGTCAGCCAGCCTTCACCAGAGCAGACCAGCCAGCTTGGTCACTGAGGCCAACTCACTGTGGGGATGGGGAAACCCACCTGGCTCTGCCAAGGAGAGCCATGATCTGGCCTTGCCAGTAGCCTTAACAGGGTGATCCTGTATCCTTGGAGTACAATATGTGGCTACCCCTCTTCAGGAGTAATCTCTGCCCAGGGGGAGCAGTGACCTGGCTTTGCTGGCAGTTTGGCATTCTTAGAAGTACTGACAGCTCTGAGTGGTCTTGCCCAATGTGATACCTGGTCTTAGGCATTTACACCTGCCATTATAATAAACATATCATGTATTGAGCATCACTCTTGGCTGGACCTGAGTCATTCTCCGAACCCAATACATCAGGTTTGACAAGAGAAAACAGTCCCTGCCCTTAAGGAGCTTATTTTCAACTTTGTGCTGGCTATCTTTCCTCCTCATGTTCATCTCTTAGAGTCAGGACTTTCTTTTAAGACTCAACTAGAGTGTCAACTTCTGCAAGAGGTCTCCGAATCCCATCCCATCACCTTGTATCTACTTTGAGTATAATCTTTTCCCAGGGACATTGCTATGGAGATCTGGTGGCATGGGAGTAAACAGGCATTATCCAGAGTTGCCTAACTTTCCAGGGTTTGGGCAAGACCTCATGGTATGATGGAACATGCAGGAAAGAAAGGAAAGACTCAATTAAAGAGCCCAAGGTGGCTGAAGTTACCAGAATCCAATCCACAACATCTGTCTTCCACCATTTTTTCTGGAGTGCTGTCTGGGAAAAATACCAACCACTTTTACCTGTTTAACAACTTCACTTTCTATTTATACTCCTATGTATGGGAGGAAGGCTGTATGTGTGTTTATGTGTATAAAAGAGATTCAAACCACCCCTGGCTCCACCCCAGCTATAACCACTATGGCCTACAAGTGGAGGCCTGTTCCTTTAAATGCTTATCTGGATTCCTATGCTATTTGAAATAATGAAGTGAAT
This sequence comes from Trichosurus vulpecula, assembly GCF_011100635.1. NCBI lineage: Eukaryota > Metazoa > Chordata > Mammalia > Diprotodontia > Phalangeridae > Trichosurus > Trichosurus vulpecula. The sequence continues at coordinate 47,456,965 of NC_050578.1, forward strand.
GGACATTTACAGTTATTTTATTCCAAGTCTCTTAAGTATGTCATATAAGATTGAGAGAAAAGAAAAAAACCCCAAAGAAAGAAGATATTCTCTTTAGCTGAAGAAAATTTGGGATTGATTAGAGATAGAATTTTTGAAATTCTAATAATCCCTGAGCTATCCATGCCCTAGACTGTTTATAAACCTGGAGGACAAATCATTAAAGAAATGAGCCAGTAGCAGTGAAAGGTGGAGGTTGGTGTGTTTGTTTAGGTAACCACCTTGCACTCTATCAACAGCCCACCAGGCTACAAGTATCTATTTTTTTTTGGAGGGGGGAAGGCAGGGCAATTGGAGTTAAGTGACTTGCCCAAGGTCACATAGCTAGTAAGTGTGTCAAGTGTCTGAGGCTGGATTTGAACTCAGGTCCTCCTGACTCCAGGGCTGGTGCTCTACTCACTGTGGCACCTAGCTGCCTCTACATGCATCTATTTTGATTATAACTATATATTTATATGTTGTTTTCCCTAATAGAATGTAAGGTCCTTGAGGGTAAAGACTGTTCCCCTTCTCCTCCACCCCCCTTTAAAAATCCCTACAGCTTAGCACATTAGTATTCGTATTCTTGGGACATAGTAAATGCCTAATAAATATTTGTTGTTTGATTGATCCAGAAGACGTCTTTACCTATTCTAGTCCACGCTGGTTATCAAAGTAACCTTACTAAAGCACAGATCTGCCCATGTCCCACCTCCCTCTTCAGTAAGTAACAGTGGCTCCTGTGGCTAATGCTCCAGGAATAAGTTAAAAAACTTCCCTTTAGCTTTTAAAGCCTTTCATTACCTGGTCTCTTTTTACTTTTTAGGATTCTTGCACTTTACTCCTTCATGTACTCTATGATCCAATGACACAGGCCTCCTTGTCATTCCAAACATTCCTGTCTCCTGATTCTATGCATTTTCTTCTTTTTAAAAAATTTTAAATTTATTTTTAATTTATGAAATAAAGCAAGCATTTCCACAACATAGTATAATCAAAAAAGATGACCGTACATGAAAATGCAAATCTATTATGTACAAGTTGCTGTTCTTTTAAATATATAATAAAGTTATCATGAAAATTTCTTTTTTTTTTCTTTTTTTCCTTCCCTTCCCTCCTTTCTAGAGATGGCTACTCTTAGACGCAAATGTGTGTGTGTGTGTGTGTGTGTGTGTGTGTGTGTGTGCGTGTGTGTAGGGGTGATATTAAGGTGCCATGAGGAGAGAAGGGGAAAAGAGGGAACTCCCAATAAATGTCTTCTATTTGCTCAGTAGAGGAAGAGATGCAGTCTTCATGGGGGATGTGGAAGAAGAGGAAAGGAGAGGAAGCTTGAGAGAAGAGAAGGTCTGGAAGAGAATGAGCTAGTGAATAAATTAGGGATGAGTAAAAAGAATTCTCTCCTTCAATTAGAGCCCAGGTCAATCAATCAGTCATTAAACATTTATTAAGCACCTACTATATGCTGTGGCAATTAAAAATGTTTGAGAGATGTAATTTCTGGGTAATTTAGTAATTTTATTAATAATGCCAGCATTTTAATAAAAGGATGTTTATTTGGCCATTTCTCTTTTAGACCAAAGACCATCAGGCTTGTAGATTCATGGCTTATATCCCTGTTGGAAGAAGGATGTTCCCAAGGGTGGCAATCAACTCTGATTGGTTAATAACTAATGAGACAATGAATATTACAATGAGGGCCTGGACCTGAACGTTGATTATGTCATTTACTTCTAAGTTACCTCCTACCCTAGGCTATCTATTCAAAGAATTTCTCCCCCACCCACCCAAGGCTGAGTTTTACCTTCGATTAGAAGTCTGATCTAGTTGGGTAGAGTACCAGTACCCAGACTGAGGAGAATGTTTATCCTGTTTTCCATCAGCCCTGTCCTTGAGAGATTGGATGAGAAAATAGAACAGGGAAAAAAAAATTGAGGGTCTTCCCAATTAAATTGGCTATTAATATGAAAGAGAAATAATCATTTCTCTCAATGTAAAATCATTCTGTGCATACTCCTATTTATCACTTCTTTCTCTGGATGCAGATAATTGTCTTCATTCCTCTGTAGTTAGTTTGGGCATTTTCACTGACCATCTCCCATTTCTGGAATGTTCTGCCTCTCCACCTCTGCCCCTTGACTTCTCTGGCTTCCTTCAAGTCTCCACTAAAATCTTACCTTTCCTGATTCCCCCTCACGCTAGCACCTTCCCTTTGTTGATGATCTCCAGTAAGCACTTAAATTCTTGTTGCTTTGAGAAGATGGATGTGAGGGCAAGTAATAGAGAGTGAATTGCAAAAATGTGGCGCATTATTTTAAGAACAGTATCAGGAGAGCTCCAGCTGTGAATGAGCTAAGGAAAACAGGGTACAACAACAGGAATTTATTCAAGCTGTCATAGGGAAAGGGAGGGACAGGATGATAACCGAGAACAGAGACAAAGTGAGAACTGGCTAATTCTTATCTAGCTGCTATTTAAGAAGGAGGATAATTTTTGTTTTGGAAAGGACAAGACAGAGGCAACTAGTTTGGACCATCAGTAAGGCACTGGCCCTGGAGTCAGAAAGACTTAAGTTCAAATTCTGCCTCAGACACTGGCTATGTGACTGGAAAAGTCAGCTTTGTGACTCGGTTGCCGAATCTCTAGAATGGAGATACCTAACTCCCAGGGTTGTTGTAAAGATCAAATGATATTACGTTTGTAAAGACAGCAAATCATAAAATGATATATAATTGCTACCTATTGTTAAAAAAAACAAAAAACAAAACCTAGCGCAATGGTCAATATAAATAAGAAGATAGAAAACATCTAGATGTCTTTGATGAATTCACATCACCTGATCTAGATGATATAAATGTTTGTATCCTGAAAGAACTGGTTGATCTAAAAAAATGTGGAGAATGTAGACTTTGAAAGAGAAAAGGAAGAGGAAGGGAATGAGCATTTACATAGTGCCTGCTATGTGCCAAATATTGTGCTGAGGACTTTATAAATATTATCTCGTTTGATTCTCACAAGAACCTTTTGAGGTAGGTGCTGTTGTTGTTCTCATTTTACAACCGTGGAAACTGAGGCAAATAGAGGTTAAATGAATTGCCTAGGGTCATTCGGTCACCACAAAGGCCAAAAAGAAGAGAATAATCTTCAAGATAAGTCAATGACTGACTTTGATTACATCCTAGAATGTATTATTAAGGCGATGGTTAGGGGACATATAGCAAAGGAATCAGTGATCACAGAGATTCAGACAAGAAGTTGTGCCAAATTAAGTTTGTTACCTCCTTTCATTGGTTTGTTAAACTTGGCAGATGGTGAAAAAGCTGTAGATATAGTTTAGCTATAGTGTAGAGATAGTTTAGATTCAACTAAATTCAATTAGGTTGATTAATAAGATCAGTTGGTCAATAAGAGCAATTAGATTCAATTAAAATAGTCTAGATTCAACTTTCGCAACAAATAACCACATGAAAACTGCCATGATGTTGTTCCCGTTTGCATTTTTGCCTATGCTTGTAGGCAAAGCTGTTTAGAGAAAGAATTTCTCAAATTCTAGTAATCCCTCAAATACTTGTATCCTAGACTGTTTATGAACCTGCAGAACAAATCGATAAAGAAACGAGCCAGTGGCAGCAAAATGCAGAGGTTGGTGTGTTTGTTCAGGTAACTACCCTGCATCCTATTAACACCCTCCTCCCCCCACTTAGCTACATATATTTGCTTTGTTTATTAACTATATACTTGCCTCAGGTGCCCCATGAGATGGTATTGTTTCTTGTTGACTTTAGTTGTAAGATGAAACAATTCCTTTAGTTTGGCTGAGACCTCTGTGTTTTCTAGTTTAATTTAAAAGTTGAAGCTCTGTATTGAAATAGTTCATTTCCTCCGAAGGTGCATAAATGAACAAGCAGTTATTAGTGCTTACTATGTGCCAAATTCTATGCTAGGTGCTGGAGGTGTAAAGACAAAAGTGAAAACAATCCTTGCCCTCAAGGAATTTACATTCATTCAATTTGTGGATATTGGATCAAGGCCTCACAATTGGGATTACCAACATCTGAGTTAATGATTATAGATGGTCTACAATCTTAGACCCTTCTACCTGGTTTTCTTTTCTTTCTTTTTTTGCCACTTTTTTTTTTAGTCACTGCAAAGGCCAATACAAGATTTCAGAGCCATTTTGTATTTTTCTTTGTTTGGAGCTGGAAGGGACCTCAGAGATCATCTAGACTAACCCCCTCATTTTGCAGATGAGGAATTAAAATTAAGCTGAATTTTAAGAACCATTAAAGAAACAATAAAAGGTCAACCATTTTACCAAAGAGGAATAAACCAAAAAGTGATTGTAGACTCAGTGTATAGACAGTGTATAGACTCAGTGTATTTTTACCTCTATTCCTGCTGATCTATGATTCCTGTAGCCCACTTTATTTTCCTGTTCCTTTGCCTTTCTAAATTTGTGCTGCCAGAGTCTTGGGTGACGGGTGGTTTTCTTTTTAAATCTAAAGTGTAAATAAATAAAAATATCATAAAGTAAGAGAGCACTAAAATATGCCTATTTATTTTTATGTTCATGTGGAAAAATCCACTTTAGCCTCCTGGGTAAATATTCATTATCTTAATTGACTTCTGGCTAGTCAAAATCTTCAGCAGGATAAAAAATAGTCTGTGGGCTTAAATATACTTGCTGAAAAGTAAATGACTTGAATGAAAGCAACATCTGAAATTCACTCCAAAACCAGAAAATCTAATACAGTAGAAATGTTTTAGTCATGCTGCTTTTTCCAGGAATTATCAATAAAGGAGGGGAAGTCAAGTATTACTTTGAGCAAAGGAGTTCAATAAACAATAAAGTGTAAGAGCTGAAAAAGAAATCAGAGCAACATTATATGGCAGGCACATACTGGAAAAAGGAAGACAAAACAGGGAGTGAGGAGAGAAATGGCAAGAAACAAAATTGTTCCATTAAAATGTGTTTAAGAGGTTTATTCTCCCTAGGTGTGCATGCATATAAATGCCATTAGTGTTAATGGCAGTGAAATGCATGACTCAAAGGAAGAATAGAGTGACTTGTGTGTGTTTAAATGAAGTCTAGAAAAAGTCAATTAAGACCCACAAATGGTAGTTTAAGAGGCTGATGAAGTTATGGGTATCTATAAGGGAGACCCTTAATTTTAATTAATGGAATTGTGAGTTTCACTTTTGCTGAAGCAATAATCATAAAAATGGCAAGGGGAAAATAAAATTTTAACAATCCACATTTGGCTGTCAGAAGCATGGGTTAAAGTTGTGGGGGGTATATACTTGAATTTCACATGGTAACATTTCATACACTCTTGACACCCCCTGCCCCCTTCCCCCTTCCTCCATGAAAGCTTTACTTTATTTATTTTGCAAGTAAATAGTCATATATTGGCTTCTCGAAGTAGTCTCTCATCATTAGAAAGGATTTCAGAGGTCATCTAGTCCACCCAGTGACTGAACTGGAGTCTCCTGACAGTATTCTAGACAAAAGATCATTCATCCTCTTCATGAAGACCTCCTTCAGTGGGGGTGGGGTGGGGAAAGAATACCTCCTAAGTTACCCAATTCCTCTTTTGGACAGCTCTAATAATTAAGGACGTTTCCTTTTGTCAAAATCTGCCTCTGCCATTTCTACTCTTTGCTCCTAATTTTGTTCTCTGAGGTGAACCATAAGAAGTCGAATCACTTCCACAACAGAACACTTTGAATTCTCACATCCCTCCTAAATCTAGCCCTCTCTGGGTTAAGTGGAGGACTGACCCCCCGCCCTCAACTCCGCTTCCTTCGAATGACTGTCATGTGGCATATTCTGCATTCTCCCATGAGCATTCCAGTTACTTCATCCGGATGAATTTTTTCATGTCCTTCCCAAAACACGGCACCCAGAATTGAGCACAATACTCCAGATTTGATATGACAAAGGCCGTATAGATCAGGATTATCCCTCCCCTTCTTCTGGACACTGCCTCTCCTAGTGCAACCAAAAGTCACATTATGTTTTGGCTGAAATACAGCATTATTTACTCTACATAGAACTTGCAATCCACTAATTCTCCCTATCCCCAAATCTTCTTCAGATTGTCAAGCCCAATTGTGAGAAATAGAATTTTCAAAATCTGCATTGATCTTTCCAGTAAATAGAGGAAAACAAATAGAAAACATAACATAATTAAATATCTATAGTAACAGAAAATATTCTGGTTTCTGGTTATTTGCTATAGAAGATGAATGACTTAGATCCCAAATAAGAAGCAAATACCTAATAAGTGCTACCCAAATAGGCAGTTAGGTGGCTTAGTGTATAAAATACTGTAACTGGAGTCAGGAAGACCTGAGTTCAAATCCAGGCTCAGACACTAGCTATGTGAGCTTTGTCTGCCTCAGTTTCCTTATCTGTAAAATGGGAATAATCATAGCACCTACATCCTAGGGTTGTTTGTAAAGCATCAAATGAGATATTATTTGTAAAATACTTTGTAAAGCTTAAAGCACTATGTAAATGCTAGCAATTATTAACAATTAATTTTTAATTAATATCAACATTGATAATCAATTAGTAATAATTAATTAATAATAATTGCTCATCGCCTGCCTGCCTATCTGCTATGACTTTTGTCCATGTTCTCCCAAAAGTTCACCATGCTGGGTCCACTCAACATCCTGCAGGTCTTTCTCACTTTCTCCCTAGTCTATCCATACCTGTTCTCTCTTCTTATCACAGGACCAGCCAATCTTCTTTTTGTGACATACAGGTAGTTTCTTGATGACAACCTTCATTCCTGTATGCCTTTGGAGTTCCTCATTGCTTATCTCTTGCAGCCTGTTTATACCCATTACTTGCCTTTTCATTGCCTTCTATATGATATCTACCTTTAGTTGGATAAAGCAGTAGCATTACAGCAACACCAGGAAAATGTTAGCACTGAAAAGATGGGCCTTTGCTTTCATGGTGTAACAATAATGCTGCTTGCAGCTGCTGTGGAGGTATAAGGCCAATAGCACCAGCACACAGGAGGGCTGCTAGCACAGGTCCTTTGATCTGCTTTTCTAAGGAAAGGAACTTTAAGGGTTTACAATCTTACTTTAATTAAACATACATATATCATTCATTTAGTTCAGGGGAAAAAGCCAGCATCCTGAACTTCAGAGAGTATACAAACAGAAATTATAAGCCTACATTATATAAATAGAGCAAATAAACACAAACCAGTAGACAGGCTTCTAACCATCTAACCAGAGGGAGAATCATCAATGTCTGGGTTTTCAAAGCTGGGGAGCTCTGTGATGGCTACCCAGAGTCTCGTCTGGTCAATCACGACACTCTTCCAGTGAGTGAGAGCCCCAAAACAAAATGCCAACCTCAGATCTTATATACCCTTCTCAGGGTCAGGGGGCATCACAACCATGCAACTCAAACCTATGTGACAGAGGTTTTCTTGTTTCTTAAGCAGGTCATCAAAGACTCTTGATTCAATCAAAGAAACAAAGGCAAGACTCATCAAAGGCACTTGATTACCTGGGTGCTGAGAAGCACTCAAACAAAAAACAGTAAAAAGTCCCAATTTGCTTGCCTTTGCATTTGAAAGGCAAAATTCAAAGGTACCTGATTACCTTAGCATTCCAAAAGAGAAAACAGTAAAAAGGTTCCACCCTTCTTACCATTATACATGGGAATCTTGGGCTGTGTGTGTGTGTGTGTGTGTGTGTGTGTGTGTGTGTGTGTACTGTTGCATAGAGTATCTATTTAGGTACATATTGAATCTATTAGGGAATGCTAATCTGAGGCTGTCTTCTTTCAGCTAATATAGAATTTCAAATACATTTGGACCTCCTTAAATAGAGAAGATAGGAAATTAAAAGTCTTCTCTTTATGGAGCCATCTGTGAGATTCAGACTTCCTTGTTTAGTTCTGGTGCTGCTGAAAAATCTTCCATTTATTTTAAAGAGCTGTGACTAGAAGGAAAACCTCAGGGCCTGACAAGACATAATTGCTTCTTCAGAGGAAATGAGATAGGGAGCTTGTTTAGTAGAAAGAGTTCTACGTTTAGAATTAGAGGATCTACATCCGAATCTTCACTTTGCTACTTGCTGCCTGCGTGACCTTGGACATGCCACTTTGCTGGTCAGCCTCAGTTTCCTCAACTGAAAAATCAGGGGGTTGGATGAGGTGAATTCTAGGATCTTTTAGCTTTTGTTAAGGCTGTTAAAACCAGTGAGCTGAAAGATACTTTGTGAAGAGAGGACCCCACATATAATGTACTGGATTGCCTATTAAGTTTGACTTGCAAAAATGATTTTGTTTAGGGAGCCTGCACCCCTTCTCATAGGTGGCCGGGACCACAAAACTCATCTCTGCAGCACATGAAATAACCCAAGCCCAGGCAAGTAGTTAGTGACAGCCAGCATTCCTTGTACTGATCTACTGTTTATTTTGAAATCTATTGAGGGGCATTGTGGGATAGTGGGTAAAATGCTAAATTTGGAGTCAGCAAAACCTGCATTCATATCTTGCCTCAACCGTTTACTTAATTGTGTGATGCTGAACAAGTCCCTAAGTCCCAGTTTACTCAAATATAAATTGAGTATTAAAATTATCGTCTACTTCACAGGGTTGTCCTAAGCACCTAATCAGATAATGCATGTACAGTATTTTGTGAGGCACAAAGCCTTGTATAAATACAGGTTATCAATATATAAAGAACAAGAAGATGAGCCATTAGGTTGTTTTTGTGTTTGTCCTACATTCTTGAAGAGGACCATGACAGACTCGCAGTTGATTTTGATTTGAGTGAGGGAGGGCAGTGCAAGGTCACTTTCTCCTCCAGAGCCATCAGGATCCAGTGGCCAGATATTCACCAGGACAACTGGAGATGGCCCAGGGTATAATGGGAGACCCTGGCCCTTTTGGGCTCAGGCCTTTTCAGGTTCTCACTTTGAGCAAGGTAACACCCATTCAGTGAATAGCCCTCTTTAAAAAGTTAATCAAAGGATGGCCCCTTTAATCAGAACTCAAAAAAAAAATCAAAGTGGGAAGGGAAGACCCTCAGCCGAAGAGAAACAGTTACTATTTAGTATTTATATTCACTCTGTGCCATTAAGTATATTTTTAGTCACAGATTTGCATAGACTTGACCTTTCATTCTGCTTTTTCTAGTACCCATATACTAGGTTGGATTTGAATTCAGGTCTCCCTGACTCCAGGGCTGGTACTCTATCCACTGTGCCACCTAGATGCCCTGAAGTTTCATTACGTTGGGTTTTTTCTTAATATGTACACACATACACACGTAATTATTGTAGGCAATGTGTGCCCTAGTCTAGTTGTGCTAATCTTGCTTTGTGTGGCTTCATCCATCTTTCTACCTTTCCTTGTTTCCTTCATATTTATTATTCTCTCCTAAGCCATGATGGGACAGCTAGGTGACTCAGTGGATAGAGAGCTGGGCCTAAAGTCAGGAAGGCTCATCTTCATGAGATCAAATCTGGTCTCAGGCACTTATTAGCTGTGTGACCCTGGGCAAGTCACTTAACTCTGCCTCAGTTTCCTCATCTGTAAAATGATCTGGAGAAGGAAATGGCAAACCACTCCAATATCTTTGCCAAGAAAACCCCAAATGGGGTCATGATGGATCACACATGACTGAATAACTAAACAACAACCTGCAAGGAGGGCAGGGTCACTGAATCTTAGAGTATGTGGTGAGAAATAAGGAGTAAGAAGACTAGAAAGGTGGGAGAGATCCAGATTGTATAGGACTTGACTGAACGACAACAGAGGCATGATATTCCATTCCATTAATTAACCACTTTTTTTCAACCATTCTCTATTTATTGGGTTTGTAGATTGCTTTCAATGTTTAGTTATTACAAATAAAGTAGTTATGAATATTTTATACAGAGGGGTCTTTTTTTTTACCCTTTTTCTGATATCTTTAGGATAAAGTATTAGCATTAAGGATCAGGATCTCTTTTTCTCTTCTGACCTCGTGTCTTGTATTTCCAACTGCCTATGGACATCTTGGATTGGATGTATCCTAGATACCTGAAACTCAACACATCCCAAGCTGAAGCCATTATTCCCGTACCTCTGCCTCCTGCTCCCTGAACCCTCCCCACTTCCTCCCTTCCTGATTACTCTCAAGGGCATTACTGTCCTCCTGTTTACCCGGTCTTGCAAAGTAAGGGTCATCTTTAACTCCCCACTCTTTCTTACTCCACCCTATCCAATCTATTACCAAGGCCTGTTGATTTTGCCTCTGTAACATTTCTCAGAAATGCCCCTTTCTCCTCTCGGTCTTCATCTCTTCATGCTTAGACTATTGCAATAGCTTGCTGATTGGTCTGTTTGCTACTAACTCTGAGGGTCCTCCCTTCCCAGTTTGATTTTTTTTTGAGTTCTGATTAAAGGGGCCATCCTTTGATTAACTTTTTAAAGAGGGCTATTTACTGAATGGGCGTTACCTCACTTAGTCTCCTCCCATTTCAGTTCATCTCCTTTCAGCCTCCAAAGTGATTTTCCTAAAGCATAGGTCCAGCCATATCACCCCCTACTCAATAAACTCCAGTGGCTCCCTATTACATCCAAGAACAAATAGAAAATCCTGTTTGGCTTTTAGCACCCTTCACAACCTAATGCTTTCTTACTTTTCCAGCATTCTTATAACTTAGTCCCTTCTATTTACTCTACAATCCAGTGACACTAGTCTCCTGTCTGTCCGTTATACAAGACGCTCATCTCTTGACTGCGTTTTTATTGGCTGTTCATCATGCCTGGAATGTTTTTCCTCCTTATCTTTCTCTGCCTCCTGGTTACCTTGGCTTCCTCCAAGGCCTTCTGCAAGGAGCCTTTCCCATCACCCTTAATACTAATGGCTCCCTGGCGAGATCACTTTCGTGTTAACCTGCATAGAGTTTGTTTGTACATGATTGTTTACATATTGTTTATCCAATTAGCTCCTAAGAACAAGGACCATCTTTACCTTTCTTTGCCTCCCCAGCATTTAGCACTTAGGAAATCCTTAAAAATTGTTGAGTTGCCTCTTTCTCCCAGCATCAAGCATTATGCACGACACATAGTAGGTGATTAATCTGAACTATTAGCTGAATAGGTAAGTGAATATCATGATTGGGCAGGCTGGGTCAGTTACTGTGAAGCAGTAGTCAGGCAAGGGCAAGGAGGTATAGTCTTGAGTCTAAAGGTCTGAGAGATTGTCCAGGAAATCTCTAGCCTTGGGTTTCTTAACCTATGTTCCATTACCTTGGAAAAATATTTAAAAAAAATTTGGTATCTGTATTTCAATATAATTGGTCTTCTTTATAGTTCCATGTAATTGTGGTAGCTACGTGGTAAAATGGATAAGGATCTGGTTGGATGTGGAGTTAGGACCTGAATTCAAGTCCTGCCTCAGACACTTACTAGCTGGACTGGACAAGTCATTTAGCTGCTGTCTGACTCAGTTTCCCCATCTGTAAAATAAAGATAATAATAATAATACCTCCCTCTAAGGGTTATCGTGAAGATTTAAACATTTTAAAGTACTTTTCAAACCTGGAAGTTCTATACAAATGCTAACTATTATTATTATTTTATACATTTAGAAGCATGGTTCTAGGAAGGGTTCCACAGGTTTTACCAGACTGCCAAAGGGGTCCAGGACACACAAAAAAGGTAGAAAAACCCTACTGTAGGGCATCTTTAGTACTAGAGACCAGGGATTAATTTAGCAAAATTCTTCGAATCATTTATTTCACTCTGATTTCTCCCATGCACTTACCACTTTCTAACCTGAATTACAGTTATTTGTATATGTGTTTCATTCCCCCAGGCACGGTATTTAGCACATTGTAGATAATTAATCAGTGTATATTGACTTAACATCCCCAGTGACTTCCTAGACCTAAATACCTTTCCCTGTCCACCACTCAACTATTATGTAAGCCCCTTGAGGTCAGGGAGCGTCTTACTCTTATATTTGTGTACTTAGCATTTAGCACATTGTTTGATACACAGTAAGTGCTTAATAAATGATTTTTTTTTGTTCATTCAGTCATAGTGGAACTGTGTGGTTGAAACAGGGGTATGCTGATAAACATTTAACAACCAGGTTCTGGGTGGGGAGGAAGTACAAAAATATATGCACAGTACACTTTAAGTTTAGCCTACATTTGACATTTAAACATTTTTTCCATTACTTTCTTAAGTATAGACAATCAGTCACAAAATAAATCAAGCCCTGATTTGTAGAGTTTGTCCATTTTCAAGGTGTGCATAAATGGTTACACTCAAAATTTAATGTTCAGCTCTCACAAGACTGATTGAGCCATGGGTTGAGCCCACCACATTTATCCCATCTAGGGAAGGATCCATCAAAGGACTGGTCACAGGGCCAGTCCCTGTGCAGCGAGGGAAGAGGATTCTGAATCAGAATTCATACAAACATAAACTAGAAGGCCAAGTTGGGTTGGTACCAGGTTTTCTTTGTACTGCCAGCGTTCAAAGGGCGGAGTTAATAATAGCCATAGCAGGCATTTATATAGCTCCTAGTATATGTGCCAGGCACTATGCCAAACTTTACAAATATTAGCTCATTTGATCCTCACAACAACCCTTCGAGGTAGGTGCTGCTATTATTCCAATTTTATAGTTGAAGAAACTGAGGCAAACAGAGGTTCAATTACTTGTCCAAGTAATTACTTGCCCTATTTTTTTCCCCTGGAGAATCTGGTTGTCACACAGCTGGTAAGTGTCTAAAACTGGATTTGAACTCAGGTCTTCCTGACTTTAGGTCCAGGACTCTATCCATTGCGTCACCAAACTTTTCCCAATAGGAACAGAAAACTCAGTTGTAGGAATGGAGATTCAGGCCAGTACATCGGTACTGAATCAGGAGATGAGATACATTGTATATCAAAGTTATTAAGCATTTGTGTAATTCAACTTATCTCCTTAAAGCATCAAGCTTACATTCCATCCCTTCCCCTGCCATGCCCATATGGCTCCATAGGATCTGTCATGCCCTTTTTTAATTCACTGGTGCCAGTTGGGCTTAAGATCGTTCTCTGTCATCTTCCTTACCACTGGAAAGTATCCTTTCTGTAATTTAAAATGTCTCCAATGATGCTGTCACTACAAATTTATGAATTTTACTGCCCGAATATGTACTACCTGTTTATTAAGTGGATTATAAGGTCTCTTGTGATCTCCTCTGTTTTTAATTCTCCTCAAACAGTGCATTGCATTAAGTAGGTGCTCAAAATGCTTGTTGAATAGCCTCCAAATGAATGAATGTATAAATGAATATGAACATGGGTGGAAAAAATGTATCATGTAACTTTCTTTCCATGATAAGTATACTTATCTTTCCTCTACAAGGAGGTTAGATTTTGTAGGAAACTCAAAAGGGAGGCTAGAACTGAGAGCTCTCTTGATGTCTTTTCCAGTGAAAGTGACTGAGTTTTTGGAGAAGGATATGAGTGAATTCTCTTTGGGCTTGATTTAATGAGAAACTGATCCTGGAGAGACTCAGGGCTGTGCTCATTCACTGAGTTCTAATGCTGGGCTATAGGGTATCACCAACATTATGGTATGAAAACTATACTTGTGGTTATAGAGTAGCAAATCCTTAGTATTCTAGTATTTTTTCTATCTTAGTGATGATGAAAAAATTTTTGAGTCATTTTAAACAGCTCTTTATATCCCAGAGTCTAATTTAAATGTGATTTTTTTGCACTTAATAGTATTATATTTTTTTCCAATTACATGTAAAGATAGTTTCTAACATTCACTTTTATAAGATTCTAGGTTCCAATTTTTTTTTCTCCCTCTTTCCCTCCCCACTCCCCTTCCCAAGATGATATGCAATCTGATACAGCTTATAGATGTACAATCATATTAAACATATTTCCATATTAGTCATGTTGTGAAGAAGAATCAGAACAAAAGGAGAAAACCACGAGAAAGAAAAAAACAAGAAAAGGGTGAAAATAGTATGCTTCAATCTGTATTCAGACTTCATAATTCTTTCTCTCAATGTGGATAGCTAAATGTGATTTTAAAAACAGAAATATTATCATAAACCTCAGCCACTTAGCTAGGGTTCCCATAAGGGGAAAGTCATAGGACTAGATCTTGAGACAATTGCTTTAGTTTTAGATGTCGATTATTTGGATATAAGAGAGTGACCCAAAGAAAACTTGGGGTTTTCTCCCATAGATGCTAGTTACTTCCCCACCAAAATGATCTTGTATTCATTTTTGTACATGTTCAAGTTGTCTCTGGTGATAGAATATAATTTCCATTCTATTTCTCAGACTAAGAGAAGGGAAAAGTTGTAACATCTAATGAGAATAGATAGGAAATAGAATTGATTAAATCAGGAGGAATGTTTTGTTATTTTATTGGTGAAATATATATGCTATGTCCAGTTTTTATAGAATGGAATTTATGTAACAACGTAAAGACTAGAGGAAAAAATCCCCCAGATTTCATTTCTAGCTTTATTGATCTTTTTAGTAAGGCAGTTGTCATCAGTATTTATAGCTTTTCTTCCTCTGACATCTTTAGTATGTCTGTAGTATGAGTCTACTTGTAAAAGAAATGGCATCAACAAATACTGCTTCTTTTATTTACCTCATCACAGTGTTTCTATTGACTTAAGAACATACTTTTTCTACAATAATACGCAACTCTATGGCGAAATGAAATATCGAATGTTTCCTTTAATACTTCTGTAGTGCCCCCTCTGGGCTCATTCTCCTAACCCCCAGCTTGAGCTAACAGGCTGGATTCCCAGGGATGTTTGACTATTTCTCACCTCACAGTTCTAGGGATAACCCCGATGGGTTGAGCTATTACAATTCTGTACAATCACTCATGAGCTCCCATTGGTGTGCTCACATATGATTTATCCAGTTGATATCAGTTAGTCAGCCGGAGTTAAATCATTTGTAGAAATGGGTATTTATTAAAGTTGGATGGTATGAACTTTCCCACAAGTATACTTTTCCCATAAGTCCAGGGAAGGTAGGCTTAACCTTAGAGGATACGTGTGGCAAGGGGGTCATCCCCAGTTGCCCTGATCTATATCTTGCCACTGGACCCAGATGGTTCTGGAGGAGAAAGTGAGGCTGGTGACTTTGCATAGCCCTCCCTCACTGTAATCCAGTTCACTTGCAAGTCATGGCATCATCTTCCTGACGTCATGGTTCTCTTCGAGAATGAAGGACAAACAACAACAACACTTGGCAAAGGGTAAGCTTACAACTCCTGGTAGGATGGAAGTTCTTTTTCTCTTTTTGTGGAATGCTCATGAAGTTCTTCTGAGTTTTTTTGTAGCTTTTTGCTGGGCCCTGAGGATTAGGGACCAGAATCCCCCTTTGTGGAATTCTGAAGTTTCTCTTCTTTTCCCTGTCTAGTTTGTCTTCTGTTAACTCCTAGATAGATGCATTGTTTGCTATTGGCCTAGTCTCTCCAATATAAAGTCAGATGGTCAAGGACTGAGTAAGATACTCCCTCTGGGTCAGTCCAAGCCTCATTAGCCATGTTCTACCTTTTGCTACAGGTTAAAGGAATCTCCCTTCTCAAAGTGCTCCTGAAACTTGACTTTCTGGAATGCTGGTGCCAGAATCTCCTCTTATATACCTAGGTGCTGTCCTCTGTCTAATCCCAATACATTCCCTCCTTAAAGTTCATGCAGTGGCTGAAGCACTTCTATTCTCATCACACCTTTGATTGGTTAATCATTGGTTAACAGAAGTGTCTAAGAACGTTTACATATTTGCCTGATGAGTTGATTCTGTAATTTCTCTAATGGGAGGTCTCACAAAATAAAGGTTTTAAGATATACAGTAGAGGTATTAAACTCCCAAGTGTCCCTCGAAACTCCCTAGTGGGAGGGGGAACCAGATTAAAATGGAATTGGAAAATGTTTAATAAAATAAATGAAAATAAAATACAATCTAGATAATGTTAATTTGTGATTTTCTTAGTCAACATGATCCCCTTCTCCCATCCCTTTCATTGCTTCTATTTGAGTTTGACACTACTGATGTAGCGCACCTTGTTCCTTACATTAATTAGTGGTGAGGGTGATTGATTCGATGGAGATGTTCAGGCATTGTGTTGATTAGAGTGGTTTGTGAATCAGTAATCTCATTTATATGGGTACTCCCTCCTTCAGCTCACTACCTATCCATACCTTCTCGTTCTATAGAACTCTTATCCATGTTCTCTTATCAATGTGTTTAGGAAGGTTGAGGGCTTTCCTCTAGAATTCTTTTCTCTTGTCTCACCTAACCTACTCTCCTCTCTTCTTTCTCCTCCCTTCCCCCTCTCTTAATCCTCAACTTTTGCAGAAGTAATGTTCCAAGAAAATGGTGTGAAATTAAAAAAATGCAAATGTTGCATTTACCCAAATGTCCTCATGACCATCAAATGCAATCTTTCATTGAAGATTGCTGAGAACACACTTTTCCTCATACAATTTTTATAACAAAACACTAATTCTGAAAATACGCACTTTTCTTAACATAGCAACCATGAAATAATGCATACAACACAGTACACAAAATAAAATTGCTAACATGCAAAACATTTTTTCTTACTAGTAATTCCCTAGAATTCTGTGACCTTTTGTGCTAACATCACAATGAAAAAGAATAACCATTGATTTCAGACACTATTCACTTTTTATAACACATGAAATCTACAGTATCATAAATACCGTACAGCAAATAAAGTTCTTAAAACTAAAACATCTTTAAACTTGAATCGTACCTTCTACTGTGTTCGATGGTGGTATAAGGGCATTGTACTGTATACTATACTACTGTAAACCTCTCTATCTTGTAACCCTCTGAAAACCAAGGGAGAGGTTGTTGGGACTTGAGTCACTGCTGTTGGAATGGTGAGGTCCTGATATCACCTCTGACACTCTGTCCTTCAGGGGTGATGGATGGCACTGGAGATCGTGAAGGATGCACCAGCTTGGAAGGATCTGTCAGTGACATCTGCTTCATGTTCCCTTTGAGATCCTTAAGAATCTCGGAGTATGGGAACACAGATGAGTTGATATTTAAGCTTGAGGCTGCCATTAATGATGGGTTTGGCAGCCTCGATGTCTTTAGCCAGTTAGTTATGCCAAGCCACTGTAGGACACCCTCCACTCCACTCCACATTTTTTTCTCCATTGCACAAAGCCACAAATGTGTAAGGTGGTCAGTGTGAAAGTGAAAATGAAGTTACTAATAAAATCACACAAATGCTTGAAGTTGAGAAAGTTAAATGTGAGAATGTTGAGGATTGACTGTATATATCTATCTATCTATATAGCATATATATATACATACACACATATTTACATAGTGCTATTTACATTTACAAAGGACTTTCATGTGTGTTTTCCCATTTAATTTCTACAACTGTGAAGTTTCTTTTAGATTTCTTGATGTTGCATGGATGCCAATCTAGCATGGGGGCAGTCTACCACCTATCTCTTGCTCTTTTTATGAGACTTATCTGAAACCTCAGAGCCAGGAGAACAAGAGTTCAAGGCTCATCTCTGATGAATACTGATTATGTGACCCCGAGGTAATCTCTTAATCTGTCAATATACCCAGACAGATTCTAAGGTTCTAAATTGTAAAACAGGTGTTGGTTTGCTTTGGTAGAGGGAATTTCCTCATAGGGATTTCTCTAAACCAATAAAGTCACAGGTCTAGATCTCCCCTTCATTGCCCATCCCCCCACCCAACAGGCTATAGCCTACTTACATTGATCTAGATTGTACTCCTTCCTTTCCTTCATGGCAGGAACTCCTCTTCTTTCCTCATGACATAACTCAAGCTCCATCTTTTCCATGGAGGCCTTCCTGATTCCCCTAATTGTTAGGGCCTTCTCTCTCTGTCTGTTATTTCATACATATTTAGTTTTTATACTTGTCAAGGATGAAGATTCTTGGGATCAGGGATAGTTTTATTCTTCATATTTATATTTCTATGCTTAGTACCTAAGCCCAGTGCCTGACACATAGTAGGTGCTCAATAAATTCTTGCTGATTGAGGAAGATACTCCCTTTGGGTCAGTTCCAGTCTCATTAACCACTTTCTACCTTTTGATACAGGTGATCTGAGCAAGCTACAACTTTAATTCTTCAGAGACTATGGTATTTTACAACTTGAATTCATACAGCATCACCAGAATAATATTGGAACGAAAAGGTGACCCTTTATAGTACCTACCTCCAAAGGTCGTTATGAGGATCAAATGAGATAACCTTTGAAAAAGCTCTTAGAACAGTGCCTGGCACATAGAAGGTACTCTATAAATCTTTATTTCCTTTTACTTTTGTTTCAGGGTGAAGCTTGGAGCCATTAAATAATGAATACTACAAACAACTCAAATGTAAGAACTTTGCATGTGTTTCATTAATCAGTCACATTATGTAGCTCTAAATCCATGTGGTATATATTGGTAATTACCCTAATTTGTTTTGTTTTCATCTGACTACAATGGCTACAAATACCTTGAATTTTCACCATTCTATTTCTGGCTCTGCTAATGGTTTTTCCACATGGGTATGTACTATAAGCTACAAAGCTTTTGTAGCAATGTTTTGACTCATTACTCCTATTCTGCCTGAGTTGGACTTTATTCTTCTTGGCTAGCAGTATTTTTTTGTCTAGTCAAATGAAAGTCGAGTCAAATGAAAACTTCCCCTCAAGGAATCTTCAAAAGTCTAGCTAACTCTCACCTGATATGCTGGGGAAGGAATGTTTTTTAACACCAAGTTATGTTTCCTTTCACTTCTGGGAAAATTATTTCATCTGTCAGTCATAGTTGAATGCTGAAGATATACATGGACAATGCTGTGAGTGAAAACACCTGGGGCCTGAATCCACAGCTAAAATGATTTAAGTCCATATTATTAAAGACTATAGAAAGGTAGAACTAGGAATCATTGATTTCTACCACTGTCTTTGCACCAAAGATTTAGTGAATTCATAAACTAGGTGGAACACGTCCAAAGGAACATGAGTAGGATGGTAAGGCAACCAGAAATCATTCTACAAAAAACTCTTTTTAAGTCCTTCAAATACTTAGAGGCATCGAGGTGGTGCAGTGGATGGAGCATCAGACCTGGAATCAGGGAGAACTGAGGCAAAATCTATCTTCAGACCGGTTGTGTGAGTCTGGAAAAATCACTTCCCCTGTTTGCCTCAGTTTCCAGAGGGAATGAGGATTGTAACATATGGGTCAATGGGGATAATAATAGCACCTACCTCCCAAAGTTGTTCTGAGGAGCACTTGGCCCAATAATAGGTGTATAGCAAATGCTTGTTCCCTTCCCTCCCTTATTTTCCTTGTTCACTTCAATGTCAGGAGGTAGGTAGCATGCTTTATTATCTGGAATTGCAGCTGGTTGCTTTTTTAAAATTACCTCTGATATTCTCACTGACTTGAGGTAGAGGGAATAATCCCAAAACTATTTGGATAACTAGAAAGTATAAAATACTGAGAGTATACCTGCCAAAACAGATACAGGAACTATATGAACATAAACATAAAACACTTTTTATACAAATAAAGTTAGATCTAAATAACTGAAATAATATTTATTGTTGTTGGGTAAGTAAAGCCAGTACGATAAAAAAGACAATTTCACCTAACTAATCTATTTATGTAATATCATCCCAATTAAATTACTAAAAATTGTCTTACTGAGTTAGAAAAAATAATAACGAAGTTCATTTGGAAGAACAAAAGGTCAGGAACTTCAAAGAAATGAGGGGGAAAAAGATGAAAAACAGTATCAGACTTTAAGTCATGTTATAAGGTAAGAGCACTGTTGAAGTGTAAAATGGATAATTTTGATTATTTTAAATTAAAATTTTCTTGTATAAATAAAACCCATGCAGTGAAGAATGGAAGGAATGCAGAAAATTGGGAAAAAGCTTTTGTGACAATCTTTCAGATAGAAAGTGGTTGGGTTGGAATATTGCTGTGGTATAATGATGAGTTATTTGATTTAGAGGAACATGGAAAGACTTGGATTTGTGAAAGAAGATGTTATCCACTTTCAGAGAAACAGATGACAAGTGGAAATAAGCATGATACAGTCTTTCAAATATGTGTGTGAGTGTATATGTGTGCATATGTGTAGGTTTTATAGATATCTGTGTATATGTGTGTGTTCATTTGTGTGTGTGTGTGTGTGTGTTTGTGTGTATCCTCACTTAATTGTGGCCTTCTTTGGGGGGGAGGGGAAAAATAAAGTAAAAATCGAACACCAGAGAACAAAAGAAAACCTACAAGGAAGCAAAGCTGGACAGATTTGAAAATAGTATTTATTATATAGATTTTCTTGACATGGAAATTTATTTGCTTTATATTGAATCTTCTCATGTTCCGCTGTGTACATGGCAATATTTTTTGCTTTTTATTATTTTGTACTTAAGTTTAAAATAAAAGTAGAAACTTTAAAAATAAATAAAGAAAAAAGAAAAAAATCATTTGGATAACTGCTTCCCCTGGACTTTTGCCTGACCTCAGCAATGTTTGCGTATTTCACCTTTAGATCCTGATGGTTAGTATTGCTAATCTATATTTCTGGAACTCTGATGTTCTTCCTTCTTATCAAATGAGATAATATTTGTAGAGTGCTTAGTACAGTGCTTGGCACATAACAGGTGCTTAATAAATGCTTTTTTGCTCCTTCTTACCTTTACCCATTTGCTGTCTGTTGATAATCAACTGTGGAAGCTGGTAGCACACTCTCATTTCACCCTTTTTGCACTCCCATTTTCCACCTTCTGCACTCAGTGTCACCTGGTGAGATACCCCCTCTTCCATCTTGACATACTTCATGTATGAATTAAGTTCTATTCTTTTCATGGAAGGGTCTTTCTGGACCAGTGGTACCCGTAATGCTCCTCAGATGCAATAGATGGTAGTGAGGATAATATATTTTGGGAATATCAGGACTTTGAAGTGCTCTAGAAATATCATCCTCATCATTATCATCATTAGTTTTCTTATATTGTTGTAGTTGTTGCCTCCAGAGAAAGAACTGATGTTATTTGAATAAAGACTGAAGCATCTATTCTTCACTTTCTTTCATTCTTTCTCTTATATGAGGCCATGTGGCAGAGTACATAGAGATCTGGCTTCAGAGTCAGAAAGACTGGAGTTCAAGTTCTGTATGTGATATATCCAGGCTGTGTGAGAGTCCCTTACCTTCTCAGGCCATCTGGGTAACCCTCAAAGACTCGATAGTTCCAGAGTAGGTGCTGACTTGCATTAGGAAAGAGAGTTTCTTCTCTAGGAGTTCCCTTTGCCAGTGAAAACCCAAGTCCAGTTTAAAAAAAAATTACTAGAATGTAATAAGATGATGAAAGGAATAATAATGATAACACCAAATAAGGTATCTTCAGTCAAATAGAAATATTACAAGAAAAACCTCTCACTGTAAATATGTATTTTTGTTATAATTTTGTGTGATTATTTTTCTGTTTATATTTATCTATGTTTTTCTGTCCAAACAGATTTTCAGCAATGCTGTCTATGGGGATGTCCTATGTTAGGGAGAATACAGAACTAATTAGCCTAGTAGATCTAACAATACATAATGTCATATGAAATGCGTTATGGAATGAATATTAATTTGCTGATGGAAATTCTTGAACCTCGGTCAAGATGATGCCTTTTGAGCTTGTGTTATCTTTACATAGTCTACATGGAGAAAGCAGGCTGTCATTTGGGTAGATTCTATTTTTGCTTCTCTACAGGGATGGTTGGCCTTAGGTAAAATTGTGACGTTAGTCAAATTTGTCTTAGTCCCTGCACCCTTCTTTGATATCTCAACTCCTCAGTACAGGAATGCCTTCATGTGATCCCTTAGCTTTGTAGGATGCTCACTTACAATGCTGTACCTATGCCTCTTCTCCCCAGAAAGACCCCCATGTTCTAAACTAAGCTTTTTCCTTTGTTCTCATCAAAACTTACCTGTCCCATGTCCCATTATCTCAGTAAATACTCTTTTTAAGTCTAATGATCCAAAGTTATTCCAACATTCTAACTGGCTACAAGAAGGTTATTGTATTTCTACTTCCAGGCAACATATTTACATTTTAATTGTTTTTCAATGCCTTAACTCAAAGGACTATCTTTTTGGGTAGGAATTCCAGACAATTAGAGGAATTCATCTGGGGACACATGGATCTTGTGGAGTACTTCATATCATACATACCTTGTCTAAAGTGATCCTTTGAAAGAGGGGATGGGATCATTCACTCAGAAATCTTAGATTTACAGGGCATCAAAGGACAGTAGGAACTATTTCATCTGGAAGTAGGATTAATTGCAGCCCATTAGGAATGTTCTTGGGAATAAGGGAAGTTATGCTTTTAAAAAAATTATTTTTATAAATTTTTAAACATTATAAAACATTTTTATTTAAAATTTTAAGTTTCAAATTCTATCCCTCTCTCTCCCCCTACCTAAGATGGTAAGCAATCAGATATAGGTTATGCATGTGCAATTATGTGAAACATTTCCATATTAGTCATTTGTACAAGAAGACTTGAATAAAAGAAAAAAAAGAAAGAAAGAAAGTGAAATATAGTATGCTTCAGTTTGTATTCAAATAATATCACTTCTTTCTCTGGAGGCAGATAATATGCTTCATCATTAGTCCTTTGGGATTGTCATGGATCATTGTATTGCTGAGAATAGCTAAGTCATTCACCGTTCTTCTTTGAACAATACTGCTGTTACTGTATACAACATTCTCCTGGTTCTGTTCACTTCACTATGCATCAGTTCATGTAAGTCTTTTCAGGTTTTTCTGAAATCATCCTGTTTGTCATTTCTTATAGCACAATAATATTCCATTACTATCATACACCACAGCTTGTTCAGCCATTCCCCATTTGATGGATATCCAAGGGATACTTTTTATAGTACTTACATTGACCACAGAAGTTAGCATTTATATTTTACCTAGGCGCTATCTACATGTCATCAGAAGAACAGGTTGATTAGGTTAATTTAACTATATAGTCATTTGTTTGACTGAATCAATTAGCCTGTTCTGGCAAAAATAGAAAATTGAGTAACCCTACAGGAACATTATATGAAGTAAAGAATTTTGGTGATTATCATTATTATGATGATCATTCAGAAACCAAAGAATATTGAGAAAATTGTTCAGTTTTTTTCAGTTGCATATGACTCTTCATGATCCCATTTGGAGTATTCTTGGCAAAGGTACTGGAGTGATTTACCATTTCCTTCTCTGGCTCATTTTACAGATGAGGAAACTGAAGCAAATAGGGTTAAGTGACTTGCCCAGGGTCACACAGCTAGTAAATGTCTGAGGCTAGATATGAACTCTGGTCTTCCTGACTGACTCCAGGCCCAGCACTCTATCTACTGTACCACTTAGCTGCCCCGCACCAAGAAAATTTACTGTAACTTTAAAGCCTCTATTATTTAGGATTGCAAATAGATATAATCTATTTACTTATCCATTCACAGGATACTAGATGAAGAGCTGGAATGGACTTTAGAGGTCAATTCCTTCACATTACAGATTAAGAAATTGCAGACTAGAAAACTCATGATTGAACAGTTAATTAAGTGAGAGATCTAGGATTGGAACTCAGGACCAGTGATTCAAATTCAACTCCCTCATCACTGTACCATGAGGCGTCCCTGTCCAAAGGGAGTATTTCAGCCTATCTCTTGAGATCAAATCTCCTTCATTACCATTCAGTTTCTTACAGATAGAATTTACAAGTCCATATTTTTTTTCATCCAAATCAGATGCTGTAGATGTGATTGAGAGAGCTTTTTCTTTGAAATTGCAATTCCCTTTTTACTGGTTCCATTCTCCTTAGGAAAGTTTGTCTTCTTAATAAATGTTGCAAGGAGGGTAGGTTTTCATCTGATGGTCATGAAATATCCCCAATACAGGATACAATTTATGAAACCACTGTCATCATCAAGGTGTGTAAATAAGAGATATGTATGTGGTACCTAATGTGAGTACCTAATGGTACTCACAATGCTATTGTGTTGGCCAGTTTTGGTTAATCTTATTTTGAGAGCTAATTACCTGCAGCAGTTAAATAATAATAAAAACAATAGCAATAAAATATTTTTCTACATAAAATTGAAGCTATTTCTCTAATTGTGTAATTATTATCTAAATGAAACAGTTACTTCCTCCTCTTCTAGCATCCATTGGTCATAGACTCCCATTTTAAAAATCCAAGCTGGATTTTACTATTCTCTCAAGCTTGATTTTTGTTGTTCTTCACCCATGACTTTCTACCTCCCATCTTTGGGCTTTTGAACTGCCCATCCCCCATCCCCAGAATATCCCTTTTCCTCATAGAATCCAATTTGTCCTTCAAGACTAAGCTCACTGATCACCTTCTATGTGAAACTTTTCTTGTTCTCCCCCAAGTTCCAGTGCTTTCCTTCTCTCCCTTCCTAACCTCCTATGCTTAACTCTTTTATTTATCTTCTATTTCTTCTGTGTGTACTTCTATATACTCATGTTGTCTCCTCTGACAAATGCAGGTTAATAAGGATTGTTTTTCTTTGCCTTTATACACCTAGCTTGGTGGCACATTAGTAGGAGCTTAATTAATGTTTGCTGTTGATTGAAAAAATTATAAACAAGTGTAACTTTCTTATTTGTGTGATGAACCTCTCTTATATGTTATACTCATTGGTATTAAGGGCAAACATTTATGAATGCTGCCTTTTGTCTTAGCCCTTCAAGCCATCTCCTCTTTTCTATTCCATGCTCTCTTTTCCTTTCTGTTTTTTCTTCATACTTCTAACATTTTAATGCCACTTCTCCTCATCCTGACTTTCCTTCTTCTAACCTCCAGTAGCCTTATTCTGATAGAAGTCAAGTTTTAAGACCTTGTCCCTTCTTGGGGGCACCTAGGAACTGGGGTGGGCAGGCAGTAGCAGGAATACAATGTCTCTGGAGCCTGGGAATACTTTGGGACTTAGTGGTATGGATAAGTTGGGGCCCTGGCTCACCCAGTATCAGTGGGTCAGGTAGAAAGAGAAGCTTTGCAGTTTGATTCTTTTATTATCTTTGAATAGCACTGATGGAGATACATTAGGGAGATATAACTTATTTGATTCAGCTTAATGTTCCTGAGCATCCTAATTTTATGTGGCATGGGAGAAAGCATGCTTATTCACTCTTTTCCTAGGAGGCATATTAGTAAAGTAGAAATGCATGAACATTTAAGAAAAGGCGGTTTGTTGCTCTAAGGGCTGCTTAAGCTCCAAGGCATCGTGATTGTTGCAATTTACTTATGGATTTCTACTGCAATCTAAGCATGATGAAGAGCAATTATTTGTAGGGAATGGCACTCAGGAAGGGCACGGTCAAGGTTAATGTGGTTGGAGGATGAGGTGTGTGTTCTGGCATTGTCCCCCTATGCAAGATATAGGAAACTCACTTAACGTCTGTTTATATTAGTTTTCTCCTCTGTAAAGTGGAGTCAATAACAGCACCTACCTCCCAGGGTTGTGAGGATCTAATGAGATCCTATTTGTAAAGTGCTTGGCACAATGGCTGGAGCATAGTGAGCACTATATAAATGTTAGCTATGATTATCATCATCATCATCATCTCCATTGTAACCATAGGCACCCATTGAGCATCAGCTACATATATTCAGTTGTGCCTGCCTTCCTTCCAGTAGGCATTTTCACTAATTCTTCCCCTTCTCCTTAAATGTTCAATCCCCCCTCAGGGGAAGAGCCAGGGGGAATGCTTGCCCCAGGATATCTTTTCACATCTAGACCACATTCTGTGCATGCCTAAGATTGATGCTATGTTTGAGACATTTTTTTTGTCATTGATGACGTTGCCTTAGTGGGTGCAATTTTCCTTTACCTGGATATTGGTTGGCTCACTGATACTACATTAAACAGGTCCCCTAATGCACTGTTGATGGAACTATGAACTAGTTCAGCCATTCCAGAGAGCAATTTGGAACTATGCCCCCAAAGCTATAAAACTGAGCATACCCTTTGACCCAGCGAAACCACTACTAGGTGTGTACCCCAAAGCTATCAAAGAAAGAGGAAAAGGATCAATGTACACAATATAAGCTCTTTTTGTCATGGCAAAGAATTGGAAACTGAGGAGAATGCCCATCTATTGGGGACTAACTGAACAAGTTATTGCGTGTGAATGTGATGGAATATTATTATGCTATAATAAATGATGAAGGAGATGGTTTTAGAAAAACCCTAGGAATATTTATATGAACTGATGAAAAGTCAGGTGAGTAGAGCCAGAAGGACAATTTACATAGGAGCAATAACATTGCAAAGATAATCAATGTGGAAGATTTGGTAATCCCGATCAACAGAATAATCCACCAAAGTTTGGATACTATCCATCTTCAAACAGACAACTGATGGAATCTAAGTGCAGATTGAATCATATTTTTTTCTCTTTCTTTTTCATGCTTTTTTTTGGGGGGGGAGGGGCATGGATAATGTGGGAATTTGATTTGCATGACTTTACTTATTTGTAATGTGTTTTGTTTTTCTTGTCTTCTCGATAAGTGGGGGAGGGGAAGAAGGGAGAAAGTTCAGAATGGAAAATAAAATTGAATTTTAAAAAAAGAATGAAAGATTCCTGAGACATTTCAGAATGCCCTAGACAAAGCCTTTTAAAAGGAGTTTATGGGGCAGCTAGGTTGCACAGTGAGTAGAGTACCAGCCCCGGAGTCAGGAGTACCTGAGTTCAAGTCTGGCCTCAGACACTTGACACATTTACTAGCTGTGTGACCTTGGGCAAATCACTTAACCCCAATTGCCCTGCCTTCCCCCCTGCAAAAAAAAATAAAAGAAGTTTAATGGGGCATTTCTGTGCTGGGGGTGGGGAGAGGAGGGTGAGTGTGGGACAGAGAGAGATCATCTTGGGCAAGATTTCAGGTGGGGAGGAAGTAAATTCTAGGATACCTGGTTTCTGTGTTGCTGAAGAACCTGATGGTGCTGGAGAGGAAGGACAGGGGCTGGTGCCAGAGGGTATAGCCACTAGAGAAAGAAGCATATCCTCATGACAAGACTATCGCTGATGAGAATGGAGTCAGGAAAAGAGGAGATCAACTGGGGTGTCACTGCTAGGTGGGGGCAGTTCAGTGGTGCAGTGGATAGAAGAGTTCCAGGACTGGAGTCAGTAAAACTTGTCTTTCAAATCCAGCCTTAGATATTTACTGGCTATGTGACCCTGGGCAAGTCCACTTAAGCCTGTTCACTTTAGTTTTCTCAAAATGAATTGGAGAAGGAAAAGGCAAACCACTTCAGCAAATTTGCCAAGAAAACCACAAAAGGGGTCATTAAGAGTTGGACACAACTGAAAATGAATGAACAATCACCAGAACAATACTGCTAGGTGGGGTAGGAATGGTGCTTTGGGATAGAGCTCTCAGCATCCTCTAAATTTTGCTTCCTTGTAGCAAATCTCCAGTTGTTCTGCCCTAGTTATATCTCTGACTAGAGTTGAAAGACTCATCAAGGGGTAGAGCTCCAAAGAGCTTCCCCCTTTAGAGGGAAACCTTCATATCTGTGAGGCTCCTTTAGAGAAGCACAGGGCCCCAGGAGAGGACAAACCATGTAACCATGAAGATGTTAGCAGCTAGAGTCAATGCCAGATCAATAGAGGAACAGCTGTACAGAAAGGAGATCCTGAACCACACAGGGAAGTCTTGGGACTAAGAAGGAACCAAAGCCAAGAAGCAGCAAGGGGCAGGGCTAATTTGTGGAGCAGTGAACGTGGATACTTTATTAGTACTGTGACTGTAGACTCTGTGTGTCTGGGATAAGGGGGTGAACTTTCCCTTTGCAGAGGAGAAATGCCCTATCACAGGATAATGCTATAAGTGTGGAAGACTATATGCTTCCATGAGGGAGGGTGGTGTAAACTGAAAGGAGAGGTATTTGATTAAGCTTAATGGGCCTCTTCAAAGATTATGATAATGTTTCTGTGCTTTTCCCTCATGTGGGGCCTCATTTTAAGGGTAGATTTTCATAATAGCCTGGATATGAAATTATGGAATGAATGATTAATTCACTGAAAGAAATTCTTGAATCTTGGGAATTTCCTGGGGAAAATGGAAGCACTCTGGAGAAGGAATGATAATTTTCTTGACTTTTTATAAATTTGGGCATGAGTCGTCTCTATTTTGTGTTTGTTTGTTGAATTAAATAAAGCCTGTCCTCTAATGTATCATTAGCCCTAGTGCTTGCATAAGAGCTGAAAGTCCTTCTACTTTTTCTGTAAAGACTTAGATATGGGTTATATTCAGGGAAAACCTTGGTAGAGTACATAATATAAAAAGAGTCACTTCTGAGACAACCTATCTTAGTAGCAATATCTACTGGGGTTCCCCACCTCCTGCTATGTTGTTTAGCTTAGTTTTTTTTCATGAAAGGGAAGTGAAATGTCCAGGATGTGAAAGTGAAGTATCTCATAAGAAAAACAACTGATCTGGAGTGCAGATCAAGAAAAGAAAAATAAAAGAGTAATCAGACTACCTGAAAGCTATGATCAAAAAAAAGAATCTTGATACAATAATACGAGAAATAATGAAAGAAAATTGTCCCGTAGCATTAGAACAAGAGGGGAAAATAGAAGAAATCCACTGATCACCACCTGAAAGAGATCCTACGAGGAAAACCTACAGGAATATCATAGTCAAATTATGAAACCCCCGGCTCAAGGAGAAAATTATGAGCAATAAGAAAAAAAACAATTCAAATATGGCAGAGCCACAGTTAGAATCACACAAGACCTAGCAGTGGCTACACTAAAAGACTACAGGTCTTGGAACACTAGATATCAAAGAGCAAAAGAACTGGGATTGTGGCTGAAAATAGCATACCCAGCAAAGTTAAGCATAATCCTGAATGAAAAAATAAAGGATATTCAATGAACTGCCAGACTTCCAGACTTTGCAAAAAGACCTGAAGTCAATAAAAAATTCGATATATAAGATCCAAGAGAAACATAAGGTAAACATCAAAGACTACTTACAAGGTACCCAATAAGGACCGACTTTACTTTTTATATGAGGAAATATAAATCGTATGTCTAAGATTGTTATTAGTAATTGGGTACTTTGAAGGAAAGATTGGGGTAGACCTGAGTATTATGATGTGATACTAAAAAGTAGACCATCTAGTAAAAAGAGTAATTATCTTATACAAAGGAGGTGTCAGAAGAATAATTGACACAGAGGAATTAGATGGGGGCGGAGGGCTGTAGTTCTGGAACCCTACTCTCATTGGAAATGGGTTAAAGAGGGAATAATACATAAACATCTAGAAGGGCATAAAAGTCTGCTAAATTCAGAAAGAAATAAAAGGCTAAGTGGATAGGGAGGGGGGAAAGATTAAGGGAGAGATCTTTGGTTGGGGGCTAGGTTAAGTAACAGGAGGGCAAAGTAGCAGGTAGAAGTAAAGTAGAGGAGTCAGGAGGGATAGGAAACAGGAGATATACACAAACCTAAAATAAAGATCAGGAGTAGAACTAGGGAAAAAAAGCAGGGGTAGTAATCATGTTCTCAAACAAAGTTAAAGCTAAACTAGATTTAATCAAAAGAGAAAAAAAGGGAAACTACATTAGATGTCAGCCATATTAATTAATATTGTTTTAGACTATTTAAAATAACCAGACAGTAGAAGGTTGGAATATTGCTGTGGTATAGGAAAGGATGAGTTGGTAGACTTAGAAAAATATGGAAAGGTGTGGACCTATGAAGGAAGACATTATCCACCTCAGAGAAACAGAGGATGAACAAGTACAGTATGGTCTTATATAGATGCATATGAATGTATGTCTATATATGAGTATGATGATAGATATCTAAGTATATGTATATGTGTGTATATATGTATATGCATGTCTATATATATTTGTGTGCATATATGTGCATGTATATATGTATGTATATGTATATATGTGTGTGTATATATAAATATATCCTTGATTAATTGTAGCCTTCTTGAGGGAAGGGGGAGAAATGGGGGAAAAAAAGAACAAAGTAAAAAGTGCACAGCAGAGAACAAAAGAAAACTTACAAGGAAGCAAAGAAAAGATAGCTCGGAACACAATGTATAGCATTTATTATATAGATTTTTTTGAAATGGAAATTTATTGCTTATGTTCTGCTGTGCACATGGCAATGCTTTTTCTTCTTCTTTCTTTTGTCTTTAAGTTTAAATAAATTAATTTTTACAAACCATATAATAAAAAAATGAAAATCCAGGGTTCATCTGGTTCAGTCAAGTTTGAGGGAGTATAGCGGATGGGGAGAACAGAGATAATTTTGAACATAGTTCAGAAGAAGCTATTGATATGTGCTTATTCACAATCTAAAAAGGAAGGTCAGATGCTTATTGGGTTTTTTTTTGGCTTCTCAAGAGCACACATTCCCCACTTGAGTATGCTGATGGCCCCAATTTATTGAGTCATTCACTCAGTCTACCTCTTTTGAATGGAGCCAGGATAGCTACAGCCCTGGAAGACTTAAAGTGGTTCACCTAGCAGTTTTCTGGGCCTTTTTGCTCCTTTGAAGTCCATGTTTTTTAATGTCTCTGTCCATAAAGACCTAGATGAGTAAAGCCTTTGGCAGCCACCTAGTTGTGGGGGGAGCTCTAAAGGGAAGGGGAGGGAATAAGCTTTTACATAGCATCTACTTTGTGCTAGGCACTATGCTAAGCGCTTTTTACCAATGCTATCTTATTTGATCTTTATAACAACCCCGAGAGGTAGGTGCTGTTATTATCCGCCTGTTACAGTGGAGGAAAATGGGACCGTTTCAGTGACTTGCCCAAGGTTATATAGTTTATAAGGGTCTGAGGTGTGATTTGAACTCAGGTCTTCCTCATGCCGGGTCCAGCCCTCTATCCACTGAGTCACCTCAAAGCAGCCACTTCTATACCAGTTTGGAAAAACAGTTGTTTGCCCGTTCTTTGCCTGTTGACCTAGTTATTACTAAACAGATGATGCAGGTCATACAATCACCCTTAATCCAGAGTTTCCTATTATTAGTTGGGTGATGCAAGATGGCCTTTCTAACAAGACTGTTAGGGCAGCAGAGGCATCTATTGCTAAATGGGAACGGTACATTTAAGCTCACACTCTCCCATGTCCCTTGTTTGTGAGTGCCCTTCACAAACAGGATATAACTGTCAGAGAATGACATTTCTGATAAATGCCTGGATGCTCTGTGTCCTTTGTAGCCCATGAACACCTACCTATGACAACTTGGCTCCTGAGAAACACTGCTGGAACAAATTTATTGTTATAACTTCAGCAGCCATTAATCTAGTAATGAGGTGCCTGATAAGTCCATACAGTGGGTTAAGTTGTGGGCTGCATGACTGGAATGTGAGAAGACCCTGAGGGATAGGTCAAGTAAGATCCTCACCTTCAATGACTCTGGTGCTGGCATGAAGGCATAAGTAGACCTGCCCAAGTGGAGTAAGGGCCCTACAGACTTGGCAGATGCTTAAAGGCTGTGCAGGTCTGACTGGACATTACTTTAGCGAGATGGAGGGGACTGTACTGTTATTGAGTACTCTTTCTGTGTTACGATTAAGTAAGCCTCCTTTCATTAAATGCTGACTGACCAATTGGTGTCTCATTTCATTCCAATATAAGACCTAAACTCCCAGGGGGCTGGTCTGAGTTAGGACCAGCCAGTGATTCACCCCTAAGATTAAAGCCAGAGGTGAGACAACATTGAAATCTTGTCATTGTTCTAAAGCTAGGGTTACTGGTTCTAAAAACACCTCAGCTTTTTCTTGCTTTTCTTTTGAGCAAATTCTGTTATTTTATTTTAATTTATAGGTATGTTAAGATGGCCTTTCTAATTTGTTTTATAGCATGTTTTCTGGTTAGTCTAAGTCAAGGTGGGATAAGCAAAAACAGGAAAGATGATACCTTGTCTCAAAGAAAGACTCCTCCTTCCCCCAATACACAGACCCCACAGATCCCAGAAAACCCAATTCCCGTTATGTGCTTCCTATTATGAGGAATCCTTTTCCCATTGATTAGATAGGGATTGTGAATTGTTTCTGCTAAATTGCATGTTGTTACTTCATCAATAAAATTCAATAAATTGTCCCCAGACTCTGCTCCTTTTCCTTCCCATGTTATTTTAATTTCTGGGGTCCTCCAATCCCAACTTTCTCTTTTCTCCTAACTTTTATTACAACTCCTCTGTAGGACCAGCTGAATCCATTTACAGATATGGGAGGCCAGGGGAAGTAAAGTGTTTTTTGGTGACCGAATTTATGTGTAAAAACTATGGGGCGAACAAATATAGGGCATTTCTTATGGGGTTGAGTGGTTATGGGGAAGGAGGTGGGGAGGAAAAGGAAGAGTAATAGAAGAGGGTTTCCCCCTCCCTTTTTGGGGAAGAATTTGTTGGGAGGGAGAATGCCGCCTCCAGATGAGTTTTCACCAGCTTTCAAGAATTCCTCCTCAAAATCCTAACGTGCTCCAGATTGCATGTGAAGAGTTAGGTAGAAAGACCAAGAGGTTTCCTTTTCCAATCCATCTTTCCTAGGTCCTTTTTTTTCAGTTACACAAAATAGTGAATCAGGAAAATACATTAGCACGATAGAGACAGCCAGAGATCAGGAAGAAGGCAATCAGCGTCTCCCACATAAAGGGGAAACCTGGTAGAGAAGAGAATGCAAACTCTCAGACTTTGCTTCCTTTATCAAAAGACATTGGCTGAGGGGCAAACTGACTCAATGACTCCCAGAAATAGTGGCAATGTGTCTCAGCGTGACGGGGGGAGGAACAGGAGGAACGGGTGAGAAAGAAGAAGAGGGGAAGAGGAGAAAATTGGGGAAGTGAAAGGAGAAAGAGGGAAGGAAGAAAAGGTGGACGGAGGAAGAATGGAGAGGAAGAAGGGGGAGGATGAAGAAGGGAGAGGAAGAAATGGAGAGGTGAAGAGAAAGGGGGAGAATGGGAGAGGAGAAAATGAGGAGGAAGAGGAGGGAAACTTCTGTCTGATTTGAAAGTTAGAAGTGGAAATGAAGAGAGTTAGACCACTCTTAAACACCCGATTTTTCTTTAGGAGATCATCACCCTATTTCTTCGCTGTGATAAACAGGTTGCTCCTCTGCCGAGTCTTAAAGGCCAAAGTTCCTGACACCCTCACTCAGTCCAGTTCCTCCAGACCCTGGCTACCCTTTCTTGCCTTCTTTTACTCCGTTTGCAGCCCCCAGGGCACCTACCAAGAAAGTGAGAGTATAGGAGTGAGTGAGGGGGATTTCTCTTTAGGGCGGGGCTGCGCTCCTAAATTCTTCTCCAATCTGAACAGCCGCTCGGTATATTTGCATATATTATGCTAATACACAGACCGCCTTCTTTCCGTATCCTCCAGCTCCCGGGAGGTCTCTCTGGTTAGGGGGTGGGCAGTGGGGGGCGGGGGGGCGGAGGGCGGGTGCACCAGGCAAAGGTGAATAAATTATGCTAATGAAGTGGAGGTTCCGCAGCAGGGGGGTGGGGGAATGAGAGTTAGCTCTCCGCTGCAGCGCAGCAGCAGCGGCCACTGCTGGGGTACAGCATAGAGAGAGTTTAGTGAAGGGGGGGCGTTCTGTGGTTCTAGCGCGCGCGCACACGCACACACACACACACACACATGCACACACACACACTCTGAAGGATATTTAAGGCTCACACACAGAGAGCTGCAGATACAGTCGGGTAGCAGCTCCTTCACTCTCACGACTGGCTTTCGTTTTTGGGGGGTCATTTCCCTTCTTTCCTTATCCACCCTCCTCTCCTTTTTGCTACCCTGATTTTATTTTACTTCTTTTTGCATTTTCCAGCCCCCACCCTTTCTTCTCCACTTTTTTTTCTCTCTCCTTTTTTTGCCTTGAGCTGAATCAGCGTAGGAAAACACACAGGCCAGCGTGTGTTGAAAACAACAAAAAAGCCAATTAATAATAAAAAAATTGAGAAAAAACCTCGCAACAGGTCGGGCTGGTACATATCGGATGCGAGCTAGCTCTGAGTCTCTTTTGGGCACTCCTCACTCCCCAGGCGCCGGGACTCCTGCAGTCCCTGGTGGCCAGCTGCGCTGCTGGCTGCTCTCGGGACACTGTGGCCGAGGGGTACTTGGAGTGGACCAGGAGGTCCGCTGGGACTTGGTCTCCTTTAGAATTTTTCCTCCCGCCGCAGCCCCCTCCTACCGGGGCTGAGGGTGCTTTTGGCTCACTGCTGGGTGGGGTGAGCTAGGAAGAGGATGCAGTTTCTGGGCTCTGAGACAATCTGAGCTGAGGACCATTTATTTTCCTCTCCCTGCCTCTGGGGTTCAGCAAACTAAAGCTGCAAACTCGGCTTGAACTTTGGCGGAATCCTTTGCCCTTTTATTTTATTTTATTTTTTCCTCTTTCTCTTATTTTCAAATTACTCGTGGAGGTCCGAGGGCCGGGGTGAAAAATCAGACGGACAAACCACCCCCACCATCATGCTGGGGAAGAACCAAGTAGGGAAGAGAGGACCAGATGGGGCCGAGAAGCCCAGCTCCTCTGCGGGACAGCGCTGCCTTAGGACTTTGGCCCCTTGCTCCTTGCTGCCGGCTGTGGTGTCCGCGATGTGTGTGATTGCCTGCCTGTACCTGGGGGTGAAAACCAACGACCTGCAGGCAAGGATCTCGGCCATTGAGGCAGCCAAAGGGGAACTTCCTTATCAGCTCCTGCCGGCTTCCTTGGATCGACTGGAAACGATGATGCAAGAGAAAATGGAACGACTTTTGGCTCAGGTGTGGTGGAAGTCTTGGTGGTGTGGGGGTGTAACATCTTAGGGGGTGTGCGCCTAGCTCCAGCTAGCATGTAGCATGTACGTGTGTGCGTTTGTCTAGGCAGGAACTAGTCTAGAAATCTTAGTGTGTACCGTTATGTATGTAAGCATCTGTGGTTCATTCAGTCACCGGAGCTAATGTATGCATGGGTAAGCGTGGGAGGGGAGCCTGAAAGTGCCCAGGGTTGGCTCTTGCCTTTTGATTTAATCATTCAGACTAAAATGCCTTTCTCTTCTCCCGGATCCATGGGAGTTATTCCATTCAGAGATTACATCCGTACGTTCCAATGACAATTCAGTGCAGGAAAGATTTAGGTGTTAACATGTTAATATTTCCTTTAAAAAAGGAAATTTCCTTATGGTTAAATCACAAAATATGCCAAATGTCTTATGCTTAGTGCTCTTAAAGAAAAAACAAACAAACGTGTTTTATATAGTTTTATAGCTGCAGAAGTCTTTGAGTTGATATTTGAAAAAAAACTTCCAGTTTATGGCTACTATAGCTGAGGTTGGTTTCAGAACCTTGTGAGGAGGTTTTCTGGGACCTGATTTGTTCTCTGCGCTAGAGAAAGTCTTAATCCTCAGCACTCTGCTGCTAAACACCTCAAAGTAGTTGACCTTCAGATAGAGAATATTGCCTGTTTCTTCATCATGTGTTTTCACAGAGAACTGCAACATCTTGGTGCCAGGTTCTGTCGACTGCACATGCTTGAGGTGGGGGAAGGGGATAGGACCAACGTTATACAAGTCCAGCAGCCTTGATAACATTTCAATTGTCATTTTCTTTTTTTAGGGCCGGGTTACTGTTACCTCTTGACAGAAGTCCAAGTACAGAAGTTAACTGTTAGTTATGCAGGCTATCAAATAGTGGCAAATCCCCCTTAAGCCCAATGGGCGGGCAAATAATTCTATTCATAAAAGAACTGTTAAGCTATTGTTAATACCTCTTCTTTCCCCTACAGAAATCCTATGAGCATTTGGCTAAAGTAAGAATCGCCAGAGAATCACCTCTAGAGTGTAACTGCCCAGCAGGTAAAATGAAACTATTTAACAATCTTTTCTTTGTATCAGAAGATAAAAGAAAACTCTTCTCTCTGTAAACTATAACTGTAATATTAATAAGGATCAAGAATCCAGAACCAGTAGTTTAACAAAATGAATATGTCCTAGTCAAGAGAATCAAAGCTCCAGGTATATTGTGTGGTATATCTAAGTTCACTGTGAGAAAGCAGAGGAGATGAAAATAATCTTCAAGGTAAATACAGGCAAGATGATGCACGAATATAAATTCCATTGAAAAAGAGTCTTCAAGTGCATTGACTGGTTTGGGTGCCTACAGTGAAAATGGGTATAGGTATTTTTTCAGATTCCTTATTCACCAGTGGCTAAAGATAAATCAACACAGCTTACCATTTCTTTCCCATTTTGTTAGGGTGTTACATTTTAGGTCACTTTCCCTCAGTTTCTATTCCACCTTTTGTTGTTGTTCAGAATGTTTTCCTGTCTCTATTCTAAGGTACAATCATGATACAGGACTAAAGTAGAGTTCAGTTTTGGGTTCTGTGGCTCCCCATTAAAAGCCACTGCTTTCCAAATATATGGCTAAGAGAAAGTTTTTTAGAGGTTGACATCACCCTCCTGTGACTTTCTGGTTTTCTGTGTCTGTGACCGTTCTGTTCCCTACTCTTCTGTAGGAAGGGATCTAGGTTTGGTACAGTAGAAAGGTAGGAGGAATAATGAAGCAAAGAAATAGCAATCTTAAATGAAGTGACAATACAGTGTTAATTTGCAATAGACTTCCTAGGCTGTGGAGATATTTTTGGCCCTCTCAACTGCTTCATACACATGAATGTGGCCCTTGGGAAAATTCTAGTGGAGACCTACTGATATAAACCATTCACGAGTCCCAGAGGACTTGTTTGTTCACGTTTAAAAGAGGCATGCTAATGCATTCATTCATAAGCATTTCACTTTTCATCAGTCATGCAAAATTCAATCTTTCACACCTTCTAGAGTCTCTAGGACCTATGAGACTGATCATTTGTAGAGAGAGAAAAATTATTTCTTGAATTTTTCCACATTCTGAGTTACCCTTTTTCTAATGACTACTTATTTTGATTTCTAAAAGCTGAAGTTTTTATCATACATTTTCTGATATTTAATTCCCTCACATTCTGGGGAAGTGATGTAAAGCAAAGGCTTTAGAACTGAAAATTACTGGAGGAATTCTAGTTTAGTCTTCTTATTTTACCAATGAGGAAACTGAGGGTGGGATAAATTGAGTGATTTGCCAAAGGGCACACAGGTTGTAAGGAAAAGATGAAGGATCAAAACTAAGTCCAAATCCAGTGGAATTTCCCGTACACCATAATCGTTCTTAAAATTTTATGGCTGAGTTTCTCAAATACTTCATTGACTACGACAAGCATGGATCTGTCTTTAAAAACAAAGCCTTTCATTTGGAAGAGATATATACTCTGAAAAACAAAGAGTTAAGACTGGACCTTTGTCAGCCAATCTTAGTTATTTTATGTTAGGGTAGACTTCAGAAGTCAGATATTCAAGGAAGGCACTTTCTTAGCACAGGGATTAATTCACAACAAACTCATCAGCCTAGAGGGATTACTGAAATTCCCGGTGACAGTTGGTATAGGACTTTACTGATCATACTACTTACAATTCAGCTCTTTCTGTGTTTAGGAATCCTAGGAGCCATGTGAAAAGTGTAGAACATGCCTGCAAGAATAAATAGTTTTATTAGATTTTTTTATGTGTAATGACAACATTTTAAAATTGAGGATATAGCAATACCAATTGCATCTTTGCTTTCTTCAAAACTATCCATATTTCTCATGACTTAATACTGAATGGATATTGAAGCCTAGGACATATTTCTAAAGACAGAAATATGTGAGGAAGGCTATTCAGTTTTGAGTTTGTATTATGTCATCCTGAGACAGCAACATGAACAACTTTCTTCCTTAGCATTTGTTAGCTGAATCAATGGACTGCCACAGTACTTTTGATAAATGGTCATTCATTTTGTAGGAACCAGGGTTTCTGCTTTGTGCTTGCTATCCATTGCCAATTTTTGAAGCCTTGCTTTCTTGCTACCACTAGAGCTTCACATTACATCAGTTTTTACCTGAATATACTTGGGAGGCAAACATCTGGAGCTATACATTGCAGTACACTGCATCAAACAGACTTAAGCTATAAAATCAGAATGGGATCATTCTCTACCAAGTTAAAAAAAAACCCACAAAAAACATGGCCAAACTTGGAATTCAAACTTGGACAATGTGCATTTTCCCTTATAACTCACATTGCTTATAACAAATAAATGGCATTTTAGTATTGGTTAGATTTCTGGTTTCTGAGCTATTTTTTTCTACATTTTTTCCTGTTGTGATGAAAATATAGGTATCATCAACATAAAGACATTATGTTGAGATGTCATCCAGGAAAACTGGTTAATATTAATTATGGTTAATCATGAGTAGGCTGGACAAGAGGATTAGAAAGGGGATACAGTGCTTCCAAGATTGTTTGGATCTAACCCTGGTTGCCCATTGACTGGTTATTATTCCCCAATTTATTTCTATT
The DNA here is from genome assembly GCF_011100635.1 of Trichosurus vulpecula. NCBI lineage: Eukaryota > Metazoa > Chordata > Mammalia > Diprotodontia > Phalangeridae > Trichosurus > Trichosurus vulpecula. The sequence goes on from NC_050578.1 coordinate 47,495,478, forward strand.
GGGCAGTATGATATGAGTTCCTGTCCTTAACTCAATAGCCAAAAAGGCAAAGAGCTATGGCCTGAGAGCAATAGTGTTATTTTATTTGTGTTCATTTGGAATTATTTTTGAAAGCCTTCAAGCCCAGCAGAATTTGTATGAGCGGCTGAGACAAATCTGACAGGTCTGCCAGGCTTAATTTACAAACAAAACACAGCCTAACAACAAACATTTATAGAGCCTTCCCCAACTGAGGGTGTTGCTAGTTGGAATTTCCTTTCAAATGTGTAGATGAAGGTTAGTTCTTTGTGGACGTCAAAATTGATCTCCTGAAGGATTTTTGCCTAATTGACAGCTAAACTACCTTTAGCCTTTTAGGTTAAGAATGAAACAGACTAACTAGCTAGGCACATTTGAGGTTTGGTCATGAAACGACAGTGGTTCCCAAGAACTTTATAGTTGAGAGGTGTAAATCTGTTCCTCTTTCCAGACACCAAATATGATTTATAAAAAGGAGTAGCTTAACCATCTGACTTATTTTCTCATTGACTTTCTTGAGCTCAGGAATAACTACCCCTCCCCCATCTGCTACCAAATGCTTGCTTTAAAAAAACAAAACCCATACAAACTGAAGCTCTGTTCAGCAGAATGTTTGATTTAGCAGGAGCTGAGCCATGGAAAGGCAGTCGGCTTCCGTGGCTTGGCATCTGCAGAACTTAACCCTCATAGAAGAGTGCATATTGGCTCCTTGCTACAGCTGCAAGAATTCCTCTTCTGGACTTTTGCTCAGCATTCTCCAATGTCCTGCACGGGGTATGCATTCACCAGGTGCACTGCCAGGAAGGCATTGCTGTGCCAGCTGATAAGGACCTCTGGCATCAGCAGGCTGGGAGCTAGCCAGCTGCCCAAACACCATTTGGAGCACGAGCCTTTCTGTGCCTTCCCTGGAAATAGCTCCATCATTGGTGTTTTTGCTTGGATAGAGAAGCTAGGCAGGAGGGGTAGTGTGGTATAGTGGGTGGGATGTCAGGAAACCTGGGCTGGAGTCTTCATTCTACCAAGAACATTACATTTAGTCACTGCCACAATTAGTACTATATAACAAGAAGCCATTTCAATTTTCTGAGTCTCAGTTTCCTCATTTTTAAAATTAAGGAGCTGTGCTTGATGACCTTTTTCCTCCCTTCTATATCAGTGAGTCCTTAGAGGTTATTGATGTTTCTTTTTTGTTTTAAAGAAAAATAGTATAACCTTATTTATGTACTGTTGACAGAGATAACTTAGTTTGTGATGAAAGGGAACTTGTTTTTTTTTTTAAATCAGAAATGAACAGTATAGCAATGGTCAGTCACTGAATTACTTTATCTTATTTGGCTACCCTACTTTTTTTTTTGTGTGTGGGGGCAGCACGGACTTGTGAATTCAATGATATAATTGGACAATTATTCTAAAATTTATGAGCCTTAGAGTTAACAGGGGCATTGAGAAGTTAAATATCTTGTACAGGGTGTGTACAGCATGTGTCATTGGCTAGACTTGAACTTAGGTTTTCCTGACTTGAACCCAGCTCTTGCCAATTTTGGGGGGCTAAGTCCCTATCCTCTAGAACTCTTAATTCCTTAATGTAAATGGTCCTGGATTCCCCTCTTTAAATGGAAGTGAAAATACCATATTCCAATATTTTCCCCCTATCTTTCCTGATCAAAGACCCTAGTTCAAGTCCCAGACTTGATTAAATTTAGCACACATTTATTAAGCACCTACTCTACTGGGATCTGATAATACAATAATACAAAATGATTGCATCTGCTCTCAGAGAGTTTATATTCTTTAGGCACCTTGAAATTTTTTCTTTCTTTTTTCCCTTCTTCCCTTCTTTTCTTCTCTTCTCCCTTCTTTCCTTCCTTCTTTCCTTCCTTCTTCCTTCCTTCCTTGCTTGCTTCCTTCCTTCCTTCCTTCTTTTCTTCCTTCTTTCCTCCCTTCCTTCCTTCTTTCCTCCCTTCCTTCTTTTCTTCCTTCCTTCCTTATTCTCTTCCTTCCTTCTTTTCTTCCTTCTTTCCTCCCTTCCTTCCTTCTTTTTTCCCTTCCTTCTTTTCTTCCTTCCTTCCTTCTTTTTTTTCTTCCTTCCTTCCTTCCTTCTTTTTTTTCTTCCTTCCTTCCTTCCTTCTTTTTTTTCTTCCTTCCTTCCTTCCTTCCTTCCTTCCTTCCTTCCTTCCTTCTTTCCTTCCTTCCTTACTTCTCTTCTTTTTTCTTTTCCTTTCTTTCTTCCCTTCCTCCTTCCTTCCCCCAAGCCCTGGCTTTTCTACCCATTGTACCTGTTTCATAAAAATCCAAACAATGACAACAGAAGCTGAGATTTTTTACTTGGAGGAAGGTTTTAGCTTTGGGAGAATATAGTCAGTGATAACCTAGTGATGGTTTTTAGTACATATATATTCTGTTGAAGATGATTAACTGGCTAATGGATTTAGATTTGGAAGGGACCCCAAAAGGCCACTAGTCCAATCCCTTATTTCAGAGATGAAGATACAGAAATGAGGGATGTTGAGTATCTTACTTAAGATCATGTACGTGGTCAAGTCAACAAGCACTCATTAAGCACCTACTTCCATACTTGCATGCATTTATTCATTCAATAAGCATTTATTATGTGCTAGGCACTATACTAAATCTGATTCTACAAAGAAAAGCAAAAACCAGCCCCTGCCTTCAACCTCCCCCTTTCAATGGGGAGACAATATGCAAACAAATAGATACAGACAAAATCTACTCCACAGTCACTGTTCTTTCTATAGACTTGTTCTAAGTTCCCACTGCAGGGCAGCTTAGGTGGCAAAGTAGATAGAACTCGGGGTTTGGAATCAGGCAGACTCATCTTCCTGAGTTCAAATCTGACCTCAAACACTAACTATATGACTTAACCCTGTGTGCCTCAGTTTCCTCCTCTGTAAAATGAGCTGGAGAAGGAAAGGGCAAACCACTCCAGTGTCTTTGCCAAGAAAACCCCAAATGGGATCACAGAGTTGTACCTGACTGAAAAAAGACTGAGGATCATCAAATGTCTGCACTGAGTGGAGTGAGTGGTATTTGCATTAGTTATGAGGAAGAGCTTTCTCTCAGGGACTTGTAGATGCTTGTTTCCTTGCTTTTTAAAAAATCATAATGTAGATAACCATATGCTTGGAAGGGTGTAGAGGAAGTTTGGCCAAAGGTAGGAGGATTTACCAGATAACTTTCAAGGAACTTCTAATTCTAGGAAAAATACTATACATAAAGAAAGAGTAATTTTATGTAATTGAGAGAACACATTTGAGTGTAGTGAATATGAGTGCTTTAGTCCCTTGTGGCTAACGCTCCATAGTCCTTCCTCATTTTAAGGTTGAAAAAACATTACTTCTTAATTTTAAGGGTGTGCATCCTCTCCATCATATATAAAGAATCTTTAATGATATTGCATTAAATATGTTTTACTTTATCTTATAAAACTTGAGCTTCCCGTGAACATGGTTTTCTACTTATGCCATACATTATTTTTTAACTAGCCACACAATGAATGGAAAGATTGTGTCAAGCAAGAGGATATTAATGCTTAGATTTTCAGTTGTGTGATGGCAATGAACAGCCAGAAACAGTTTGTTGAAAGAATGCAAGTTAAAAATTTGATAAATATTATTTAAATGACAATAACAGGCATTCCTTTCCTCTTGAAATCTGAATGCCCTATAACATTCCTGCTAAATTGCTTCTAACCTAACGAGCGTACCAGTTTTGGCATAACATTTTCAGCCAGTCCAGCAGTGACAGCTGGCAAAATGCCCTGTCACCCAGGGGAACCGGGACAAATTGCTTCTGAGCAGTCTTTATTTTTCTTAGCTTCTTTTTCCTCTTTTCTGCTTCTTATTAGGAGGCTACTCCTTGAAATTCTATTTTCTCTTTGTTATCCTAGTAATTTTGTTATTCCATTAGGTGGGTCTTATTTAAGAGAGGAAAAACAAACCCGTTTCAGTTTGTTGTTCTTTCTAGCTCATTTATAGAGTACATAGATGTAAAAGTGCTGTCTAGCCATTAGGCTGGTGACTGTGGCAGGCCAACTGTACTGAAATACCATGTTAACAGTATTTGATCTCTAGATTTTCCCATTAATTTTGGGATGAAGGGAGGGTGTCCTCATCTTCTGTAGGATCTGGAAAATGAATAACCAAGTCTGTAGGGGATACTAGTGAGGAAAATCACCTAGAAACATTTATGTTTGGCTGTCTAGAGGGGTGTTACCTCCCAAAGAGCACCCCCCCCCCCCACTGGATGAATAACAAGATAACATCAAGCCGTATTTTCTTTTGTGGAAAACATCCAAAAATGTTTCTAAAGAAGTGTTTTTATCTTAACCTACCACTTAATAAACATGACTTCTGGTGGCTTGGATGATGGGGAGAATGGGAAAACCATGGATGACTTACTTTTAGCTGTGTGCTAGAGCCTAGCAGGTGCCCAGTGAACAGAGAAATATCAGAGAACCTTTTTGTGTGACAAAATGAATTCAGTTCTATATCATTGTTTACTTTTTCTTAATTCATAATCCTTTTCCTCCCCCCCCCCACCATTTGAGTTTTTAAAAAGATTATGGCACAGTGAATTCTTAGATAAGGATGACTATTACCTGGATTAGAATTGGTTCAGGAACACAAGATTTTCTTTAACTGACTTTTAATTACCAAGATTTTGATTTGCATTTTAAAAATAGGAAAATACCAAAAAGAACAGGATACACAGAGAAATGGAAATCCCTGAAGAATCAAAACAGAATGTTTTGATATAACCTCCAAATGAATGCTTGGTCTATGCTGTGTATGTATGTATGTATGCATGTATGCACACACACATATATACACATGTGTAGAAAGCATGTATTCATGCACTTTTGCAAACACTGTGCATATGTGTCATGTGCATATGCACATAATACTAAACTTATTATGTATGTATATAATCTGCTTTGTATGGTAGCCATATATCTCTACTTGTACACGTTAAAGTAATTCAGAGGGCAGGGTTTGTTGAGTGACTGCCACCAGGTGGCAGACACCTTCCTTTTCACCAGCTTTCAGCTTTGGTCTTTCTACTGTGACTGTAGGGCACAGAACTTTGTTTGCTTCTTTCAGAATAGCACAACCGTTTGTTTTTTTTTTTTTGGTCACTTCCCTATTCAAAAAACTCCATTGGCTCCCTAACCTCCAGGATCAGATATAAAATATTCTGGCTTTTTGTTTGTTTAAAAAATCATTATTCAGTTTTTGCATTCTTAACATTTTTTTTGCCTTCCAAAATCTCTCCAGCCCTTCCCGCACCCATTGTGAAAGCAAGCAATATGATATCAATTATACATGTGAAATCATGCAAAGCATATTTTTGTATTAGGCATGTCACAAAAAACTCCCAGGAAAAAGAAAAAAATTATATTTCAATTTGACCTCAGAGTCCACCAGGTCTTTCTCTGGAGGTGGGTAGCATTTTCCATCATGAGTCTTTCAGAATTGTCTTTATTGTATTGTATTGATTGTATTGATCAGAGTAGCCAAGTCTTTCCTAGTTGATCATTGTTACAATATTGCTATAATGATCTGGTCCTGCTCACTTCCCTCTACGTCAGTTCATTTAGGTCTTCCCAGTTTTTTCTGAAACCATCCTCTTCCTCATTTCTTATAGCATAATATTGTTCCATTACAATCATCTACCACAACTTGTTCAGTCATTCCCCAATTGTTTGGCATCCCCTCATTTTCCAATCTTTTGCCACTACAAAAAGAGTTGCTATAAATATTTTCATACACACAGGTCCTTTTCCTTTTTCTTTGATCTCTTTGGGATATAGACCTAGTAGTGGTATTGCTGGGTCAAAAGTAATGTACAGTTTTATAGCACTTTTGGCATAGTTCCAAACTGTTCTCCAGAATGGCTGGACCAGTTCACCATTCCACCAACAGTGCATTAGTGTTCTTATTTTCCACATCCCCTCCAGAATTTGTCATTTTCCTTTTCTGTCATATTAGCCAATCTGATAAGTATGAGGTGGTAACAACTAATACTCTTCTTGTTGGCCTCCTTCTGGTTTCTTTATCCCTTCCTGTTCACACCTCTACCAAATTTTGTCTGAATGCTTTCTGTTTACAGTTAGAAAGATGAACTAGAAAGAGAGGGATCAGGTGGTCACATTTTTCCCAACCACTCCCAAATCTTCACGTCTCTTCCTCTTCCTCAAGACTGGCATGCATTGCTTTTAAGATATCATCTGCCTATGAAGATCCCAACCCTTTCATATTCTAGCAGAAGGGTTTCATCAGCTTCTGGGACCCAAAGAATTGACCACCTAGTAGCTAATCCTTTGGTGACAAGGGTCACCGCATTCAGAGATGCTGGTCCTCAGATAGCAACCTGATGCTAAGCTCATCCTCTTGGAGCCTTTGAGGCTTGATTGGATCCTCCAGGGTTAGCTGTGTTCTGGCATATACTACAAAAATTCCAGACTCTAATAGAATAACTTTTAAGCAGCTTAAAGTTATTTTTGTTCAATTTATTATCTTTTTGAGAATCACAGAATATTTGGGCTCAGAGGTGGGAAACCTGATAAGTACTTAGTATACTTCTCTCATCCTACAGAAGAAAAAGCTGAGACCCAGCCTGGTGAGATAATTAGCCCGAGGTCAGAAACAAAGCCAAAAAATGGCTGAGCCTGAACTTAAGCTGAGATATTGAGAGTTCTTTCTTTTCTGCAATTTTACCTCATATTTATCACTTTGTTCTTCGGCATGTCAATTCACAGGAAAGGATTCTGGACTGCCATGAAATAGCATAAATGGGATTTTCCCTGCTTGAGCTTTTTTTTTTTGCCTGACTGGAGCATTTACTTCCTCAGCCCTCAGAGTAATTTTCAATATGCAGGCATGTCATTTTCTCACAAGCCTTTGGTTTCCCCCGTTATTTCTCCTGAACTCTCCATTACAACCTTAGCTTCTCTAGGACATGGAAGTCAAAGTACATAACCCCCAGTATCTGGTACATTTTCTCTCAGTCTGGCCACCATCTACCCAAGAAGCATCTTGTAAGTGCGTACTGTCTGCTAGGTGCTCTAGTAAGCCCTGGGAATACAAAGAAAGGTGAAAACAATTCCTGTTCTCAAGGAATATATATTCTATAGGGGAGATAGCATGTCTTAGATCATGGCATTGCTGAGAAGAGCTAAGTCTATCTTGTTTGATCATCGCCCAATACTGCTGTTACCGTGTACAGTGTTCTCCTTGTTCTGCTCACTTCACTTGGCATCAGTTCATGTAAGTCTTTTCAGGTTTTTCTGAAGTCATCCTGCTCATCATTTCCTAGGGAGGATAACATGTCAATAACTAGGTAAGTATAAGATATATGCAGAGTAGCTGGAAAGTGATCTCGGAGAAGGTCCTAGCAGCTGGAGTCGCCAGGAAAGATCTCATGCAGAAGGTTGGATTTGAGCTGAGTCTTGAAAGAAGCTAGGAAGCCTAAGAGGCAAAAGTGGGAAGGGAGAGCATTCCATCCTTAGGGGACAGTCACCACAGAGGCAAAGAGCTAGGAGATGGAGAGTCATTTCTGAGGAATAGGAAGCAGGCCAGTGAGGCTAGATCATAGAGTGTATGGAGCCTAATAAAGAATGAGAAACCTGCAAAGGTAAGGAGGGGCTAGGTTTTATCTTATATATAGTGTGATCAGTAGTTGAATGGAGGATATAGGCTGTCATCTTCATCAATGCGGAGAGTGAATTTTATCTTTTTTTATTATTTAGAGATATTGCCTCTTAGATCCCATGCATTTCTTTACGTGACACTCCTCTACATGTGTCTGTAATTTTTTTTTGTAGCCATAATTTTCTTATTTATGCTAAGTAACCAGATGAGTTATATGAGTTCTAATCAAGCCTGGTTGATGTAATGATAACATTGATATATGGAGTATATATGATGATCACCTAGGTGGTGTGTGTGTGTGTGTATGTGCGTGCGTGTGTGCATGTGTGTTTGTATATTTGTTGGAAGAAGAGGGGAAGATTCTCTTTCCTAAACAGTTCATAGATTTGGGAGACAAAAGGCAATAACATTGTTCCTATGCTAAACTATGTCTCATTCTAGTAGAACAAAAGGGAGGAAGAAGGCATTTTTAAAAATTTTAAAAAGTCTTCAAACTCCTGTCCCTTTACTATCACATAGAGAAAATGCCAGATTTGGTGGGCACTTTCATCTATAATGCTGTAGATACCTGCAAGGGAATCAAGGATATGTGTTCTTAGTGGTGGCTGGTCATCTATAACAATGTTTCTTTTGCTACTTCAGAGATTAATTGGACAAGAAATTTCCCAGGATTCCTTTGTAGGAAAATCAAATCTTTATCTCAGAAATGAATCGTCCAAAACGGGGTCCATGATGGTCTTATGGTTTTTGTTCTACCAGACTTTGGAATTACATTCTCAAAATAATATACATTTTATTGATTTTTTTATTTTTATAACATCTTCATTTTCCATCGTATTCTGTCCTCTTCCTGTTTTCAGAGAGCCATCCCTTAGAACAAACACTAAAAAAAGAGGAAAAATAACATTTCTGCAAAACTAACCAAAACCATCAAAAAAAGTCTGATGTTGTATGCATTGTTCTCTGTCTCCAAAAAAGAAATGGGGCAAGTACTCTCTTGTTTTATTTTCTCTGAGACATTAGAATTAAAATGACCAGGCAAATTGTCTCATCTCTTACCCCATGCTCTTTTATTTTGGGCTGATTTGGGGGGTTATGAAGAATTTTTTTTCTAGGGCTCTTCTAGGAATTTTATTCCAATGGGTTGTAACCAAAAGCCCCAGAAATAGATCAGGACTCATAGGAGTATGTGATATGACTACAAAGTAATCATAGTGATTTCCATAAGCCACATACAAAAAGGCAGACTCACTTTAGTATAAGACCACTGATATTGGGAAATTTTGGGTCACCTTCAAAGAGATTATGAATTATCTTGAATAGCTGTTGTGAAAAAAGCTTGGTAGTTCCTATGGTAGGTATGTGCCAGATTTTGCTCAGGGGAGGTAGTGTGTAGTAGAAGGAGGATTGGTTTTGGAGTCAGAGGACATGGGTTCAACTCCTGCACTTTCATTTGTCACTTCAGTGCTTTGGATCTTATTTTCTTCATCTGTAAAATTAGGAGTTGAACAACATGATTTTTATGACTCCTCTTCAGTTCTAAACCCTATAAACTCTGACCAAGTGGAATCTTTTCCTTTTTTCAGAAAGAAGTAGTCAAAATTGCCAGCAGATTCTCGTTATTTGCATTACCCTATATAGAATCATGCTCTGCCTTGGTGGATTGTTAATGTTCGTATATTAATTTGGAAGATTCTCAGGAATATGATTGGTTAATTATATATAATCATATATTATATAATGTTATATATAATATGCAAATGTTATGTATATTATGTATATGTTAAATTGGAAAGCTTAGCGTTTAGTCTAAACCAAAATCCTTTTGTCTCACAGCCTTTTAAAAATAAGGTAGAGTGTGCCTGCTCTTGGATCTGTCTTGGGCTTAGGTTAACTTCCCAATTGCAAATAAAACTTTCTGGGAAGATTTTATTTTTTTTTCTTCCAAAATAAGAGTATCACCACTAGGAACTGGTTGAGGTTTAGTGAATGTAGCATCGTGCAAGAGAGAGTGGTTTGGGGATCCACATTTACCAGTCTAAATTAGTAGTCTCTCTAGGGCAGCACCTAGTACAGTGACCTGCCCACAGTACACATTCAATGAATGTCTGTTGATAATAATGCCTATGAAAATATGACAGGATGGGCTTGTGGAAGGGTTTTCAGTGAGTACTATCTCCTTATAAACGCTACAGTTTTATTTATTCTTCCCTTTAAAAATTTCTTGTTGAAAGCCCATCATTTGACTCAAAGTAACAAAGTGCTGACAACCATTGAGGTAGACGAGTAAGACTATCAGTGGCACATAACTGGTTCCCAGAACAATGAAAATAGATATTGTCTCCTGGTGCATTATAAGAAGGTATAATGGACAGATTAATTATTAAAATTAAAATTCTTCAGAAGTGATTATTAACAAGGCATCATGTCTTTTTTTGGGTCACAATTAAGCAGTGGAAAAGATCTTAAGAATTCTAATTAAAATACTTCAGAAGTGATTATTAATAGGGTATCATCTCTTTATTGGCCACAGTTAAGTCATGGAAGAGAAAATGAATGGCAGTGAAAAGAATTCTGGGCAACTTTATTGCATGATCAAAGAATTTCACTTTGGAAAAGATTTTTTTTATTGCTTTGCAAGCTTAATATGACTCAACAATATGATGAGGTGCACATTCCGCCCTGCCTCCGCCCCCAACTGGTTCCACAACATCTCATGTGCTGTGTTTTGTTCTGGGCACCATTTTTTTTGGAGGGGAGAAGGCAAGGCAATTGGGGTTAAGTGACTTGCCCAAGGTCACACAGCTAGTATGTGTCAAGTGTCTGAGGTCAGATTTGAACTCAGGTCCTCCTGACTCCAGGCCCGGTGCTCTATTCACTGTACCACCTAGCTGCCCCTTGGGCGCCATTTTCAAGGAGGACATTTATTTGATAGAAAACATTTTGAGGAGGTGGAGGACTTTAAGATCATGCCATATGACAACTGATTGAAGGAACTGACTTTGTTCAGCTTAGAAGATTTAAGGGGGATACGGTATCTGCCTTGAAATATTTGAAAGATTGCTCTGTGGGTAAAGGATCAGGCTAGTTGTGCTTAGTTCTATAAGGCAGAAGTAGTGGCTGGAAGTTATAGAGAAGCAGATTTAGTCTTGATATAAGAAATAAGTTCCTAGCAGTTAGAGCCATCCAAAAGGAGAGCAGGCTGCTTTGGGAGGTAATGAGATTCTGGGGAGGTTTTCAAGTCTTGATGGTCACTTGTGAGGGATACTGGAGGAGGGAATTCCTATGTAGCTCTGAGTTAGACTAGCTGGCTTCTGAGGGCCCTTCCTACTCTGAGATTTAATGATTTTGTGAATGATGCCAGAGGTAGTTTTGTTGTCATTTTAGTCATTTTCAGTTGTGTTTGACTCATCATGACCCCATTTGGGAGTTTCTTGACAAAAATACTGGAGTGGTTTGCCATTTCCTTCTACAGCTCATTTTACAGATGAGGAAACTGAGGCAAACAGAGTTAAGTGACTTGCCCAAGGTCACACAGCTACTAAGTGTCTGAGGCTGGATTTGAACTCACAAGAAAATGAAGCTTCCTGATTGCAGGTCCAGTGCTCTATCTACTGCACCACCTAATTAGTTTCTCCCTTTATTCCTTGGAGATTTATTGTATTATCTCATCCCCCCTTCACAGAGCTACATTTAAAAAAATGGTTCCTGACTAAGCTATTTTCAAATCAATACTGTTCTTTATTTTTATGGCAATTTTCAGTCTGTATCTCAGCTTTCTTCTTTAGCTGTTCCTTTTTTCTTTAATTCCACTTTCTACGTGAGGAAGTTGATTGATATTGCTGCAGTATGACCAACGATGCAGCAATCTGTCGTCACTTTTGGGTGCTTGCTTTGGGGCTGATTTTTGTATGGTGGAATGGTGCCATTGGCTCAATCGATAGTAAATACTCTTTTCTTTACAGTTTATCGTTGAAAACCATTCTTTCCCTGAAAACATACAGTCTATGTGAAAAACTGGGCTATTGAAAGGAAGTCCATGTTTTCTGTGTTTGTGAAAAATGGTTGAAAGGAATTAGTGAAAGGCACAGGCAAGCATTGATTTTACATGTCTTTAAAGGGTAAAAGAAAAAGTATTTATCTTTTCCTTTTTCATATCTTTGGCTAAGGTGAATGACATAGGTACAAAGAGGCATGGGAGCAACATAAATGGATGCTGGAATCAGACTATAACAAGGTGCTTCTGAAGGAGATAAGAAAGACTGCCTTGTGACTCCTTTCAGAGTGAACTTATGTTATTATCTGTCAGGCTCTTTGCTGTCATCACCAGCTAGTGGTGGGAAGTCCCTTGGCAGAGGTGACAGCATAACTACCTTGAATTGCTGGGTAGGCAACAGAATCATACAAAGACACAGTGATTGTGTAGGATTATTGACCTTTACAAAGTGTCCGTATTTTCCTTTAAAATATAGACTATATGCTACCCACACTTGAGTTATTGATTCTTTAGTGACTCCAGGAAGAAAGCTCTTTTCCTTTTTAATTTTTTATTCATTTTATTTGAAATTCCTGTAATTCAACAAATTAAACCTTTCATGTTGATTTCTGAAAATCTTGTAAATACAGGATAGTTTTCCCATTAGCATGAAGATCTAGATGTTATATGATTGCTGTATCAGCAAGGCAATAAACACAACATCAGCGATAATTGTGAACATGCCTGTGTAGTTCTGTATCGCAAAATATAAGAGACTTTCCAGATAGAAGGTAGAAGAAGTAGATCATTTATTCAGACACCAAAGAACCAAATCCCAAAACCAGTAAGCCCACTTCATCATAGCAGCAAGGAACTTCAGACATAATATCACATCATAGAGCCTCACCATCCCACTAACCTTCCCCCCTGCTGGGGCCTTCCCACAAACACTCACAAATACTATCTCACTCCTTGCCTGTGTCCTTCTCCTCCCACGGTTCGAACTGGCTCTGAGCATTTCCTGCTCCACCCTTCCAGTTCCACTAGTTCAGCAAGCTCCTCCCACTACATGTGACTTAGGCTTCCTGTGACATAAGCAGGTCACATGGGCCTATTAATGGGTAGGAAAGATCTTCAAATTTCCCTTACCATTACAAATGCTTAGCATAGAGCCTGGCACATAGTAGATGCTTTATAAATGCTTATTGACTATTGACATAAGGGAGGAGCAAGGTAGTGCATTGGATAGAGGGTCAGAGCTTGGAGTCAGGGAGACTCATCTTCCTGAGTTCAAATCTGGCCTCAGACACTTATTAGCTGTGTGAACGTAACCCTGTTTGCCTCAGTTTCCTCATTTGTAAAATGAGCTGGAGAAGGGAATGGCAAACCAGTCCAGGATCTTGGCCAAGAAAACCCCAAATGGGGTCATGAAGAGATGGACACAACTAAAAAGACTAAACAACAAACTGACATAGGAATTTTAACTAATGGATAGACTTTGGCATAGAGAGATTATGTCTATGGGGAAAACAATTCTTCCAATTCTATAGCAATGAAGTGGAATAGTGGAATAAATAATCAATTTGGAGTGAGAGAACCTCAGCTCATATCCCAAGGCCTCTGTTGCTTAATACTTGTATGAACTTGGACAAATTATTTTTCTTTGCTTGTCTTCAGTTTCCTCATTTGTCAATGAAAAGGATTGGACTTGATAACTCTTAAGGTCCCATGGGTGATGCTAGAAGCATTGTCTTTACAGCCACCCGGGTGATGGGCAATGAAACATTACTTTCCTCAATTTTTCAGAGGGGGAAATAAATATCTAGCTAAGTTAAATTGCGGGTTAAATGTTGGAATCAGGACTTTGCACCTCTAAGTCCAACTTTTTTTTCTATGATGCTTCTCTAGGATTTCTCTTCCATACAAAGATATTTGGTGTTTTTTGAGCTGTTTCTTTTGAGAGTACTTTCTGAATGTAGTGTTTAGTTGTTTTAAGTTTGTATGAGGAATGAGGCCTATGGGGTACAATCCAAGTTAAATGTTTAGAATAGACCAAATATGTTAAATAAATAAATTTAAAAAAATAAAAAAAATGTTTAGAATAGCCACGAAAAGTGCATTTACCTTCACTGTGTTAAAAATACATGGGATTGACAAGTTTTTTTAATGTGTTAACTCAAAATACACCAACAAGATAATTAGGGAGCTTCCAATGTCCTGCATCTGTTGAGTTTTAGCTATTATTTTAAGTGCTACTTCTTAAATACATTGGTCACTGATCATTTAAGCTGTGGATTGTGGGTCAAAATGCCAATCTTAAAGAATGGACCCCTAAATGTTTTTGTCAAATATTCAATTGGAGATCAGGGCACTTGCCACAGGAAAAATTCTGGGAGGTGACAAAGGAACAAAGAAGGGATGTAAAGAAAAGAAGAGTATGGGTCAGAGGTTCCCTACCCTCCCACTTCAGATGTCTCTGAATGACACTTCCTGCAAAACCCTTGTTGACATTTGGATGCTGATGTTGCAATATGAACATCATAGTTTAGAGAACAAGTGAAGATTCCAGTATCGACTTTCCCTTGTCTCTTGGCTGGTATAAGAGTTGATTTTGGACTAAAGAGTAGATCTAGATCAGAGATATCGAACAACCATGGTCTAGCTGTGGCATACAACATTCCCAAATATGGCCTGAACCAGATTATAATAGGAAAATATTTAACAAAATAAATAGAAATATAATGATAAATATAATAACAATAAATAAATATGATATATAAATAATAAAATATATTAAAATATAAATACATAAATAATATAAATAAATAATAATAAAATAATAAAAATATAATAAAACATAAATAGTATTACCCTTTAAAGCTAAGTTAATATGCAATGTACAGAGGTACTTATGTACAGTTTGGTGTCCCCTATTTCTATTTTCTATTGATATCACTGTTCTAGATCACTCAATACTCTTTCTCCCCCTCCTGAATTCACTCATGTGCTAAAAAATGTTAGACACATCACTGGTTACAATACGTAAATATGTTTGTCCAAATCCCTATAATCTTAGGGGAAATTGCTCAGTTTAAGGATAGAACAGCCCACATTCTTTTCTGCCTACCTCAAATAAATAGTTACTTCAGAGGCAATACCATAATGACTCCACACACACACACACACACACACACACACACACACACATTGAGTAGGTGGAAGTAGAAACAATGAATATTTCCCTATATTTCAAAAAAAATGATTCTGTACTCAATGCATAGACATTTGTTGAGTATTTCCAAATATGGTTAGCCCTGTGATGCACATAGTGGCAGCTAGGCGGGGTAGTGGATAGAAGGCTGGACTCAGAGAGTCAGGAAGATGTAAATTTCAATTCTGCCTCAGACACTTATCAGCTGTGTGATCCTGGATGAGTCACTTAGCCTCTCTTAGACTTAGTTTCCTCATCCTTAATAATGATACCTGCCTTACAGGATTGTTTCAAAGATCAATGACATAACATATGTAAAGCACTTTGCAAACCTTAAAGTATTATATAAAAGCTAGTTAGTTATTATAATTAGAATTATGGTATAATATAAATATAAATATATTACTATATACACACATATACATAGAAGTCATCTGGAGTTTTAAATTTTAATAGCTTAAAACAGTTGTATATATTTTAATATAGATTTATATGCTATATAATGTATACAATAATTGCATATGTAATATATTCATGAATAGATTTCTATATTATATAACAGTATGGTTATATATTATAAATATATTTATATATTAAATAGCTATACACAATATACCTATATTTATAAACAGATTAATATGCCATATAATTTATAGTTTCATTTTTATAATATATTTAAATGTAAAGTAGTCATATATATTTTAGGTATATATGTGTTCCTGTCATAGGAACTGAGGAGTACTATATGTATTAAAATGTATACCATGTATAAAAAAGTTAATTTAGTTCAAGGGTAAAAAGTCACATTTATTATACACATACTGTTTGCAATTCTTTACTAGTTGGAGGTTTGCAGAACACTTTCCTTACAGTATCCCAGTTGCTGTTCAGTCATTTCATTAGACTCTTTGTGGCCCCTTTTGGATTTTTTTTGGCAAAGATCCTAGAGTGGTTTGCCATTTCCTTTTCCAGCTCATTTTACAGATGAGGAAACTGAGGCAAACAGGGTTACATGACTTGCCTAGGGTCACACAGTTAGCAAGTGTCTGAGGACAGATTTGAACTCAAGAAAATGAGTCTTCCTGACTCCAGACCTGGTGCTCTATCCCACTGTACCACCTTGCTACCCTAAGTTAGGTCATACGAATATAAATTATTCTCATTTTAGAGGAGGACCCTGAAGGTGGGAGAAGTTCTGACTGAACCACAATCTCATAGCTAGGGTCAGAACTATGGTTTGAACCAGGTCTCTTCATACCAATCCTGTATTCTCACTGTTACGCAACACCACCTCTTCTGTATGCTTTACCTCCCCAACAAAATTGTAATTTCTTTATGGTGAGGTATAACAGAAAGGAGCAAGCAGAAGTTTCAGAAAGGGCCTCTTAATCTTTCTTAAATGTATAATAAAGAGACCCTCCTCTTTCATTCAAGAAGGCACAGCCTTTAAAGGGGACAAAGGAGTCAGGAGGCAAGAAAAGATTCTTTGTTTTCCTTGTTCTGGTCCTGGCTTACTTTCTCCAGGCTGACCAGAGCTCTGTGAGTAATTAACCTTCAGTAAGTGAAGATCATCTACCATTCATTTAGAAGGTTTAGATGAATTAGCCGCTAGCTGGCATGGTGGATAGAGTGCTGAGCCTGGAGTCAAGAAGAAGGGGGTTCAGATAGGCTACAGACACTCACTAGATTCATGACCTCGGATGAGTCACTTCACCTTTGCCTGCCTTGGTTTCTTCATCTGTGAAAAGGAAATAATAGTAATAGCACCTCCTTCCCAGGGTTGTAGTGAGGATCAAGTGTGATATTTGTAAAGTGCTTTGCAAGCCATAAGTAGGAGCTATTATTAGCCAAATGTTAGTTATTTTGTACAAAGACCATTTTTTTTGCATTCTTAGAGGTCTTTCTAAATATATTGTCATATTTGCAAATACATGGTTAGTTTCTTTGGGCCTGTAAGTCATATTGGTTGATGCTATGTAGGGTTGTTCATTTGATTTAGCAGCCAAGGAAACTGATAGAACCTCAGGGGCATATATTAATAATTTATCACCTTCCTAGACAGACTAAAGCGAAGTCCATGTTTAAAAATAAGACTTGTTTTCCTTTCTAAGACAAGACTTATAGAAAGATAAAAAAAAGTTTGGATCAGCAACAGTATATTTTCTTCTTCAAAAAATGCAGTTCTGGTGATTGATTATTCTGACTCCTCGTCCCCTTTTATCATTTCCAAAACTTCTATGTGGAAAATGTGTCCGTTTTGTGTTAAAGCTATTTATTACAATGTAAGATTTCTTTTAGGCTTGGACTGATTTCTTTAAAGACCTAGCCTGGGTGTTAGTGCTAAATTGTATAGCTATATTATATGGCACTGGTGTCATGGGCCTTAGAGTCAGGATGACCTGGGTTCAAGTTCTGCTTCTGACATATACTGGCTGTGTCACCCTAAGAAAATAACTTAACCTCTTAGTGCTATAAACAATTCTTTAAACCTTTAAGTTGCAGTCAGTCAACTAGTATTTATTAAGTCACTTTGCTAAGGCACTGAGGATTCCAAGAAGGGCAAAAACCAGCATTGCTTTCGAAGACCTCCTGGACTAATGGAATAGTTACTGCCAAATAGGGGCTAAATTGCATTGGCAGAGACTTTCCTTATCAAGAGTTCCCTATAACAAAACCCGAAGTCTGATGACAAAAAATTATGTGTCTAATTTTTTATCCCTGATTTTATCATGTTTATAAATATCACCAGTTCAAAGGAGAGGCTACTTTGGATGAATTAACTTCCATAGCCTAAGCTCTAGGAAGACCAGTTCCATTAAGGGTAGAGTCAGAATTCATGAAGTGCCTACTATGTACCATTGTGCCAATCCTTGTGGTAGGTGCTAGGAACAGAAAGATTAAACAAAATGGGTTCTTCTTTCAGGGAAGTTATATTATTGTAGGAAGCAATGTATAAGCATGTAAGTAAATGCCAAGTGTTCTGGTAGAAGTCTGTTATTGTATACATTTCAAGAAATTGTGATCCTTTGATGAGTTCAACCCCTCCTCTGAAAGGTCCATATGACCTTGGTAGTGAACATAAATGTTAAAATTCCCTCATAGGAAGATGTAACATGGGATTAAACATAATTGTTGATTGCATTGGCTTTGTGATTGTGCATGAGCTTTGTGACTGAAAAAAGTGATTTTTTGGAATAAATGAGTTCTACCCTCATACTGAATATTTTCCTGCATACATACATATATACATATATATGTATGTAGCTAGAACACATATAGATATGCATATATTCATACACAACAAAAATGTTGCGCTCATATATGGGATTTGTTCCATAACCCAGTAAACCATTCATACTGTTCAAAGAACCCTAGGATCATAGAATTTCAGTTTGAAGGTAGCTCAAAGGTCATCTAGTTCCAGTCCTATGTAAAAAGGGGTTACCTCTACAACATCCTTGACAATGGTTAATTCAGCTTCTTCCTAAAGTCATTTAGTGATGGGGAACTTGGCACCTCTAAAGACAGTCCTTTCTACTCTTGGATTGTTAGGAAGTTTTTTGGGATTGAAATCTTTCTCTGTACAATTTCCTGCTGTGTGAGCATGGTGTCTAGGGGGCCCTTTGTTTGTAAAAGGCCTCTGCTCTAAGCTCAAGTGGACTAGGTTCAACAGGAGGGGAAGACTGATCTCAAAGTAAGGGGTTCCTTGTGCCCCTACATGGAGCATTGGGGAAAATCTCTTTAATGAAGCTTAGGTATGACTTCAGCTAGGATCTCTCCAAAAGATGCAAACATATGACACTTTAAAAAAAGGTTTTTGATGTACAAAGTTGTAGACCAATTGATCAATAAACATTCATTAAGTGCCTGTGCTAAACACTAGGGATACCAAAAGAGGCAGAAGACAGTCCCTGCCTTTAAGGAGCTTACAGTCTAATGGATAACACATATAGAACAGCTATTTATTTCCTTACTACAAAAGAAATGCTGAAAATTGATAATGGCACATTGACAGGTACTTGAAATGTTAAACAGTAACCATTACAAAAAACTCATAGGAGCCTGTAAATAAATGCAGAAGACAAATGAGGCATTCGCAGGACTTGTAAACACTTATCACTTCTATTATGTTCTCTCATGAGTTAAAGACTCCCAGGAAGCTTGTGAGAGTGCTGACCACTTTTGTCTTATAATACACTAACTCTGCACAATAACTCACTCAAGGTTCATATCTTCTGGTCAGTATGGTATGCATAGTTCATCTTCCTGGTCATTTTCCCCTGAGAAAAGGCAATGGATGTCTCAATGATTTCGAAGTTCTTGAGCTGCTAAGGTAACTGACGGGACTAGAAATAGACGTTTCAGGATTGATTTCTGGTCACTGTGCTCAGTAGAGGAGGCAATGGGGTCCCAGTCTGAGACTCATCTGGGCAAGCACATACACTCATTACATGTAGCTGTTATACTTTCTGCTAGTGAGAGCAGAAGAAGCAGAGATCCCAGGGTGCTTTCTTCCTCCTTGTTAAGTTTGAGGGAAACACAGCCCATTCCCAAAAGAAACACTCAATGGAAGGAGAGAGAGGGGTTGAGAATTTGGCTTCTCCTTTTAAGCCTACTGAGTGCCTGGCTCTTCCTGATTTAGTCACCAGGACTCTTTGGCAGAGAATATGGATACCAAAGGACCAACCAAGATCCTCTGGCTTCATATGCTCTTTAGCAAGAGGCTGGAGCACCCATGTCACTGGAAGTTGCCTGAGCAGAGGATCCACCAGAATACCCAAATCTAGGAGACCAGGAGGGGCTTCCCTGATTCCTACTGTTGCTCCTGGTTCAGCTTTCTGGGGTCAAGCAAAACTAAGTTCATGATCAAAAATCAATCAGCCAACATTTCTTAAACACCTACTATATGCCAGGCACTGGGCACGATGTCAGGGTCCTTAAATGATTGACTATAGTGCTTCTTTGAGTAGTCATCAGTTGACCCAAGAAGGAAGGATCATAGATTTAGAACAAGAAGAGATGTTAGAGATGATCTACTTTGGTCCTCTCATTTTACAGAATAACAAACTGAAGATCAGAAAGGCATAGGGACTTGTCTCATAGGGAACATGTAGCAAAGCTTGGATTGGAGTCCATTATCTTCTGATTTCCAATCTAGTGCTTTTCCACCTCCTGAATCTGAGGTCTCACCTTTGCTGACGTTGTAACATCGATCATTTCTGCCTCAGCCCTGTACTTGGTGGTGTGCACTGGTTTGAGTCCTCTAGCAGCCTGTACTGCAGCCCACTGGGTGAACCCCCCCCGCCAGGTGTACAGACGACACAAGAAAATAGAAACACAGATCCAACAGGAAAGCCATCCAGATAGCCAGACTCCCTAGAGTTAGAGACAGTGCCTTGTCATGCACAGGTCTCCCTTGGCTCTTTCTTCTCACCGCATCAGCCCAGAAACCCAAGTTAATTTGTTTTATCCAATTTGCTCCGGGCAGCCTCAATTGGGGGTGGGGTGGAGAATGCTGGGGTGCTTATCAGGGTTATTGGCAGCAGCTGCTGTCTTCCTGCTCTGCAGTTCAGTTGCTCAGACTTCCTGACACATGACAGCCCTTCAAAAAACTTTATGGAAGCTTTTATGCTTTCCCTTAATCTTCTCTTTCCCAGGCGAAACATCCCTAGGCTCTTCGACTGATGTTTCTAAGACATAACTTTCAGGTGTCTTATGCTTCTGTTCACCCACTGGTGGAAATGATCTAAGGCATTCTTAAAATATGGTGCTGAACACAGTATTCCATGTACAGTCTCACCAGGCAGAGTACTGTTATATTTTAAGCTTTCTTGTTTTGAGAAGTAGGATTCTGTTAATATAGCCTAAAATCATATTAACTCTTTTGACTATCATATCACGTACTATTGTTTCTTATGCAGCTCAAAGTCTATTAAAATCCTGAGTTGATTTTCATATGAAATTTTGCCTAGCTACTTATCTCTCATTCTCTAATTATACAGCTGCTTTTTGGGGAGCATATGTGTCTGATTTTATTTCATTTTAGATTTTCTCCTTCTCAAACTTTTTAGGATCCTGCTATATCATCTAGCATATTAGTTATCATACTATGTCATCTGCAAATCTGAAAAATGTCATCTGTGCCTTTTTCAAAGACTTTCACACACACATACACACACACACACACAAATACACACAACACACAATGTTTCACAGAACAAGGCCAAGGACAGAGGCACATGACATTCTTCTGGAGATACCCTTCTGTGTTAACATCAGTCCATGAGTTACTATTCTTTTGAGGTTAGTTATTCAAATAATTCTGAACCTACATAACTCCTATTCAGCCCACATTTCTCCATCTTGGACACAAGAACTGCATGAGAGATTTCGCCACATATCCTGTATCAATGACTTTTTTTTTTCTGATCTATCACCAAAGAAGCCCTAACAGAAAAGGAAAGAGGTTAACCTGGCTAATGTGTGATAGACATAGAATTCCAGAATTTTTCCAGGAATTGAAGTTAAGCTTAATGATCAAAAGTTTGAAGGATATTCATTGAAAATAAGTATGATGTTTGTACATCATCAGTTCCATGTTACTTCTGCCTTCTATGATTTTTCAGATTCCCCACCATGGCTTAGTGATCTTATTGGCAAGTTTTCTGTCCATTGGCAAATACTTTATCTGGGTTTGGTGACTGGAATTCACAAGTTCAAGATAGAGCATGTCAGTGTTTCCTTTTACCATATCTTCATTTATTTTGGGTTTTGATTCTCTGCTCACCATTTTTATTCTGTACTTTTCAATTCTGAAGACCATTCTCCTTGGTAGAAAAACAAGAAACATAGCAAGAGTTGAGTTATAATTTTGCTTTTAGGCTATTCCATTTACATCAGACCTCAGTCTTTTCACTTCTTTGATCTTCTTGTTGCTTTTATCAGAGCTTAAAAATGCTTTTTGTTGTTTTTATCATTCATCCTCAGTCTTTACTTATTCTGGGCTTTAGTATTCCTCCAATAACTCTTAACAGACTGTGCTGTATTTTTGGTATTTTTTCACAATCACCTGTTCTTGCCTCCATGTTCTGGTCAGTGAACTCCCTGTGCAGCCACATTGTTCTCTTCACTTAATTTCTCCTTGCCTTTTCCACTGTAATCATTTGAATTTTTAGTTTCAGAATTTCATTTTCGATAGCATCTCATTCCTCTTGAATTGACTTCCTCTAATGAGCTAGCATTTATATATTGAATTAAAGTTTTCAAAGAATTTTACAGTATTATCTCATTTTATCCTTATAACAACCTTGGCAGCCCTCATTTTACAGAGGAGGAAACTAAGATTGTGAGGATAATCGACTTGTCCAGAGTTACATCTCTAGTGAGTATCTGATAATCATGGCCATGGAATCACAGCAACATAGATTCAGAGCTAGAAGGGACCTTAGATCATTCACAGATAAGGAAACTGAGGCTGAAATTGGTTTACCACTTGCCCCAAGATCACAAGGCTAATAAATGTGTATGTAGCAGGATTTGAACTCAGGTCTTACAAGCAACTCATTGTGCCATCTAGCTTCCTCATCCTTTCTCAAAAGTCTTGAATATTCATTTTCACAAAGTCTGAGGTACAAGGAATATGCTGGGCATTTCTTTCTTTTGCCGTTAACTTGGATAAACTGCATGTAGAATGTAATTTTAAAAAGCAGCACTCATTGGTACTTCTAGGAGTTTTTAAAATAACAACATGAAATAAAGATTGAAAAAATTTTCGTGCTTTTAACTTTAAAATGAATATTTGTCTTAATATCGATATATCCATAAATATATTTCTCAGTACAAGGTGTGTTTTGGCTTCTTGAGACATAAATAGGTTGTTAACCTATTGTAAAGACTTAATGATATCAGATTGTAGAGCTGAGGGCTATAAGACAACTCAAAACTGCATATAGCCTGTAGCCTACTATTTCTAATTTTAATGGAGTTTAAGAATGCAATTATAATTTTTTTGTCCTTATGATACCAGCATATTTTACTTATTTCAGCTGCTTTTCATTGTTTCCAAAACAGTAATCTATTACAGAACTGACATTTTCATTGTTTTTAAAAGAAAATTGAGAAGTACTTTAATGAGTAGCTGATCACAAAAATCATAGACTTTCAATTGGTTTTTCCAAATATGCTTTGTCCTTGACAACTACTTACATTGTATTATATTGTGTTATGTTATGTTATGTTATTTTATATTATATTGTATTCTGTGCTCCGTAGAAACTGATGATAAAGCATTCAATCTTTCTTCCCCTCTACCCCTCCACCCCATCATGCCAAAGAGGTGACAGATTCAATATGTAAAATGAGACACATATTTTTGGAAATGGCCAATATGAAAATTTGTTTTGCTTGACTCTGCATATTTGTTAAAAAAAGATCTAGATTTCCTTTCTTTTTTGGGGGAGGAGGGGAAGTGGGAGGGAGAGAAAATAAGTTCTCATTAACTGAAAAAAATTTTTAAAAAGCTTATAGCTCTTTCTTCAGTCACATAGCCTTCTTGGTAGAGTATGAGTACTCCCATCCTGCCCCCAAACAACAACTACATCAGGGACTCTTGTATGGAGCTCTTTTCACTTTTATCACTTCTGCTTGATGGCCAGTCATTGAAGCAAGGTCTATTGAGGGACCCCCAATGAAGGTCCTATTATCAGGTAGAAGGAAGGAAACTAGGAATATCTGTCAGGGCACTATGTTATTGGGAAAACAGTTCTACTGGTGTACAATTGGAATTTCTCCAAAGATGAAAAGGTTATTCTTCCATCTTTTGCACTACATTAGGTAATAATATGGCTGGACCACCAGAAGGAGTAATGGGGTTAATCTATGATTAGATTAGATCAGATTATGGGTGTGAAGGGAAGGTATTGGGCTTTTCTTCTGATCTTTATGTGAAGGATAAAAAAAAATTAATAGTATTGGGTTTTTTTCCTTAGCAACTCTGATTCCAATTTCATTAATTCTGTTGCCATGTTCTCTGATTCTAATATTCCCTCTTGGCTTGGTGGAAAAATACTTAGGCTTGACAAAGAAGGGAGTAATAGGTGGTCTGGGCAAGGCTACAAGGCTCAACCTTATAGCTGACCTAAGATGAGCTTAATTCCTTCATCAAACTCTTATTTCCCTTCTTTGCAGGTATGGTTCTCTTGTTTTCTGTAGTAGTGTAGCAATAGGAAGCTAGAAAGAATTCCCTGTCAATGACTCCCAACCTCACCCAATACTTTGTTTTGCTTTTGTCTGATATACTTATCTGATGTTGTTTGACTAGAATATCTACCATGTTGTGCCCCAGTTTAGAGGATAGAGGGTTAGGGGAATTCTTTGGCCTCAGGTACATGGATACATCAATGAGAAGGCTGAGTACAAACTTTCTAAATACCTTTGGATGTTAGAAGAGTAATCTGTGGTGCTAAATACCACGAGTGGGTGGTAGGAACTTTGTATGGCTGGTTTCTCCTTTACTCAGGTCATTTGGTAGTATGAGTCCTAGAATAAGGCAACTGGGGATTAGGGACAGAAGAGATGTATGTTACTATTCTTTGGGAGGTCAGAATAGTGCAGAGACTGCTGACTAGTGGATATGACTAGGCAAACAATAAGCATCTCCTCTCCACCCACCCCTCACCAGAATTCCAGTTTAATCAAGGCAAGTACTCCAAGTACACAAGAGGGAAAACAATAGATTATGAGGATATCATGGTTTAGTGTGATAGACTTGGAGTCGGGAAGGCTTGGGTTTGAATCTAGTCTCTGACACTTACTGGCTGAATGTTCAGTGGCAAACACTTAACTGCCCTGGGACTCAGTTCCCTCATTTGCGAAATGAGAGTGTTGGAGCTGATAGTCCCTAAGAACCCTTCTAGCTCTAAGGTTATGACTCTATAATGCTGTGATTTCTAGCTAGTCAGTCAGTAATCATTAAACACCTACCAAGTGCTAACCACTGCACTAAACCCTGGTGATAAAAAAGAAAAGCAAGACAGTTCCTGTTCTCAAGGAACTCACAGTCTAATGGGGGAGATCACATGCAAACAACTATGTAAAAGCAAGCTCTATTCAGGATAAATAGGCAATAATTAACAGAGTATGGGCACTAGAACTGAAAGGCTTGGAATTGGAATAGAATTGAAAGGGTTTCCTGTAAAAGGTGGGATTTTATCTGGGACTTGAAGGAAGCCAGGAGGCGGAGATGAGGAAGGATAGCATTGCAGGTATGGTGGACAGCCAGTGAAAATGCCCAGAGTCAGGAGATGGAGTGTCTTGTTTGAGGAACATCAATGAAGCCAGGATCATTGGGTCACAGAGTACATAAGGATTCATAGAGACGGTCCATGAACACAAAAGACTTTTCAAGGCTAAAAAGTATGGTTGTGACCACGTAACATTACAGCTAATAAGATTAACTCCTCAATTTTTGAAGAAGCATTGAATACTTTGTATTTGATATGCATTTCTATTTAACCAACATTGTCTTCCCACTTTTCTTGGTTGGATGCAGGTCACCTCTATCTTGAATAAAACAACCATTTCTGCAAGTCCTATGCTTTTCTTTTTCTTTCCTTTTCCCTCCCCTTTCTTCTATTCTCCAATCTCTTTTCTTCTATTCTTCTCTCCTATTTTCTTTCCCTCTTTTTAAAGACACACACATACACATCTATCTATCTATCTATCTATCTGTCTGTCTCTCTGTCTGTCTCTCTGTCTCTCTTTCTGTCTCTGTCTGTCTCTCTCTCTCTCTCTCTCTCTTTCTCTCTCTCTTGCTTCTTCATTGTTCCATTGAGGGTAAAGAAAGATTATGATTGAGTTTAAACTTATAGGAAAAGAAAATTAGATTATATTTAAGGAAAAATTTCAATTGTTGTCAAAAACCTGTAGGAGATAACTCCAACTTGCTGATCTCCTCCTAAATGTTCTTTCAGATAATCTTTGATTGATGTTTTTTGGAAAAGTAAACGGGTCTCAGTTTGTGAAACCAGTGCTTTCTGTTGTGTAAATTGCTATAAGTAGTTGAATGTGCTCTTCTTATATTTGTCCAGAACTACGCTCATGGTCATTATTACCTATAATCTTTCTTAGGTGCCAATAATTCACTAAATATAATATAGATCAAGAAGCTCACCTCCTAGTAGAGACACAATCTAATTATGTAAATAATTAAAATAAGGTTGAAGAGGCTATAGGTTGTGTTCTGGCACAAGCCCTGCTGCTGGGGGAGGCTAAAGCTAGCAAATTGCTTGAGTTTGGGTGATCTGAACTTCAGTGGGTTAAGCCAATTGGTTATCCAAGCTAAATCTGGTACAAATATGCTGAGCTGCTTATGGAGTGGGGTGGTGGCACCAGGCTGCCTAAAGATGGATGAATCAGATCGGATTCCAAATCTAGCTATTAGCTCTATTTGTATATATTCCCCTTAGTCCTCAGTGCAGAAATAGGATGTTATAGACCCCACAGTTTGTCAGCTCTTATGCAGATTTGAAGCTGTATTTGTAGGCTCTGGGATTCAATTTCCTTTTTTTCAGGACATTGGAGAGCTGTCTGGTAGAAGATGAACTAGAGTTTGGGTCCCATCGGCTGTATCTACCCTGCTCAAAGTTTTGGTATTCTAGGTCTAGACAAATTATTCTCATTTTTGTTGTTCTTTTTACTGGGCTTGTGACTTCACCGGCATAGTGAATCCCTGGTGAGGAGACTCCCTCTACCAATGCAGATTGGCTCCTTCTCTGAAATTTATAGTCTTAGGGAGTTACTTGTGATTTGCCCATGTTCACACCTGTAGCCAATATGTCTCAGAGGCCGGGCTGGAACCCAGGTTTCCCTGATTTTAAGTTGAACTCTTTATGGTACACCTCTCAGGTGATTTAGTACATATTAATTGGGCTAGTCCCTACACAGTATCACTATGAAGGTAACGTGGCATAATGATAGAGGGCTGGACTTGGCATCTGGAAGATAGGAATTCAAATCTCACCTTGGACACTTATTAACTGCATAACCTTGGACAACTATTTAAACTCTCTGAATCTCAGTTTCCTTATCTGTAAGATATGGACACTAGTGCCTATAGCTCCTACCTCATAGGGTTGTTGTGAGGTCTTAATGAGGTCTTTGTAAACTTTAAAGTGCCATATAAAAGCCTAATATTATGATTACCACCACCAGTACTTATCAATAATAATCATCAAAGGTATATTTAGTTATGATACTAAAAATGAGAGGAAAAACAAGAACAAACCAAGTGTGTATTAGTATTGTTTTTATCGTAAGAGTGGAGTTGAAACAACCCTATCTCGTTTTAGCTTTGATTCCTCAATCACCCCTCATAGGTCTTACACTAAATGTTCAGAAAGCTTTTCAATTGAAATGACATTGAATAAAATTGTGTTCTGGATAGACCAAGGAAACTTGGCCATGCCCCAGGAATTGTTTTTAAGTTATTGGGCAGGTTGAGAAGGGATGGAATCCTAGGCATAGAAAGCAAATGTGACTTTCCAACTGACCTCTGAAGATGAGGAGGAGGATGGGTGTGTAGGGAAGGAAGGTCTTACCTTCAGCTTTGGTCAGGTCTCTTTGGATAGGAGGAGTGTCTTGTAAGGGTCAGGAAGATTTTGGATTTCCTAACTTCTGATTGGGGTCCTAGAAATGTACTTAAACAGTTAGTGAAAGTATCTGTATCTGGAGCCAAGCACAGATGGACACTGATTCACCATATTTGCTGTTTAGTTGTTTTTCAGTCATGTCTGACTCTTTGTAACCCCTTTTGGGGTTTTCTTGGCAAAGATACTAGAGTGGTTTATCATTTCTGTCTCCACCTCATTTTACAGATGAGTAAACTGAGGCAAGCAGGATTACGTGACTTGCCCAGGGTTACAGAACAAGATCAGTTTTGAACTCAGGAACATGAATCTTCCTGACTCCAGACCTCTATTCACTAAACCACCTAACTATCCCCATATTTAATTGGAACTTATTAAATACCTTATTAGGGAACTTAGATACCTTATAAATATACCATATAAATTAGATAAGTTATTAGATACCTTATTAGATACCTCTCAATCTCCTCCATTTCTGGGAGGCAGAAAAGGACTTCCAGCAACAGGAGCTATGAGTTACTACTTTGTCACATGGTCTGGATTTTGTGTTTGTTTGTGGGAAAGGGTGTCGCTGATATTTGTGAGGGATATTCTGTACCAATTGTTCTTACTGTTTCTACTTTATTGGATTCTCTTTCTAAGAGCTGCTTAAGGATGATCGACTAAATTGATTCTCAGCTGATAATCTTGTGAGAAAGCATACTGGTGAGGCTAGACCCAGTGGCTTCAGAAATACCACTTGACTTCTCAGGGGTACCCCAAGACTCCCAAGGGGGAGATGTAGCCAAGTTCTGGGGACTTAACTCCTTAGTGACAGTGAGAATTATGATAAGCATCCTTAGAGCTTACATGGGCTATGTGACTGTGAGGTTTTCCAAAGCTGGGCTCAAGCCATCCTCAATGGATTGCTAGCAGTGATATTTAGATGACAGCTCAATTATCTTGTGAATAGATCCATTAGGCTCTACGCAGGTATAAGGAGTTTGTGCGTTGTCAGTATTGTACCATGTCAGAGGAGATCATGAAACCACAGTACTTTGATGTCTCAAACTTTATTTTTGTTTCCCAGTAGTTTAAGAATACTAATAGATTAAAGTTGGATCAAAGTTTTTACATGAAGTTTGGGACAATTAATTGAAACCAAATGGCTTAAATGGCGAGCCCTAATGGATGCAGTCTAGATTTCACATTATTGTCATCGAGATAAACGAATGTCCAGAACAAAGCAAACTTTTGTAGCTGGAGGACATGTTCATAGAACGAGAAATTAGTAATTGATATTTAAGAATGAAAAATGTTGAACCATTTTTAACTCTGGAAAAAGGACAACAGAACTCTGTTCATAAACCATTTCAAAGCTTGCTGTTTTTTCCTCTTTTTCCTCAGTTCAACTCAGTCATATTTTGTTGGAAACATTTCTCTAATTTTCTTTTTTATAAGAAACTTTTTTCCTTCCCCTCCTCACCCCTGCCCATGCCCCAGCATCTGGTTCTTTTTTTGTGCTATTGGGAAAACAAATTGAAATCTTTTCAGTACCAAAGAACCTCCTAATTTGAATCTGATTCCTCAAGTTTTGTTCTGCAGGCTTGATATTAATGGTGGGTCCTGTGGTTCTTGCCTATTAGGGGGTATGGATTTGTATCCATTCATTCACCTTTCAACCTTTCACTATACTGTTTGGACTAGATTAAGCATTAGGTTAGTAAAAATTTTATAGTGTTCACACAAAGAGACTCTTTCATTGAGAGCTGAGCAAGTTTAAAAAATGCAGTTGGAGGAGAAAGATAATTAGAATGAATATGAATCAACAGTTTTCTCAGTTAAATTATTCTGCCACTGCCATACTCCACAGGCTCTGCTAAGAGAATTTATAACTTCATTATAACAGAAGTACTTTTGGCTATATCTTGGGAAAGAGTTGGTGTTCTTTAAAACAATTTTTCCCCTTGTTTTGAATTTTTATTGATATCTTCTCCTTTTATATCACCTTCATTTCCCAACATATTCTTTCTCTTTCTTCCACCCAAAGAGCCATCCCTTATAATGAAGAATAATCAAGAAAAAGTGGGGGGAAAATAAAACCAATCAATTCATTAATTGAGTCTGACAGTATGTTCAGTGTTTCATACCTACTGTCCCCACGCCTGGAAAGAATCAATGTTCCAGGCACTGTGCTAATCACTGGAGATACAAACAGAAAGTAAAAACATATCCTGCCCTTAAGAAGCTTATAGTCTAATGGGAGAAACAACATATACATCAAATAGTACATACCATTGTGATAAATGCAGAGTAGATGGGTGCAGGCTGGGGAGTGTTAGAAGTAGCAGAAAAGTTTTTTGGCAAAGGATGATGCTTGAACTGAGTCTTAAAGGAAGTCAGCAATTCTAAGAGTTGGAAGTTAGGAGGGAAAGGATTCCAAGAATGGAGGGAGAGCCAGTACAAAGTCACAGAGATGAGTTGGGAGGAAAGGGAGTGTATTCTTATAGTTTGCACTGCAATTTTACAACATTCAATTTCAATTTTTTCTTTTTGTTTTTTTTTCTCTTTCCTTTGCCATAGTCATTATGTGTATTCTTTCCATGATTCTATTTAATTCATTCTAAAGCCAAATCTTTTTTTCAAGCTATAATGTTTATTAGAATGACCGGCACATGTTTCATTTTCTACAGCCCTATTTATTATCTTCTTCAAGAAGTCAAAAAACTTTGTGACTGAGTATTCTGGTGCTGACACTTACTGACCAATGGGGCTCAACCTTTCCTTCTCTACTCTCCCCACTCCCCATTCCTCCCCTCCCCAATGTTCCTGGAGAAAATAGGATTCTCTGCATGTGTTTAAGTTTTGAAATAGAAAACTGTGTTTGATTTTTTTGGTTATTTTTTAAAATAATTTTTCCTGTTCTTAAAGGCCCTCAAGTAGATTGATAGATTCTGGAGGAAGCCATTATGTTGTCCCATAGGTCATCACCAGTCGAGTCCTAGGTGTATTCTAAAAGGTTCCATCTGATCAGCTAATATTGCACTGAAGTGACTGTGATAGAGGACCATTCCTTTTTTTGTGAAATTTTAATTTCTACTGATTGGATAGAATGGCACCTATGATGGCAGAATATAAATTTGTCATGCCCTCCTGAAAGTTTTTACACTTAAATTTTTGTTTTTCTGGAATCTAAACAAGTGGAAGCTCAAACAACTAGATTTTCCCTTGGCATTCTACCTTTCTTAGAAGAAAAATAATTGATTTTAGAGACTAATTTATTTTTATTTTTAATTAAACTTTTTTTAGAAGACTGAGCATCCCTGTCTCTTCTATGTTGAAAGGGTAGGAGCTCCTCATGGGTCCCAATCCACTACTGATTAGCATGGGACCTGTTGGGTTGGTTTGCCCTTCCTTCAGCAACCTGGAGATCTCTCGCTCCCAGGGGCTCACCATAGTAAATTTGAACTTAGTACAGACACCCAAGATTCATAGCACACTGTTGCTCAGAATGACTGAGATCAAGAATTCTGCCAATCTCAGCCATCTTGGTAGCTGGGACTACAGGCATGTGCCCCTACTCCTGGCAGCCTATTTTTATTAAAATATACTTTCCAGTATATGGCATCCAGTTAAGACAGATACACACCAATCGCCTACATTTTCTCTATCTCCAGTGCTGAACAATGTTAATTGTTCAGAATAGAGACTCTGAGGGACTATAAAATCCTGAATTGCCTTCCCAATAACTAATGAATAATTAAATTATTTTTGGTTTAGTGTATTAGTGTATCCTACTTATAGTTCTTAGACAACTACTCCATTGTAGAATGTTTACAAAGTTACACTATATTTAATCATACTATATTTAATCTTCTTTTCCCAAACATTCTGGATAAATGTGAGTAGTGGACTTTAAGCAAATATTGTATAACATGAATAAAGATTTTTTTCTCACTGTCTGAATGGAATAAACCAATATATTCATTTTTCTCTGATAAATATCTATAATTTCATTGTACTATTAGGTGGTAAATATTTGTTCTAGGCAGCAGACTATGTTGCTTTCTGAGGATCAGTCTAGCTTAGTACAAGGAAGCCTTAGTATAAGGCTTAGTATAAGACCAGTAGACTGGCCACTTGATAAATTCTTTGATGATGGAAATCCATGAAACAAAGGAAAATACAAAATGGTCTCATTATGCATCTGTCAGTGATGGTGGCAGAGCGGTAGCAAAGAAGTATAGTAGTATACCAAGAAATGCATGTATTTTAGATTATCTACAAGCACTAGCTTGGATATTGGAATTCCAAGATATAAAAGCTTTTTGTCCTGAGCAGTGAGTATTGAATATATATTTGGAGGAACTGATTTATACAAGACCATGGGGTCAGAGTTAGAAGAGACCATCATAAAAGCTTTCTAGTTCAACTCCCTCATTTTACAGATGAGTAAGCTGAGGCTTAGAGAAATTAAGTGACTTGATTATACAGCTAGTGAGCATCAGAAACAATATTTGAACTCAATTCTCCTCTTGAGAGTATTTAGGAATAAAACTTGAAAGAAGATAGCAAACTTATGGAGCATGTTAAAGAGTTGTTAAGATTATTTTAGCAAATGTTTTTCTCAACCAGTGGCAGTAGATTCACCACATTTAGATCCTAACATCACAGAACCCAGTGTGCTCCATGGAAAAGTGAAAATTGCACTGGGGAGAAAAACCTGGGAAAAATAGATAGACTAGACAAAGTATATACAGAGGAAATTTGTGCTGGGGAATTTTAAGGGACTGATTTTCAGGATATATGAAAGAAGGATACTAAAAGTTATTACTACCCCCCCAAAAGGACATTGAAAAGTACCCATAACTCAAAAGAATTAAATCTAATTATTCACATAGGAAAAACCACATGGATGAATAGCTATTGTCCAGATGAAGGCAGTTGGATGAACAGCCCATCAATACATATCTTATGCCTTAATTTTTTATGTCATTCCCTCAAATTCACCTCATACATGTACACTCTATCTACGTATATTTCTTCTGGTTATAGCATTAGTGACAGAATTTTTAAGAATTATAAGTATCGTCTTTCCATGTGTGAATGTAAATAGTTTAGCTCTCTTGAATCTCTTATGTTTTCTTTTCCCTTTTTATCTGAGTCTTGATATTGGAGGTCAAATTTTTGGTTTAGTTCTGGTCTTCTCCTTGTGAAAACTTGAAATCCTTCTGTTTCGTTGAATGACCACCTTTCCGCATGATGTATTATACTTAATTTTGCTGGGTAAGTGGTTCTTGGTTGTAGTCCTAGCTCCTTTGCCTTCTGAAATATCAGACAGGTAGAAGAATGTTGTCATGAAAACTGGGAGAGGAGAGAATGTTCAGGAGGAAAAGGTGGTCAGCAGTGCCAAATGCTATAGAGAGGTCAAAGAGGATGAGGATTAAGGCCATTAAATTTAGCAATTAAGAGCTCACTGATAATGTTGGAGAATCTCCCCAGGGAAGAAACTTTCTTTAGCAGCAAAGAATGGCCACTGTTTTATAATTTAAAGTCTCAGAGTTGTCTGGAGCACTGAGGGGCTAAGGGACTTGCTTGGGGGACCCTGTACACATCAGAGGAGAGAGACTTAACACAGCTCTTATTGACCCTGAGGCTAGCTGCTTATTCACCATTGTACATGTCGTCTCCTGTATAAACACTATTCTTCTTCTTCTTCCTGCTGCTATTGTCATAAAACAAATGACTCCGGAATCCCTTTCAGCAAAGAAAGCCTTTTCAAGTGCCCTGTTGCAAAACTGAAGACATTAATTGAAATTTTACATTATTTTTAATCAACCAGATTGCCTGTCCTAAGTAGCTGCTTTCCTTCTTATATATTTTACCTACTTCCAACTTGTAGTTATAGCTTGAATCTTGAGAGTTAAAATTCTCTTCTGCAGGGTACCACAACTATTCCAGTGATCCTTTCATTTCCACCCCTCTCACCCCCACCCCCAATCTTAAAAGCTTCATTTGAAATAAATACGCCTTCAAATATATGGGTCTGCTTGCATTTCGGAGTTTGAAAAGTTCCAAATTGGATTAAATCTGTGGCCTAACGATGGGCCTCATCACTGTTGGGTATGAGCCATGGGTTCAATTTCCTGCCTACTTGGTCTAGAGAACACTCTGGTCACCATGGCAATAGACTCACTCTCTAGACCACACTTCCTGTTTAGATGACAGAGTTGAGTGGAAGGATGCTATGTATAGGACTGCTGTATCTGACAAACTGTGGTTGCTGCATTGGACAAAGTGGGAGGCAACTTGTGAGCTTCCATGAGGGATTGTGGTTTCCCTAGGTAAGGTGAGGTTGTTTCTTATTATTTGAGCTGTATTTTTTTTCTGTGACATGTCTACTTATCACTCTGGGGTGCTCTTAGGAAATGTGTTAGGCAACAATAATATATTATATTAATGAAGAGAAGAAATAAATTGAGATGAATGCAGCAAACCTTTTCTTAGTCTTTCTCAACAGGATCTCACCATACCTCGAACCATTCCACCTTGAATGGTACTTACTTTATTTAAATTAAATTTGACCCAAACGATACTGAATATTTACTATGCGTAAGCACTGTGCTAGACTTTTTGGCATTAAATATGAATTAAGGAATAGTTCTTGTCCTTAGGAAGCTTATAATTTAGTAAGGGAAGGGTTAGACTTTATTTAATCATAGGATCCTAAGGTTGGAAAATATGCAGTGCCAAAGTACAGCCTGGGGATGATCATTGTTTAAGAATAGTTAATCCAAAGACCTAGAGTTTGAAATGAATACCAGGGGTTTTCTGTGGCTGGGCCCTCCCCTAAAAGCTAATGGATGCTAGGTTATGATTATGCGAATATAGGGTCTAGAACAAACGAAGTAATAGTTCTTTCGCTTTTCACATTGGTTCAGATCACATGTGTAGGAAGTTTTTTTTTTTAGCATAATGGTAGCAAAGTAACATCTGTCCAGAGGAGAGAGACTGGGATGATCATCAGTAGATCATGTTATATGAGGGAAAATAGAAGGATGGAAAGGAACTAGTAAAGACAAGACTTAGAAGGGATTTCCAATGTCTGAAGTACTATAATATAGAATTGGCATCAGAATTCTGTGTCACTACAAAGGAAGAGAATTCAGACCAGTCAGTGTGCCTGAAGAGGGACTCAGATTTTAATTCAATGGACATGAGAAATTTCTCACAGTTGGAGTTGTTCCCACATGGAAAAGACTCTCTTATGAAATCATGAGTCTCCTCTCACTGCAGAAAGCTGAACAGAGAGAAGCTAGGTGACCGTCTGTTAAAGATGCATTTTGCCAAGAGGATACCTTTATTGTGATGGGAGATTAGGCTAACTCATCTCCATGATATCTCCCATCTCATTTTATGATTTTACAGACCTATAGCGGTACTGCCTTCCAAGAAAAACCTTCCAGAAAGGAAAAACGCCATCTCACATTGCCTTTAATTACACTTGGAATTGAATTGGATCTGTCATTTCTATTAATAGCTCTTGGTTAGGGAGTAATTGGAGACATGATTATTCAAACTCTTTGGGAAATTTCATGTTGGCATTAAAGAGCACTTGTTTCCAAGTGAAGACAGATTTTCTCTCAAATCATCTGTTTTTTTCTTTAGGCGCCTAACCATACTCTATCATTGACTACGTTCAGTGTTCTTTAAACTGTGTAGCAGGACATTACAAAGACTGTTACTCACATCTCTGTATTGCTTTGTGTCTAGAGACACTAATCTTTTTGTTAGGTCATGATTGATCACCTCAGACTAAACCCTATGAAACCTTGAAGGAGAAGTGGCTTGAGAGGAACTGGTTTTTTTCTTTTCTTTTCTGTTTTTGGTGACAGACAGCGATCCATTCAAATCCTGTTTATTGGTGGGGTTCATGGAACCTATAGTGGTCCATAAGGAAAGGTTCATGGGGGGTCCTTTTTCCAGAAAAATGGACAGATAGTTTTCTCCACTTGAAATCATATAGAACACACAATAGACCCAGCTCTTGTCTTCTAACCACATGAGTTTGCAAGGCTCCTTCATGATGGGAACATACACTTTTCATAGACACAGCAGGGGGACATTTACTCATTGGTACTGTTCTTTTCAGCTGCTCTGCTGGTAGTCTGAGAATGCCCTTTTGTAGACTGAAAAAAGGGCTTTTAGTAAAACACCAGATTTATTAAAGAGGACCATTGTGCTCATATGTACCTTCTATGTAAAAACTAATTTAGTGCTTGAAATATAATTACAGAAAGGGAAGCAACCAGCAATTCTGAGATATCTTATTTCTGGTTTGACCAAATATGGTGGATTGTTTTGATTACACTAACACATATTAGAAATTTTCATAAAATTAGTTATATGCATATTATAAAGATAAACAATGATAAGCTTGATAAACAAGGCATAAATAATATAAGTTTTCATAGTCATTTAGTCAAAGAACATTTATTAAGTGCTTACTCTGTGCCAGGTACTACAGTAAGTGCTAGGGATACAGAGAAAAGGAAAAAAACACTGTCTTTGCCCTCAGGGATCCCACATTCCAATGGGGAGTGAGGAGACAACATATTAATAACTATGTACGTACAAGATATATACAGAGTCAGTAAGTATAAAATAGCCTCGGAGAGAAGACCCCAGCAAGTATGGGAACCTGACCCAAAAAGGGCTTCTGAAGAAAAATTGAGTCTTCTAAGAAACCTGGAAAACTTGGTGCTGGCATTGAGGGGGCAGAGTAGTCCAGGGCAGAAACCAGAGAGAAAGAAGCCTGTGGGACCATGTAGGCTATTGTTCCTAGCTCATGAAGTTCCTGGTATGGGGGAGATGTGGATTCAAGCATAAGAATGCTACTAGGTTACGAAGGGATTCTAATGTTAACCAAAGATATTATAGGTCTAAAGCTGGAAGGGAACTAATTCAGAGACTCCCTACTCCAAACCTCTCAATATACAGGTGAGGAAAGAGAGGTCCAGGAAAGTTGGTACTTGTTCAGGGTGACACAGGTAAGTCAGTGTGTAGTGGTATTTGAACCTGGTCTGCTAACTCCAAAGTCAGTGCTTCACCCCTCCCTTTCCTGCCCTCCCTTCCCCATATAAGCAGCTGTAGAAATTAAGGTTTCCACTTTTTTTTCTTTTGGGAATCCGTTGGCAAGTTCTCTACAAGCAAAGGTGCAGAGGTGTCCAGTCTCTCCAAGCAAAAGGAAATCTAATTTGTTGCACATTTTAAAAAACTGAAGTTTATTACCTCTCTGAACCTTGGACTCTATTGTAGATAATTTCTGGCTCGATTGTTCTGGCATGCATATACCTTTAATGGTTACAATCCCCATTTCAGAATTTTAGGTCTTGGTCCTAAAATGAGCCATGCTGAAGTCTGAAACTTTGTTTTTACCTCCCTTCAGAAGTCAGCCTTTGGCAATGAAGCCTAGTTAGAAATGAATAACAATTTATAGAGTCCTCACAGTAAGCTAGGCTTTTCATGTGCTTTGTTCAGTCACTTTTCAGTCGGGTCCAACTCTTTGTGACCCCATTTGGGGTTTTCTTGGCAGAGATACTGGAGTGGTTTGCCATTGCCTTCTCTAGCTCATTTTACAGATGAGGAACTGAGACAAACAGGGTGAAGTGACTTGCCCAGGGTCATCCAGCCTAGTGTCTGAAGCCAGGTTTGAACTCAGGAAGATGAATCTACCTGACTCTAGGCTCAATAGTCTATGGATTACACCATTTCATGCACTAAAAAATACACAAAACCAGAAGTCAGTCAGTCAACAAGTTTCTATTAAGCACTCTACTATGTGCCAGGCACTGTGCTAAATGATGGATATGAAAAAAGAAAGACAAAAAATACTCCCTGCTTTTAAGGAGCTTACATTCTATTGAGATAGAGAGCCTGCAAATAACTAAGTACATACTGATATATACAGTACAAATGTATGGATTGTGAACTCTTTGGATTCCACATGCATGTTCATTTCTCTTGTAATAAGCCTAGTTTTCAAGTAAGTCTCATGAAGTTGTGATTCCCTGTGGACACAAGGAAGCCTCATCTTCTCATATGAAAGTCATCTCTTTGTCTCCTGAGTTCCCCTGGTAATTTGTACCTCTTCTGTTCTGCTTTGGGTTTTAAAATTTGTGTGTCTGTTGTCTTTCCTATTAGATTTTTGGCTCTGTGGAATACTGGGGCCATATCTTTTTATTTCTGTCTTCCACAGTACCTGTGACAGAAACTTAAACACAATAGATGTTCAGTAAGTATTTGTTGAATGAAAGAATGAATAATTTTTCTAGATCTTTAGTGCTGATTAACTCAATAGTTAGATCAAATTAAGTAATACAGTGCTAATCTGCAATTATTCTAAATCTTAAGAACGTTATTTGTATCAATTACCCTAAGCTATACTTAAGCCCTTCTTGAATTTTGGGCTAAATTAAATGTTCAATTATTAATTTCTAGTTCAAGAAAAAATGTATGAACATTTGGGCTTATTGCTTGCACAGTTAATTAAGTTTTCACTCTAAATAGAAATTCAGACTTGTCATCTGATAGTGGAAAATTTTTGCTTAGAAATCCATCACATTATTAAGATTTCTCTTCTTGGTGACATATATTGAGCTCTCATTGCATACTAGGTGTTGTATTGAATAACATAGCTGATCACATGGTCCCTGCTTTCAAAGAGCATCTAGTCTTATGTGGGAAAATGGAACAGACACAAATGGAAATACTTAGGGACTTAGTTCAGAACCTCCAGGTTCTGTGATTTCTTTGGCATGAATGCTCTCTGCACCAAAACAGATTACAATGTACCTGAGTGTTAATAGACAGTGTGTCGCTGTGGACAAAGATAATATCACTTCAGGTTTAATATATGCATGACATTTCTTGTTGGGGAAGAATTTTAAGGCTGTATGGATTGTATGGGTTACCTTGCCCTATTTCAGATAATTCAGTTGCAGATTCTACAACTGAAACTGGCACCCATGATTGGTGCTCTTGGATTGGCTTTACTCATAGAAATGAAATAATTAGATTTTTACCTCAAAATATTTGTGAACTTTTGCTTCTGGCTACAGACTAGGAAAAGTATGTGACACTACCCATATTCATTTGTCAAAATGTTCAATTTGGAATATATTTATTTCATCCTACAACTTTCTTGAATCTCTATTTGTCTTCTACTCTGAGATTTCTGATGTGGAAATCTCAGCACAGACTCAACATGTGAGGATTAGGAAATTGGTGTTTTGCCACTCTAATCCTGAAAAATTGGTTAACATAAATACAAAAACTGCATACTTTTCCTCTTTATTTTTAAAATTTTAGTTGAAATGAGGGCATAGGTTTGCATAATATTCACATTTTTCCAAATTGAAAGTTTTATTGTGAGGACTCCCTGGTAAGAAGCTGGCTACATTTCTATTCCTCACAAAGTGCAGAATGTTGCTGACAGTCAATAAATGTTTAATATAATGAGTAACAGAGGCTGTGGAAATTCCCTCCTCAGAAGAGAAAATCCAAAATGGTAGATGGGATTTTCAGTCTTGTACAAGTAAAGAGGAAGTCATATAGTCTCCTGGGCGAATAATATAACAGAGGGATAAAACTCCATTTAACTAATTCATTTTAACAAGGGAAAGAATATGCCCTTTAATTGACTGTGTTTGAGGTTTGAGAGGCAAAGGCCCAAAGGAAATGGTTTAATTTTCAGCAAAGTGAAGAAGAATTTAGTTCGTTGTCATCTTTGGCATTTTCTCTTCAAGGTTACTTTAAAAGTTAACATTATTTTAAGAGTTGGTTGGCTTCCTATTTGGCCTCATTAAAGTTACTTTTTAGTATTTGTTGGATTCCAATCTTTTTTTTTTAAGTATTCCAATGACAAGAGGTAGAAAAAAAAGAAAATTGCATTATGATCCAGCTTGCTACAAATGAACATGCTGGCTATTTTCCCCTCATGAATTTTAGAAACTTGAATAAATAATAAGAATAGTTAGTATCTATATAACATCAGAAGTTTGCAAAGTGCTTTACCAATATTATCTCATTTTCCCCTCACAACTACCATGGGAGATAGGGTGCTAATATTATCCCCACTTTACCTATGAGGAAACTGAGGTAGACAGTGGTTAAGCAATTTTTCTGGGGTTGCTCAGCTGATACATTTTTGAGGCTGGATTTGAACTCAAGTCTTCCTGACTCTAGGTCAGACTCAATTCACTGTGTCACCAAACTGCTTCTATTGAATTATATGAATATGATTCTTAGGCTCTTGTTTTATAATTCGGGGTGTTAGCGCTGTAGATTGTTAACATTTAAGCTAAATAGCATAGTGAACTTTGTATTATTTTTGGATAAAAGGATTTTGGATGTAGAGTGGGAAGAGATCTCTGACATTATCTAGTACAAGACCTTCATTTTTCAAATAAAATGGGAGCCATCGTAATTTGTTTAAGGTCAACCGAGTGATAAGTGTCAGAAATGGAATTTGAATTTGGTTCTTTCTATTCCAAATCTAGCACGCTCTCTTCCTAGCACCAGAAAAATTAACATTTGTATTATATTTATACCTTTGCATGGTTAGACACTAGTATTTCTATAATATAACATATTATATATAATATAATATATTATAATACACAATATAATTATAATAATATACAATACATGCATGTATATGCATGTATTATACATACATATAATACACAATACATGCATGTATATATACACACATCACACATATGTATGTTGTATTGTATATAATACACAAAGGTGGAACCTAAATTGGAAGGTTAATTTTTACAACATTCTGTTTCAGACACTCAGGCAACTGATATCAAAGCTCCCATCCACAATAGCATTTCAGAGATTGTATAGGATATGTAAGCAAATATATATATAAAATATTATTTTTATGTTAAGTGAAGGTGAAATTTGATATAAAATTGAGATAGAGGTGGTTTTTTCTGTCAGATTAGTAGAATTACATATAAGTCAGTGTCAGGGGAATATAGGGCAAAAAAAAAAAATGTTACATCATTGCAGACTTTCTTAATTCTCCAAAATCCACGGCTGCATTTCAACTTAAGTGAGACTTAGCTCTGTTTTGCTACAACAATTTTGATCTTGCAATTTAGAATTTCTTACCTTTTTTTTTTTTTACCAAAAAACTAATCCTAAAAGGAATGATGTGGTTTTCATTTCAGCTCAGATCTCTTAAAATTATAATTTGAGTTTTATATTTTAACAATCTGGATTATTTTCTCCTAGAGGCACGGCCTTCATTATAATGAATAATTTTTCTTTATCACTGAAAACCCTTCTTGATTAATGAAGGTCATTATCTTCATTTCATAATTATAAAAAGATATTGAACTAAGTCTCAGAGACCCATTAAATAATCAATAGTTTCTAGTAGATTCAACTTTTGGGTTCTGAGGTATTTATTCACAAAATGACTAGTGTTTTGGGTTGTTGTTTCTTTTTTGAATCACTAAAAGAGTTCTTTTAGTAGTAAGGCTTGGAAAACTTTATCCAAACAAATCTAAGAATTTTAATCAGATTCATCCTAGACAAGGGGTAGGGAACCTAATGTTTGTTCTTCTAGGTAGTCTTCTATGTCCTTGGGTGTGGCCTTTTGAATGAGTCCACATTTTACAAAACAAATCTTTTTATTAAGGGGATTTGTTTTTTGAAGTTTGGATTCAGTCAAAGGGCCACACTTGAGGGCCTAGAGGGCCAAATGCGGCTTCAAGGCTGCAGATTCCCCACCCCTGTGACCTAGACCTTTAAATTGGTCAATTATGCGAATGAGAATCCTTGATCTGTCTTGCCTATACAGCTGAGGGGTCTGACAGGCTCCCTTGGGAAAATGAGACTTCCTGGCAATAAGTATCTTGAATATGTGCCTGTCAAGAATCTTGAGGACTTTTTCCATCTGGTTCTAGAGGACTTAGCTTAGCTTTTTCTTTTTAAATTAGCTTTTCTAATGTGCTTCAAGATGACTCAGATTCAAGTGATAGAATTTTATCTAATTAATAAATAAGGCTCAAGAATCTGGTGGTAAATAATGGCAAGGACTTTCTGATGACTCCCTGAGGCCCAAAGGCCCAAAGTCATGAAACTGGGTTTAGTGTTATAACTGTTACTTGCTTTTTTTTGTTTAAAATGAAATAGACAATTCAATTGTATGGGGAAAAATTTGTATCCAGAAAAGTTTTATTTCTTTTTTTCCAAGGAAATGTTTGAATCCTTCTCAGTAATAGTGAATATTTTTCCAGCTGAAGAGTGACTGAGCTCTGTTGTGTGGAGGACACACTTTCATACTTTCAATATTCTGTCAATCAGTCTAGGAGGGAAAGACATTCTGGGAAAGCCTTAAATTGGCTATTGCCAGTCATCTTGACTTTT
Organism: Trichosurus vulpecula; assembly: GCF_011100635.1. Lineage (NCBI taxonomy): Eukaryota > Metazoa > Chordata > Mammalia > Diprotodontia > Phalangeridae > Trichosurus > Trichosurus vulpecula. Next base: position 47,537,427 of record NC_050578.1, read on the forward strand.
GTCTTGCCACTGGACTTCGGTGACTCTGGAGGAGAGAGCAGGGCTCTGCCTCACTTAAATCCAATTTACTCACAAGTCAAGACATCACCCTTATGATGTCATTGGTCCTCTTTGAGAACGAAGGATAAACAATAACAACAACCAGAATTATTTTTGAACCTAGTTGTACTTAGTGTAGACTTTTTTGGTATTCTTTGATTGACCATTCAATAAAAACAGGAAAATACAAGTTAAGAATCTACTATGTGTAAAACAAATTAGAAGGCATTTAAGGAAGATTCAAAGATAAGTAAAATAGGCTCCCTATTCTTTAGGAACCTGTAAAGAATTCAAGGTTTTAGAAAAAAGAAGGCACATTTAAGAAGATTTTAAGAGGGAAAAACCAGAGAGTAGCCAGTGGTAAGTAGGAAAGCCGGTGAACAGAAGAAAAATGGCACCCAGGAGGAAAGATGATTCTGGAATTGAACTTTAGAAATTATCTCTGCCATATTATTAAGTTCTGTTTTCAAGGTTGTTAACATAGCATTCAATGAATCCAGCAACAGGTATTAAGCTCCTACTGTATGCAGAACAGTTCATGTTAATGAATACCATTAATGAATCCTACTGAATGTTTACAAACCTTGTGTTATTTTGTTAAGGATCTTCATCATTGATGCTTCCAATTTCTATCCTTCATCTTCTCAGGAATCTTACAAGGGTAAGGAAAAATGTAGGCTAAAGAGATATACCAGTGATTAAGTAGTACCACTTGGGTGGTAGAATAGAAAGGGAAGGGGACATAAACTTAGGAAAGTCTTAATTGGAATCCTGCCTTCAGTTCTAATTAACAGTGAGACCAGGGGCAAATCAATGAACTTTAGTTGCCTCATCTGCAAAATGGGGGTAATAATATCTATACCTGTGTCCATGTCCATGTCCATGTCCGTGTCCATATCTATATCTTTATCTTTATCTATATCTATATATTTATCCATATCTATATTCATATCCATACCCATATCCATATGACCCATCTCACATGAAATAATATATGTAAACCTGCTCAGCAAAATGTAAAATGTGCTAAATAAATGTTACCTATGATAATTATGGTGATGACCCTTAATTTCATCTCTCCACTAATGTGAATCATAACTTTAGGTGGCTTTATAAATGTATCTCTGCCCCTCCCCTAAACTCTATTAAAACTTGCCCATGACATTCCCTGGTGGTCAAATGTCTATGAGCCTCTTCAAACTTAGCTAGGCTAGTCCTCATCTAGAAGTCTAATCTCTGTCCCTGATCATGTACTTGAAGACTTTTCAGCGAGGCAGCAAGGTATAAAGGAGAAGGCTCCTGATCCCAAATCAGACACTTTCTAGCTGTGTGACTCTAGACAAGTCTCTTATCTTCTCTATGTCCCAATTTCCTCTTCTGTAAAATGTAGGGGTTGGACTGGATGGCCGCTAAAGCCTTTTCAGGCTTTAAATCTGTCATTTACCACAGCTAAAACTCTAATGACAAAGCCTTTGAAAATCCAGGATCAACAAGGCTCTATTATACACCTGCTCTGTGCCAAGTACTGTGCTAGGATTACAAATACAAAGAAACAGCTCCCCAGCTCAAATTCTAGTGGAGGAGACAAGTACATATAAAAATACATGTGGCATAAATACAAAGTTTATACATAAATGTATGTATATACACATACATACACACACAGAGATAAAGTAATGAAATCCAAGATAGTTTGGGAAGGAGGGCACTCATAGTTGAGTGGATGAGGAAGAGCTTCAAGAAAAAGATGTCTGAATTCCATGTCAAAGGAAGGGAGGGACTCTATGAGGGAGAGGTAAGGAGGGAGTGAATTCCAGGTATGGGAGACGGAGAAGGAGGAACAAGCATTTATATAGCATCTATTATGTCCCAGGCACTGAGCTAAGCACAAATATTATCTCATTTGAAATAATAAATGATCATTGCAAAAACATGGAGATAAGAGGTGGAGTGGTGTGGGTGTGGAACAGAGGAGGCCAGTCTGGTTATGGTCACTTCTCTACTGGCATACGGTAGAAGCTGAATAAGTGTTTGTTGAATTGAATTGGATGTTGTATGAAGGTACTTGAGCAGATAGTAAACAAGAGAAAGATTCAATGTCCTGTGGGAAAACGAGGAATAAGTGGGCAAATGTCTGGCAAAGGGTGCCAACATTGACTAAAACGGAAGAACCGTTAATTCATTAGTAATAAAATGAATAAAAATTAATTCATTAATAATAAAATTAAATTAATTAAAATAATAATTAATAAACAAAAAATAATCGATTAATAAACATTAAACTCCAGTGATGGGCCCTGTTAGACACTGGGAATGTAAAAAGAAAAAAATGAGATATCTTCACTGTCCTCAAGGGGCTTCCAGTACAATAGGGAGAAGATGCTATTTACACATGAAATGAGATAGGATGATATGGCAAATGAGATATACAGGCTAAGTGTGTGAGGAAAATTAGACAAGGAGAAAAGCACTGTCTGCTAGAGGATTCTGAGGGAGTAGTGGGAGGTACCATATGGAGTATGGGGGCACCAGGTGATGGGCTTTGAAGGAAGAGAGGGAATCAGTAGGCAGATATAGCCTATATGGGAAAGAAGGTTATGATGGAAGGCCTATGAAAATGCGTGGGAGTGGGAAAGGGCAGGATAAATTTGGGGAACAGTGTAAGTCTAGCTTGTCTGTAATGCAGAGTACATGAAGGGGAATAGGATAAACTAAGTCTGAAAAGGTGAGTTGGAGCCAGATAGCTGAGGGTGAAGGGTTTGACATTTTATCCTTTGGGAAAAGGAAGCCGCTCCTTTTTTTGAGTGGGAAAGTGACTTGGTCATATTTGTGTATTATTTTGTATGAAAGCTTATGTCCTAACCTCAAGTTTTCTTTTTTTTCATATTTTTAAATTTGTTGGCTCAAACAAGTTGGACCATTAATAAACATACCACATACATGAAAATATTACTGCTCTGCTTCTGTCATTTTGCTGTATTATGCCGTCCCTAGTTTGTATTCAAGAAAATGAGACAAGCCAGATATATGCTATAGGGGTAGCTAGGTGGTGCAGGGGATCGAGTGCTGGGCTTGGAATCAGGAAGGCTCATCTTCCTGAGTTCAAATCCACCCTCAGATACTTACTGGCTGTGTGACCCTGGGCAGGTCATTTAACTCTGTTTGCCTCAGTGTCCTCATCTGTAAAATGAACTGGAGAAGGAAATGGCAAAGCACTCCAATATCCTTGCCAAGAAAACCTTAAATAGGGTCCCAAGGAATAGGACACAACTGAAATGACGGAATAACAACGAAGATATGTTCTGATTGTCTCAATTCCCTATAGGAAGATAGACTGGTTTGGCCAATGGGAAAGAAGAACCATAATGAAGCATGGACAGCTAGTTGGTGTGGTTCAAATCAGCAGTGACCTGTTTATGTTTTCTTTTACCTATAGCACAAGGTATTCACTACTGATGTGAGCATCTTCCAAGAGCTTCAGCCTATGCTCCGAAGACCTTGCAATATTTTATTTCCTTAACTTTAATAGAGGTTAAGAGATTGGAAGTGTGTGACTGTGTATGGAACAGGCAGGGAGAGAGGGAGTTGAACTAATATAGCCTATATTTGGCCCTAAAACTTGGAGAGTTTTTAATTAAATACTGAGTGATCAGTGGGCCTCCTAGATATTACTAAATCATGGACTTCTCCATCTTCGTGACATGGTTAAAATTGGAAATGTCAAAGCTGCTCCAGCATGAGCATGATTCATGGACTTGGTTTGATTTTCATTTCATTTTCTTTACCAAAAAAGAAAAATGTTGCAAATGGTTAGATTAACTTGAAATCATAGTGTATACCTATTACCCTTGCCCATCTGTTGCAAAACATTTGCTTTCTACAACAAATGTGACATAAGTTGCTATTAAATATTAAAATTGATGGATTTTCCAGACACCAAAATGTAATAAAGAGGTAGGACCACATAGCCCAAATAACAACTACAGCCACTCAGTAGATGAGTGACTGTGGTTGAAGATGATGAGTTGGGAACCTGGCCATGTTAAAAAGTTGTGGTGTCTGATTCTCAAACTGATTGTCCTGTAGGGAAGGTTTTTTAAAAATCACTAGGGCTGATAAAGTGTTCTGTTATATTTCTACTTTATAATATAAACTTGACTTTCAGTAAAGCAAGAAAAAATTTTCTAAAAATTTACACAAATGAGTATGCTCTGCTTTATGATAAAAGACAATATACGCTTCACAGAACCAGCAGAATAATGCAGTTTAGAGAAAAAGTGATGCATTTATAGACCCTTGGGACCTGTAAGGAACCTAGAAAAGTTATTTGATTCACCCCTCTGCTTTCACTAACAATAACTCACATTTATAGAGACTTTAAGATTTCAAAAGCATTTTATATGAATTATCTCATTTGATTAGCACAATCCTATGCAGTGCAAATATTATTCTCATCTTACAGATGGAGAAACCAAGGGACAAATAGGTTAAGTGGTCCAATGTCACACAGCTAGCAAGGTAGGATACAAGCTGAGTTTGTCCAAGTCCAGGTTTTCCATGATGTGGTACTGTCTCTCTAGTAATTAATGTAGATAAATAGCTGCTCAAATCTGTCTATAAAAATTTACAGAAGAGAACTCGATGGCTTTCCTTGGCAATGTATTCTAATGTCTCCAATAACTTCAAGCTAGGGAATTTTCCCTGGTGCTTAACCCAAACTTGAACCTGCTAGCAACTTAAACTCATTTCATTCCTTTTCTCTGGCAAAAGGAGGACCTTGGTATGTTCCAATATTGTTATGATGTTCCTTCCAACTTTCTTTTGTCCAATCTAAGCAACGCTTATTTCTTTAGTCTTTATGTCCTTTTTTTTTTTAAGAAAGGCATTTTTATTGCTGGCCTCTGGAGTACCATAGGTTGGGGCCAAACCTGGACACATGGAATATAACAAAAGCCAGGCCAATGAAAGTCCTTTTCCTGCATAAAGGAAGAGAACAGCACTCATTTAAAAATTATCACAGATAATTTCCAGGCATGATAAAAAGTCTTAGGACGCCCTAGTGTGGAACTTTAACATTTTAATATCTCCAGCTGCCAAATGACTTGCTCTTTCAAATTGCCTTCATCTACTCTTTCTATAACTTGAATATACCTAGTTATTTGCAGATCGTTTACTTTATTAGAATGTACGCTTCTTCATGGTAGGGCCTGGTTTTTTGCCTTTTCTTTGTAATTCCCAGGGCCGTCCTTAGCACCTTGCATATTGTAAGCACTTAATAAATGCTTGTTTGATTTACTGACCCATGTAAAATCTATGACCATTCTTGTGATAGAACTATTTTGCTTAAGGGGACCCCAAGTCACATCGTGAGTTTGGTTGGTAAGATTATGTTAATATGTCCATCACTTTCAATGTTAGATCCGGATCTTCTATCACTGTGGCTGAATCATCATATCAGTTCTGATTCTGTTCTAGAGCTATTAGCACGTCAGCTCTGCAAAGGAGAGCAACTTTGTAAGGAGAAATCTGCTCTTCTTAGAAATTAATTAACATATTCTCTGGTTAACAGCAGAACAGTTGCATCAGGCATAGTACATTTTATAGCTTGATGCTGACTTTTTTTTGGAAATAAATTAAGTTATGAATTTAGTAATTAAGGTGGGGGAATTGTCGAGAATTAAATATGCCATCTACCTGGAAACTTTTGTTGTGGTTATTCAGTCATTTCAGTTATGTTGTGACCCTATTTGGGGTTTTCACGGTAAAGATACTGGAGTGGTTTGCCATTTCCTTCTCTAGCTCATTTTACAGATGAGGAAACTGAGGCAAATAGGGTGAAGTGAGTTGCCCAGGGTCACACAGCTACTAAGTATCTGAGGCTGGATTTGAACTCAGGAAGATGAACCTTCTTTACCCCAGGCCCAACACTCTAGCCACTCTTTTCACCCAGTTGTCCCCTACCTGAGAAGAGGCTGGATTAAATGAATGAGAAGGATATAGGAAATGTCTTGAAAAACTACAAAATTAGAAGTCAGAATCATCCTAGTGTAAGGGCTTATTCCCCTTCTAGTTCATAATTTTTTCGAATGTAAAAGGAATCCTCCAAAAATCAAGAGATTCTGTTTGATAAGATGGAAATAGGTCAAATAATCTGGCTACATAAATATTTTCAGTCATTGATGATCAGTTAATACACACTTTTTAGGTATTTACTATGTGCCAGGCATTCTGGTAGATTCAAGGAATACAGAAAAAGGCAAAAACAGACCCTGCTCTTAAGGGGCTTATATTCAAATGGTAGAAACCACATTTTTTAAAAATGGTAGATACATAGACCAAAGTGAGTCCCAATCTTAGCTCTAATTATTGAAACATATTTTTAATAGAACTAAATAGCTAGGTATTTTCTTTCTGTCATTAGGAAAAACATACATAGTTTTTAAAAGACAGAATCTAATTCAATTGAACAAGTATATATATTTTTTCTTTTTAAAATAAATTCACTAAGTGTTTTTTGAGTACCTATTATGATCCCAGATCTGCATTCAGCACTATGAGGGATTAAAAAAAGTAAAAAACCCAACCAAACAAAAAACTTCCTCCTTGGAAAGCCTAAGAAAACTCTTGAGAGGGAATAGAATTATCCTTAAGTATCCAGACAATGTAGACAGGACTACCTCCTATTCTAGAGGTTCTTGATGTTGGTTAATTATTACCAGTATTCTTCCAGCTATCTTTATTTGTAGAGTCTTCTGAGCTTGTATTTGTCTGATCAGCCACAATTGGACACACTACACATTGACCCCAACATTGTGTTGTCATTTTGGTTCTCTTTGAATATAAAGGACAAAATGAATGACTTTTAAGGTCCTCACGTTCTGCAAACTATTTTCAAAATGTTTCCATGACTTGAGATCACCTCTGAGAGCAGATTTTGGAAACCAATTCATTTTTTATTTCCGTGCAGTTTCAGAACAAGATAGATAAGTGTTTATTAAGTATCGACTAGGTGCCAAGCACCGTGCTAAGCCTGGGAATATAAATGCAAATATAGACTAAAGACAGTCCTTGCACTCTAGAAGTTGATATTCTGGTGGAGGAACACAAGCCATAAAAAGGAGTTGAGAAGCAAAAATTGGCAGAGGGGAGGTGCATGCATGGGAACAGGTGGAATTGTGTTCTGAGGAGTCATAGGGAAGAGCCATAAAAGCAGGGCCTATGATCAGAGGCATAACAAGAAATTTCTCCCTCCCTCTGTAGATTTTTAGCATTACCTCCAACTGCCCATCTTGCTTTACCTCATCCTTGTCTCACTTTGCCCCAAATTGAGGAACTAAACTTCAAAGAAAGCAGCTCTCCACTTGCCTTCAACATTAACTAAATGAAAATGACCAAATTTCCCATCAAAAACATTGACTGGACCCATTCAGTGAAGATGAGGAGCAGATTGGTTAGGTGTTGGGCGTAGGGGATGTCAAGTAAATAAAAAAGAAAGTATGTTCCAGGAACCTGAAGAAGGTAATACCTATAAGTGAGGATATTAAACCAGGAAAAGAGAATACTTGAAATAGCATGATAACCATTTTCAAATATTTAGAGGGTTGTCAGGTGGAAGATTTATTTTACTTGGCCCCAGAGTACAGATGTAATGGGTAGAGGATATAGGGAAGCAGATTTCAGTCCCAAATAAGGAAGAACTTCATGTCTACCAGAGCTATCCCCCAAATGATTGCTCAGCAAGACAGTGAGTTTCTCATGTTCCAGAGGTTAGAAGAATATTTTGGGTTTTTTAAAAATAGTATTTTATTTTTTCCAATTATATGTACTTTTCAGCATTCAACAATTATATAGTTTTCAACATTCATTTTTAATAAGATTTTGAGTTCCAAATTTTTCTCCCTCCCTCCTTTCTTTTTCCCTTTCTCCAAGACAGCAAGCTAAGTTATGTACTTGTTAAACATATTTCCACATTAGCCATGTTGTGAAAGAAGAAACAGAACAAAAGGGAAGAAAACCCCAAACCCCCAAAATGAAGATAATCTGCTTTGCTCTGCATTCAGACTCCATAGTTCTTTCTCTGGATGTGGATAGCATTTTCCATCATGAATTTGGAATTGTCTTAGATGCTGGTTTTGCTGAGAAGAGCTAAGTCTATCATGGTTGATCATTGCTCAGTGTTACTGTTACTGTGTATGATGTTCTCCTGTTTCTGCTCACTTCACTCAGCATCAGTTCATATATGTCTTTCCAGGTTTTAGAACATTATTGAGGATGAGGCAAAAGAGATTCTCAGTTCAGGTAGAGGTTGGGCAAGGTGACTTTTGAGGTTCCTTCACAATTCTGAGATTCTATAAGTCCATGATTCATTTTGTCAACTTTTCCACTAATGCACAGGCTGATGGGGCCAAGGAATGGCCATTCTGTTTGCATTTCCTCCTTTCCATCTTGGCTAGTTGTTCTTTTAAGCAAGGTAGGCTCTCTAGTTAGCAAGGATGGTTATAAATGAGTGGCATTAGGCATGGAAAAATCCGTTCTCCCTGCCCCACAAAGATTGATTACACAAATCCACCCACACAGAAGTGTAAACACAAATGTATATGCTCTGTGTGGGTAGATGGTTTTTGTGTTTCCCATCTACAGTTGAGAGGTGTTAAAAAATGTTGGGAGGACTCAGCTTCTAAGCTTTCTTGCTAGCATCCCCCATTGCCTGGGAAGTGATGGAGAATAACATAAGTAAAGGAAACTTAAACATAACCTTTGGGTATGGCATATTAAATCAAAATAAAGGTGATGAAAAGAAAAATGTTATTCGACAAAGGATTAGAATTACAATCCTTATCGGCACACTCTTTTTTTTTGTCACTGTGCTCATGAAATTCTGCTTTGGTCGCCTTTAAAAATTGGCAAGAACATATTTAGAACAAAGCAGATGAAATTGGTAGCATTTGACATTAAAACAGTAACTGAATTGGCAAAAAAGAAAAAAAAACATCTTGGAAAGACTATATTGCTTAAAATATGGAAGGAGAAATTTTATCTAAAAACCATGATTGGCTTTTCTCCACTTGAGAAAAATTTAATTTCTTTTCTTTCTACCTACATAAAACTAAACAGTGATTTCACAGGATAAAAGATGTTTATACAATCAATGAATTTACTGAATATCTACTATGTATAAGGAACCGTATTAAGTACTGCAGGGGAGATAGATTTGCATCTGAGAATGTACATGAGGCTTGTCTTGAAGAGTGAAATACACACACACACACACTTTGGAGAAGAGCCAACAACTAGCCTTCTTGCCAATGATTTATTCTCCTTCCCTGCACCTCCCCCATCAATGGCTGGACAAGAACTCTCCCACTCCCTCCCCCTGCGGAAGGTCCTCCCCCAGGACCTTTGGTTCACTCCTACTCTTGGGTCCACTCCACTACTCCCAGTGGTTGTGAACTAGGTCCCTCTAGTTCCTCCTCCACACTTCACCCTCTTGTATGGCCCCTCATATTTCTTGGATGAGCATTGAGTCAATTCCAGTCCTTCCAGTAAGATGGAGGGATCATTGAACCTTAGTGTTTGCCTTGTATTGTGCCCACCTGTCCACCACCTGCCCGTGTACTGTTTACTAATATTTGCTATCTTCCTTGTTTCAGTGTCCTTCATAACCCTGGGCACTGCTGTCTGACTGAGAACTCTAAGTCCCCTTGAGCCTCGTCGTACATGCTACTCCTGTGCTCTTAGGAGCGACTATAGGACCTTTATATCCACCTCGGAGCTGACCCTTCCTCTGTGTGGTGACTCCTTTAAATAGTACGTGAGCTCCTTGAGAGCCTGGGTTGTCTCACTTTCCCATTTGTATCCTTAGAATTTAGCATAGTTGGGGTGATTCTCACTCTGTACCACCCCTTGGTGTACACTCCTATCAGCGACTGGCCAAGCTGACCTCTCTCTCCACCATGCCTCCACACCAGGTACTCAGGTCTCAGTCCACTGCCTCCCCTTCCTGCTCCGCCTCCCCCAGCTTCTTTTTATATCTTGTTGTTTCTCCATTCTAATGTGAGTTTCTTGAGAGCAGGGACTGTCCTGCTTGAATTTGTTTCTCCAATGGTTAGCATAGTGCCTGTTACATAGGAAACACTTAATAAGTGTTTGGTGACTATTAACTGACCGACCTGGCTTCTTGGTCACACATGGGCATAAAAAAGACGAGTCTTTAGATTTAGGGGGAAGTGCTGAGGTCCCCCCTGCATTTCCATAAGGAGGTGAGAGGGGCCATGTTTACAGGGTCTAAGGGCTACTGTGACCTTCTGCCATGACTAGGTATGCCTGTTATTGTTACCTGTTCAATGACCTACGAGTGCCTTATTCCCTTCCCGCACCAACATCAACACTGAACTAACCAGGGTGCTGGCTGGAATCAGGCTCACCATTAATAAAAATGCGCAGCACATAGTGAGTGCTTAGTATAGAAAGCTGGACCTGGAGTCAGGAAGACTGAATTCAAATCTGGTCTGAGACACTTACCAGCTTTGTGAACCTGGGCAAATCACTTAACCCCGTTTGCCTCAGTTCCTCGTCTGTAAAATGGGGATCATACTAGCACCTATCTCACAAGGTTGTTGTGAGGTTCAAATGAGTGCTTTATATAGTGGCTGGCATAAAGTAGGTTCTGTATAAATCCTTATTCCTTCCCTCCCCTCATTTCACTCAACATCTAACTGCCTGTCATTTTTCTCCAACTCTTGTCCAATTTCTACCCCTATCTCAAGGTTCAACTCAAATGTGACTTCCTTAAAAAGAAAAAAAAATCTGACTCCTAACTGGAAGTAAGCAATATCTCTGAACTCATATAAGTTTTTGTTTGCACCCTTTTTGTATTGTGCTCTCACTTTATACATCATGCTGTGGTTATATGTGAACATTTCTTTTCTCCCTATTACATCATAGAGGCATCCCTTCCAGGGGAGGGGGGAGGAGTGGAGTGCTATGGAGCAAATATTTATATAGCACTTACTGTGTGGCCGGCATTGTGCTAAGCATATTACCAACATTACCTTATTTGATCCTTACAAGAGAGTTGAAAGATAAATGCTGATATTTTTATGTATGCATATGCACGTGTGTGTGATTTTTTTATACACCATAGAGGACAGAGAGCCAGCCTTGGAGCCAGGAAGACCAGGGTTTATGTTTCATTTCTGACACGTTCTGCCATTCATCCTCTCAATGCTCTATGCAATTCCCTAAGACTCTCAATTTGAGATATGGTGCCAAAGTGTAGAGGGACTATCCTCACCTAGGGTTCCTATACCACTGAAATCAGAGTTTCATTCCCTGTCCCCTATTAAACCATAAGTTCTGGCAGGTCCAGAAATGAGTTAGATCTTGTTGTTAAGATTAGAATAGATTAGACATTGAGTGAAATGGAGGGGAGGGAAGGAATAAGGATTTATGTAGAACTTACTACATGCCAGCTACTATACCAACAAGGACTTTTACACAGACCGAGCACTATAGGCTTGTTGTTGTTGTTGCATTTGTCCTTCGTTCTCGGAGAGGACCATGACATGACATGACTTGCAGTTGAGTTTGATCTGAGGGAGGGAGGGCTGTGCAAGGTCACCAGCTTCACTTTCTCCTCCAGAGCCGTCTGGGTCCAGTGACAAGATATTCATCAGGATGACTGGTGATGGCCCAGAATGCCTTGAATGAATGTATAGGCTTAGTAGATGATAAACAAATATCTGTCAAATGAATGATTGATGACTTGAAACATCTGGCACAGTATAGCAGAAATGGAGCATCATTCTACCTTCTGCCTTCTTAGCTCTTAGATCTGTTCATGGGAAGAGAGAAAATTGAGATGAGCTATGATCCCTGCCCCCAAGGCACTCAAAAGGATTTTGTGAATGACTTAGGTGTTTCTTTTCTGGGTCTGGCGGCCTGAGTGGCACCCCCTACACCTAGAACTGCTTGACCCTTCAGAGGGCATTCTCAGCTCCCCACATAATGTACTGGTTGAGTACAACTTCCTTCCTTGCTTACCCTCTGAGCTAATGACTGGTGATGAAAGGGCAGAGAAGAAAAATGGATGGATAGAATTAATATAAGAGCTGAAGAAATATTACATTTTATGTACATCAAGCTCATTCAAACACAAGTCTGCTATAAATAGAAATCAAAATGGATATTTAGCAAACTTTCAGATGAATATGGGAAAATTCATCATTGTTAAATTTTCTATTAAGGTAGGAAAAGAAAAGTGTATTTTTATATTAATGACACTTTTTGTGCTTCATCTTGATTTTAATTCTTTATCACCAGCTCAAGGAAATAGGATTTTTATTTCCTCCATGTAGCTCTGTCTTTTACCTGTCTCCTTGTCCTATGGTTTTCACTTTTTTCCTGCTGGTGGAGGTATGTTAAATTGTGAATTTAGCGGCTCTTATAGATAAAGACCACAGCAATTTTCTTTGTACTTTACATATAGGATGAATCAATCCCCAGAAACTATAATCTATGAACTACAAGGAAGATGTAACAGTAACCTGGTCTCTTTTGAAATTACACTTCAGACTTGGGGTGAAAGTTTATCTTCAGATTGGATTCTTGCATGCAGCATGAGACCAAGCTGTTGGGATATGATATGTGGAGTATTAAATTATCCCTTTGACCATATATTTGGAAATCATTTCTGTACAAGGGAGTGAAAGATACAAAGGTTTTTTTCTCTGATGTAGCAATAAGACCAAGAGTTTCATTTTTATTGTAGAAGCACACCATGAAGAGAAGTTATTTGAATGAGCATTCTGGATACTTAGGTTGTGAAGAAAAAGGGGGAAGTGGTCAGTATGGCTTAGTGGGCCTTACACAAAGACATACATCAGGACTGACTGACTGGAGACTTTCTCTACTGCTTCACAGCCCATATCTTAGGTTAGTTAATTCAATTTATTGGACTTTGGCATTTCATCTGTGAAATGGAGATGAGAATCAAAGGCTTATCTAACGTTACCCTTAGAGAGTATTTAGTTCAGCCATATTCTTTTAAAAATGAGGAAACTGAAGCCTCAGAGATAATGTGATTTTCCAAAAAGGCTATAAAGTAGGTTAGTAGTAGAGTTGGGACTGCAATTGAGGTCTCCTAACTGACTGGCTACTGTAAGAATTAACACTTCAACTAGGACATGGCCTACTACTGTGGAATAATAGGAGGTCTGGGCTGTAAACCAACATTTTTATTTTAAGATTTTCTTTTTTTAAAATTTTAAACATTTTGTTTAAGATTTGGTACTGTAGCACTATCTAGCTTCATTGTTGCTTGGAGGCCATAGAAATAAATTCCATTTTGACAACTTTTCAGTGACATTGGCATGTATGTCAAAATAATGGACCCACTCAAAAACCAGTACATTTTATGGAGGAAAAATTAATTTATTGACTTAGCCAGTCAAAATACATCTCTCTGCTTTGATATATACCTGATTGATTAAAAATGGATTCTAAGAATATTTATGGACAAATAAAGACAAACCCTCTTTAAAAAAACAACAAACAACCTTTAAATCCCATGCTTGAGTTGAGAATTTTTTTTTATCCTGTGACTTTACAGGAAAAGAACCTGAACAGCTGTATTCCTAGGTTCATAAGACCACCTAATCACTATTTCTGTTATTACTGACTTTGCCAGCCAAAGATTAAAATAAGTTCAACTGAAACCCAGTTGAATTGATGCAATTTTATCAACAAAAAAGGCTATGTAACCATGAGCTTAAGAGAGATATTAACAGTAGTGTTAATTCATGCACTTTCATGGTACATTTTATTTTTCTAACTAAATTGATATTCCAAGTTGACCTTGGAATCAGGAAGATCTATCACAGATTTTGCCTCATATTCATACCAACCAAATGCTCTAGGCAACTCTCTCTCTAAGACTGAAAATTAAACTGCATTGGTGGTTCTACTGGAAATTCACTGCCATGATGAAATTATAGGTCTGCCCCTCTCCTCCAAAGATTCCTGTAGACCTTACTAGATTTAGGAGACTAAAGGCAGTGCAGATTGAATTGGGCCAATAAGAGATTCCACACTTACTTTCCAATGAGTGAACATTGACTTTATGAGGATGTTAGTAATTAAAAAGAAGAGAATTTTGAATGTAAAATTTTATGTCATAATAATTAGTGATGAAAATGTTTTTAGTTAATTTTGAACTTCAAATGGTATCAGCTGTGGTTCATTTTCATTCATCAGATATTCTGGATGTCCTGTATTTCTAGGATCTTCTATGGGCAAGGCACTATTCTAGGCACTGAGAAGGGATCCTATCTTTCACTCACTCGGTGTTCTAGCTAAACTGGCCCATTTGATGTTTCTCATACACACATTGCCCATCTCTGCAACTCTGCAGTCTTTTCCTCACACCCTCCTTACATCAACTTCTTAGAGTCCCTTATTTCCTTCAAAGCTTAGCTCAACTGCTCCTCCCACCTGAAACCTTTCCCAATCCCTCTAATTACTAGTATCCATTTCCTCCCTTCCATTTGCTTTGTATATATTTTTAATATATTGGATATTTGCTAATATGTGTGCATGTCTCTCCTCCTCCACCCCCTTGGAATATAAGCTCCTTGAGGCCTAGGTCCATTTTGTTTTGTCTCTCTCCCCAGCATCCTGTGCCTAGTAGGTACTTAATGCATGTTTGTTGAATGAATGGATAAAATAATCTCTGCCATCATGAAGCTTATAGGAACATTGAATCTGTGTCCACCAAGAGGCAAATTTTTCCTGATGTAAATCTATTTAACTATTTTTGAATTTTCCGAGTTAAGATATAACTTGGTTAGAGATGTTTTGTGGGGGATGGGGTGGGGGAAGGTAATACGGTAACAGAAGCAACTGAGAAAAAGCGTGGTAAAATATTTTGAAATAAAAAATATTTTAAATGTTTATTATCTTTAGACAGTCACTCCCTTATTATCACACTTATTAGCTGTGTGACCCTGGGCAAGTCACTTAACTTCCGATTGCTTTAGTTTCCTCAACTATAAGATGAGAATAATAGCCGCACCTAATTTCCCAGGGTCGCTGGGAGGATTAAATGAGAGAATATTTCTAAAACACACTTAGCATAGTGTGTGGCACATAACAGGCACTAAATAAATGTTTACTGGCTTCCCCCTTTTCTCTTCTTCTTCTCTCCTCCCCTTCACTTAGAGGCTTCAGTTTGGGAGACCTAAGGGAAACACTGGCAAAGATAAGTGAATTTCATGTCTTCCTTATGCCTCTGATTTGGGGGTTGTTCAGGATTAAGTCATTTGGACCCTTTGATGAAATACTGTTATTATTCAGGTAGCTGAAAGGAATGTAGTGTGTGTGTATTAATAAGAAATAAAGATACATTAGCGCGTGTTTCAAATAACTGTGCACGTCGGTTTGGATTTGGAAACCTCTATAGATTCCATCCTTCAGAAGAATACTACCTGCATTTTCAGGCCAGATGCTAGATGTCTGCTTGATGCTGCCTTGAGCTCGGAGTGAGTTTTGCCCGTTGAATCATATTCCCTTTCTGCGGAGCATAGCTTTCTTACTTGATGATTTTTTGGTGGCTTAATATGTTCATAAGAGTAGTACTGTATTGCAAACTCGAATAATATAATAACTGATGTAATGGGCACCTTGGGATAAATATATTTAGGAAGGATAGAAAACTTCAGTTCTTTTAAAGTTGCTGAATAGTTTCAGGGGTAGCACTGTGTTGTTTCCAAAGTTCCTACCTATTACTCAAAGGTAAACAGAACCCTGGATTTTTAGTAAAACTATGAAGGGGAAAATAAATTCTTGAAGGAAGGAGTTTTTGTCAAATTTACAAAGCACTAAAACCTACTGGCTTCTCAACTTTGCACCAAATTGCAAACTGCTGTGGAGTCCAAGTTTGTGTTGGAAGATGGCCCTTCTTAGTTCTAAGACTCAAGAAGGGTTTTCCACACTCTTCTGAAACAGTATATTAAATTTCTCTTGTAACACTTTGGTACCGTGAGCATCTGTGTTTTTGCTGGTGTGAGCGTTCCCTCCACTAACTCAGATTTCAACTCCTCCCAATCTTAGGAGATAGTTTTATAAGTTGCTATAGCCAAGAAAATTTGTTACTTGGTCGTCAACCTTCTGGTGATGAGCCTTTCCAAATTTAGCTCAGCTACTCCTACAATGACAGACATACAGTCTGGTGCTGAGCCCAGACTCAAAGCCTTCCCAGCGTGGTAGAATCTGCCAGACGTTGTGGTTCACTGGCATAGACGTTAAGATCCCAGAATTTTTTTTTTCTGTGACATGACAAGACCTTGCATTAGGGCTTTTTTTGGAGTTTTCCCTTGTAGTCATCAATGAAATTAAGTAAAGGATGGGGATATATCCTGCATATATGATTTCATTGATATAGGGAACTCTATGATAGGGAAACCTCCCTCTACCAGTGTAGATGGGAGTCTCCTGTCTTCAATTTATAGTCTTAGAGATTTGCGTAGAGTCCTGAGAGGTTCACTGTCTTACCTAGGGGCACACTGCCACTAGAGGGGGGACTTGAACCCAAGTCTTCCTTGCTCTGAGACTGGGTCTTTGTCCATTACTCACACTTCCCCTTAAACGTAAATTTAAATATTAAAGGGACAAAAGTGTAACCAAAAAGTTTTTAATTATGCCTTCAGGTTGGGACAAAATCCCCACAATATATGATTTTTGACCTCAAAATATGACAGGGTTTTAAAAAATCAATTGAGAATTTTTTTCTTGAAGAAATTATTGGTTTATCTGCATTTAAATTCCTGAATTTCTCACAGAAAGGCTGCTGGTTCCTTAGATGAGTGACTCAGTTTTTTATTCCTTATGGACAAGAGATATCACAAGTCTTACAGTTGTATTAGAACTTTTGGAAATGATTCTTTGATTCTACCACCCAGTGCCAGTTTCTACCACTCAAACAAGGGAGGGATAACCCCAAGGGCTGGGTAGCTTGTGGGTTAGGGATAGATATTGTTAATAATACCCAGAGTGGTAACCAAGCATTTAAGAATGAAGGGGTGGAGGGAGAACAAAAAAGTTATATTCACTGGATGTTTATATTTTGGTATTGCCTTTACCACCTTCCAATAAAGTGGGGGAGCAACTTTCCATTTACCATCCTGACTCATGTCACTTATTTTTCTTTTAGATTTCTAAATTGTCAAAGAAAAGTAGTAATTGTAGAAAACTACAATTAGTAGTAGTATAGAAGTTGCAGAAAATAACAATTATTCTGCCTTAAAGAAAAAGTTAGGAGAAGGAAGTAACCATATGCTATAGCTTATTTTTCCCTTCTTTTATCTGTTGACAATCAGTATAGTAGAACTTGGTTACCTCAAATGTAAGTGTTGACAATCCATTATAAAAACAAAATCTGAAAATGCATCAGTTGTTGAAAGTCCTTTGTCCAAAACATGATTCCTTAAGATTTTTAATTGTAGCTGCTAGTAGGATCCATTTAACTTAACATTTATAAAGCACCTACTGTGTGTCCTTTCAAATAGTTGGTTGTCTAGACCTTTTTTAAAAGCTATTCTGCTTTTCTCAATTTACATCGTTCTTTACATAGATGGCCAATATGGCCCACATCCTACTGTTTTTGTTAATATACTCTGGGTTATTTTTGGGGGGGAGGGGAGAAGACAAGGCAATTGGGGTTAAGTGACTTGTCCAAGGTCACACTGCTAGTAAGTGTCAAGTGTCTGAGGCTGGATTTGAACTCAGGTTCTCCTGACTCCGGGGCTAGTGCTCTACTCACTGCACCACCTAGCGGCCCCTTTTGTTCATATACTCTGGAAGCTATATCTATCTCAAGATAATTCCATGGAACACTAATTTGAGTTAGCAAAGTATCTTAATGATAAACTATTTTCATTTGTTCTAATTCATCATATTCTAATAGAGAGGATATAGAAATGGAAAGAAACAGAGCTTTTGTTTTCATCAAAGTACATACTATTTTTAAGAAGACTATGGACAAGTCACTTAAATTCTCTGAACTTGTTTCCTCATCTATAAATGAGGCTACTGGACCTGATGTTTTGGAAGGTCCCTTCCATTGCTAATATTCTATGACTTTATGACTGGAGGTCCTTCCTCTT
The DNA here is from genome assembly GCF_011100635.1 of Trichosurus vulpecula. Taxonomy (NCBI): domain Eukaryota; kingdom Metazoa; phylum Chordata; class Mammalia; order Diprotodontia; family Phalangeridae; genus Trichosurus; species Trichosurus vulpecula. The sequence continues at coordinate 47,555,624 of NC_050578.1, forward strand.
GGACCTGCTATAATGAATATATAATTCATCTGGCATTAGCAATATCTACATATATAACAGTATTGTGCTCATCTTCTAGAATGCAAAACATGCACCCTTAAATTCTTGTTAATACCGTTAATATGCTAACTAAATGCTTTCTTAATAGTTAGTGCAAAAATAAACTTGTCCTAGTCAAGGTCAAATGAACAAATTAGTGGATTCTTTGTTAATGAGTTTTTGCCGGGCTATAATTATACATGAATATTTATGTTGCTTGTATGTTTCTCTTATTTTCTCTCTTAGATTTAGAACTCCTTGAGGGCAGGGACTATGTGGTCCACTTGGTAGTTACTGTATACTCATACTCAGTATATATTTATTGATGGTCTTGACAATTGACTCTGTTATGCCAATTGGGTTTTTTAAAAAATTAAATTTAAAGTTAATTACTACCATGTGTTTATTTGAATTGGCTGAGGTGGCCAAAATGACCAGACCGACTGTCTCACAGTCCAATTATTCTTGTTGTCTAGACATGGTCGTTGACCAACTGACTGAAATGAGTGCAGTCAGAAGAGTGGATGGGAAATTGCCACCCAACTTGGCTCAGGAGGTGGCAGTCACAGTGCTTAAACACTGATGAAGGCCATTTATCTGTTTAGTTTCCCTCTGCCTCTTAAAACACTCACAGTCCTGCTTGGTTCCAGAAAAGTGGTGCAGCTGCTTTCTAAGTCCTTTCTTCCATCCTGCCCCTTTTCTCCCCTCCCCCTTCCAATCAGCTGTTCGCTGGAGAACTGGATTGATGTCTGCTTTCTGATGGACAGATGATCCATAGCAGGGAGTGGGGGAGGAGCTGCTGAGCAGCTGTGGGGTTATTGGAGCTCTGGGTTGGGGCTTACATTGGCTTTATTCCACAGCCTGGATGGAGGTAGAGAAAGCTTATCTTCAAGCCAGATAGGAGGAGAGAGAGATGCTGATAATATTTTCATGGAACAGCCCTGAAATGCTATATCCACAGAGCAAACAGGAGTGTAGTAAATACTTTCGTACCTGATACAATGCAACTTTGGTTCATCTATCGTGACTGCTGGTCATTTTGTAAGTAGGTTGAGGCTACCATGCTGGATTTCTTCAGCATTATTGTGTTAACTAAGAAATACTCTTCTCTCCAATACCCTGGCCCCATGTGACGCATTTCACTCATATTCAAGGAATTTGGGGGGATCACCAGGAAACAAAACAAACCTCTGACATTGAGATGTAGGTGTCTATAGTATGGAAATGAGGTGAAAAGTGGAATTGTATGAAAGAGTAATATGAGGCAGCTTTGGACTGATACATAGCACTGCTGGGTATAAATGAGGAGTGAAAGGTTTCATTTCATTCTGGGCATAGAACAGAGAATTAATGGAAAAGACGATTGAAGAGAAAGCCAGTAAAAAGAGAAGACTCTATAGAAGATAGGAAATAGATTCAGACAAAGCAGAAGGATAAATAGGACTGTGGTGTCCATGTTACAGAACAGTAGGAATTAGAATTACATTAGAAATGGAAAGAACATGAGCGAGGCAACCTCTCTGAATGCCATCTTTAAAATGGGGATAACAATAAAACCTGCCTCACAGAGTTGTTTTTGTTTTAAGCAGCTACGTGGCTCAGTGGATAGAGTGCCTGGCCTGGAGTCAGGAAGTCATCTTGCTGAGTTCAAATCCAGCCTCAGACACTTACTAGTTGTGTGACACTGAGCAAGCTACTTAACCCTGTTTGCCTCAGTTTCCTCATCTGTAAAATGAGCCGGAGAAGGAAATGGCAAGCTGCTCCAATATCTTTGCCAAAAATAAACCCAAATGGGATCAGATAGAGTCGGACACAACTGAACAGTAATTGATTTCCTTTTTTACTCCGCACAGAAGCTATTTCAAACCTCTTCTCTTCAAGCCTCACACATCTTTTCTTTCCTCCCTACTTCCCCTCAGCAGATGACCTTGCCTTTAACTTTACCAAAAAATGGAAGCCATGAACTATGAGCTCTCCTTTCTTCATCTTAAAATCCTCATTTTCTCCACTTTTCCTCTAATAAGGTAAGAAGGTAGCCCTCTCCTTCCTGAGGCCAGACCCTCTATAAATGCCCTTGTTCCAATCCCCTCCCATCTTCTGCAGCAGATTGTCCCCTCAGTCATTGACTTTTTTCTTATCTTGAGTCTATCCCTGTAATAATTCCCTCCCTGCTACCTTCAAACATGCCCAAGTCTCTCCATCTTTAAAAAAAAATCTTCACTAGAACCTACCACTCTTTCAAGCCATTTTCTTACATTTGAACTCAGGGCATAATTTGGATATAAAAGGTTCTACAGGTGACTAGGTGGCACAATAGATAAAGTGCTGGGTCTGGAGTCAGGAAGACCTAAGTTCAAATTCAGCCCAAGACACTTATTAGCTGTGTGACCCTGGACAATTTACTTAAACTCTGTCTGCCTCAATTTCCTCACCTATAAAGCAGGAATAATGACAGCACCTACCATATACGGTTGTTGTGAGGATCAGCTGAGATATATGTAAAGCACTTAGCACGATGCCTGGCACATAGTAGGTGCTTAATAAATGCCTGTTCCCTTTCATTCCCCTCCCCTTCTTGAGATCTGCAAGTTTTAGATTCCATATTAAATTGTCATTAGCTTAAGAATTCCAGGATGCCATTTAAAAAAAAATAAGATTCCCACTGTATCCTTTAAAATCTGTGAGGTTCTACTGTGTTATTGGAACATGCTGCCTAGGACCTTCATTTTGAACTCCATATGCAACGGCGTGTGTTGGGTTATATAAACCTTTGGGGAAACCATATTGCAAGCATTGCAGTTAGTGAAACAGTCAAGTAAAATGTGATAACATTTCCAAAAATACAGCATCTCTGAACATTTTAAACAGGTGATCCGAAGCCTTTCATGTGCAGCAAAGCAGAAAATGAAGAGGCCATCATAATGATTTTCAAGGCTGCTGCCAGTGAATTAAAGCCTAAGTGCCTCCCATTGCAGATGTATCAAGCCATTTCTTAAACTTTCACTTTATAAAAGGAATGGAAATTGTTGCCAATGATTGGATTTTCAGGGAAGCAGTATGATGCTCTAGGAGCAGGAGAGCTATTTAAACTGGGTGTAATACCTTATCAAAAGAAATAGCAAGCATCATAACACCATTCTCTGAGGGACTCAGATGTTTTGAGATGTTGTTATATGTAGTAAGAAGTACCAAAAAAATAGATAATCTAAGTACCAGAATCTATTGGCCCCTTAAGGGAGTGCTCAACTCTAATTGAGAGGCAACCTATTTTTTTGAGACCTCAAAATGAACATCTGAGATATTCTTCACTTTCTATTTTTGCCATATCTCCCCTTTGGAATCGGATTGCCTCATAAGACAGAGATGCATTTATTTGGTTATGAGGTCTGAAGAAGAGAGGAACTTCCTTCAGGCAGGAATGTTTTTTGCTGAGGGGATCCCTCATGTAGGAAAGGGGTCCTGACTGCCTCCTCTCTACTTCCCTCCCTTCCCTGCCTTCTCCCTGTCCCTGTGTATTTTCTCACTCAGCTAGATTTATGCCAAAACACGAGAGGTTGAAGATATAAAGCATCTATCAGCACTCAATAAAAGAAGCATTTATTAAGTGCCTCTTGTGTACCAGGCTCTGTGCCAGGTGCTGGGGCTATGAATTCAATCGACAAAACAAACCCTTCTTGGCAAGGAACTTCCCTTCACACAGAACCTCACCAAAGCATCAAAGGCATGGGGCAATCAATCGAATTTTTAAAGACCTTAAAAGAGAATGTTCAAAACTTTTCTACTTCAGTGTCTAACTCACTGCCAGGAAATTCCTTCTTATATCTAACCTAAGTGTTTCATATTAGTATTTAATCCTATTTTCTTTTGTTCTGTTCTCATTGGAGATGGAGAACAGCTGGTCACTGGAATAACTGATCAAATACCTTGAGAATGTTATTAAATCATCCATCAGTCTTCTCTTCACCAGGCATGATAATCCCAGTTCCTTTAATCTTTCCCCATAGATATTACTTTACAATCCTTTAATCATCTTTGTGGCTCTTCTCCACCTTAGTAGAGTTAAGTTTGTACACTAAAAATTGGGTACAGGTTTCAAAATAATGTGATCTCTTTTTGAATAAAGAAAAACTATCTGGTCCTACTGAGGTTTTTTTTGGCAGACTTACAGCTGTACCCATTGGCCCCTTTCAGCCAGGAGACCAAACTAGTTTATACATTTCCTTTCCAAGTTCACAAAATGATTTCTTCAACTCACAGAAAGGGTATAACATGCTCATGAGATGACAGATAAGAAGGCTTAACTATAAGGTGTTTCTCTCCTCATTCTCCCTCCATTCACAGTTAAGTATACTGTTATTTCACACCATGAATGAGAATTTCCTGGAACTCCTATTACTAAAAAGAAGACAACCAACCACTTTGACATTCGATGGTTAACCTAGAGAAAAGGACTTGTAGTTTCAGGAATTTCTATCTGAAGAGCCTTCTTCTCTTAAAAAAAGATATACAACTAAATTTTCTTGGTGACTATGAAATTTACAAAGCAAATTGTTATTGAATAAAGAGCACTTCGTGGACTTTAGAGGTGTATGTTGGGGCAGCTAGGTGGTACAATGGTTAGAGTGCTTCCCGAGTTCAAATCTGGCCCCATACTCTTCTAGTTGTGTGGGAAAGTCACTTAACCCTGTTTGCCTAGGTTTCCTCATCTATAAAGTGAGCTGGAAAAGGAAATGGCAAACCACTCCAGTATCTTTGCCAAGTAGACACCAAATGGCGTCACGAAGAGTTGACCACAACTGAAAAACAACTGAACTATAAGAAAAGTTGTATGTTAGGTTTTGTTGTTTTAACAAATCATCTTACCATAGTAGAAAAGAATTCCTCTCTATTCACATAAAAGCTTTCATTTTTTAGGGCAAAAGTAATGTATACTTTATTTACTTCATTATCAGTTTTACATTTTTGAATGTGTTAAGGAATGGGGAATCTTTCAAACACACCATATGACTTCAATTCCATAGGGATTGCTTTGTCAAGTTGAAATTCATTCTTATGAGCAGTCACATTGGCTAGTCTCCAAGACCACAAATGGCCATTCTTAACTGGACCTCTACTTCCCAATCCCTCAACTCCTAGAAAACCTGACAAATTGTGTGTTGAGGGGTACATTTATTGCAGTGAGTGGAATGGAGTATATGTGGATTAAAGACCTTCATCCTTCTTCATTTAGTGCTTGCTTTAGATTTTTTTTAAAGGCCCTCAAAAGAAGAAATTTTTAGAAGTTTCTTCATCTGTAAAATGGGGGGGGGTTGGAAAAGATGGGTTGGAAGACCCTTTCCAGTTCTCATTTGATGTTCCTATGAACTGTAGGAATGGCTGTCAAAAACGACTCTTTGCTACACACATGGTACAAGGCTGAGTAAGTATGGAGTTTTTGGGCTGTCCATAAACAGGAAAACTGGTGCATTGGATTACAAGCCTATTAAAGAAAGGCAGGATTCTACTTAATAAGGAAGGATTCAGTACACTGATACCACAGTGATAGAATGTGCTGTATAGGAGAGAAAAAGCAAGGCAGCCATTAATGTTCCAGACCTAGGACTCTTTGTCCCTGTGTTGAATCCCTCACTATAGACCTGAGACTACTCAAGGACAAAAGATGGGAAGAAAGAAAAGTCTGGATTTGAAATAGTGCCTTTCCATCAAACTTTCATTTTTAGTTTGAGTGCCAGAGAAACATATTATAATTGCAATAAAAAAGACTTATGCACATGTCAGGGACCTGTACAGATGAATTAAGGTCATGGAGGTGCTTGTCTGGAGTGAACTGAGGGTTACTAGGGTTCCCCCAACTCTACTTCAGTAAAAAATTTTGAATGTTTCCTGTGTTGTAAATTAGAAAATACTTGTTTTTAATTGAGGCCATCTGGAAGCTCAAGAGAACTTGGGGACTGAAAGAACATAGAGGTGAAAACTGGTGTATGGGTGTGTGGGGTGGGTGGGGTGGGATTTGAGCCATGTGGTTCCTTGGCAAAATCCTTTCTTTTTAGGTGTATATGTTTCATGGGCTTGGGTTAGTACACAACCTGTTTCCTCTAAAGTTCTCACAAGTGACTAGATAGGTGATTTCACTACAGAGAATTCAGAAGTCATGTAGATGTCCAGACCACCCTCATTGATCTATGGATATTTTAACATTTTGACCAAGAACTATAGATTAAACAATGAATAGTAATACATAAATAAAACAAAATTACCATCATAAGAACCGCAGTCAGGTTGCACTTACTTTTATCCTTTCAGGGTTCAGAAAAATAAATTGAAAGTGAAGATACTGACACCGTAGAAAACACCAACAATATAAATGACATTTAGAGAAGCTTGGGGACAGTTAGGGGAGAAAGCAGTGCATGTTGACGAGGCAAGAAAGGGAGAACCTCTAAATATCACAAAGATAATTCAGTAGGTCAGTGGAACTATCTCAGTCATTCTTAGCTTTCCCCTCCCCACCCCAGTTCAATTCTTCTAAAGCCAAGGACTTGAGGAATGAGAGTTTTGATTATCCTGTGTTATTTTGATTCTTTTTTGTTTTTACTCACAAAAAAGTTAGCATGCATGATGAAAAACTTTCACCCTACAGTATGAAAGAAGATTGCTTCAGAATGGAGGCATGAAAAATTTCATTTTACATACATATCTATATTCTTTATCTGCTTATATATGTACATATTTGAATGTAAGTCCCTTTTGTCTTTGTATCCCTAGATCTTAGCTTGTTGATCGACAGGAAGAGTTTATTAGCTGCATATTATACATATGTCAACTTTAGTATTGTCTTCCTTTGTGTTAGTTAAATTGCCATTTTCCTCCAATATTTTAACTGAATTTTCAAATAAATTAAGTTCCTTTCATTTTCCCATTCTTGTTTGGCTCATGTTCACTGCTTATGGAAGGAAAAAATACGCGGGTGAAGGGACAGTTTCTGATGTTGCCAGTGAAATACTTCTACCTGTATGTATTCAGGGAAGGAAAATAATAGCAGATATTTGTCAATCTTGGCTTCACACAAGCCGTAGTAAATCCAATTACTTAGTCACCTTTCTCATTTTATCCAGTCTATATTTTTATGTACATAGTTGTTGGCATGGTCGGTTCCTCCTTTAGACTGTGAACTTGAATGGCAGGGTTTTCACCTCTTTTTCTTTGTATTCCCAACACTTATCATGGGGCCAGGGCACATAGTGGTAGTCACTTAAGAAATGCTTGTTGACTGACTCTTCCCTTATAAAGGTTGCATAGGGGAATTGCCAGTCAAGTGAATCCTAACTTCTCTTCATGTATATTTTTAGCAATGGTGATCATAGGCTATCCTCAGAAATGAAAGCCTTTGTTTATCTTAATTCATAGACTGTTTTTTTTTTTACTTTATTCATTTATCTGATCAAGGAAAGCATAGCCTACCAGGGCTATTATCCTTTTTTTAAGAGAAACATATCACATTACAAATGTTTTTATGTCTAACTATCTGGTTACCAATAGAAGAGACCAAGGTATTGTTACATGGATCCCAGGATAATGCTTAACATTTTCAGGGAAACTATGCGTGGTAAATTCTGTCTTCCTCACACGGCTGTTACAGATCGTGCTCATTCAGGTTTGTGTTTGCCAAACTGATAGTATAACTCATCTAGCAGTCTGTTAGACTGATTTCTTTATCAGGCTAGTTTTACAAGATTGTGAAACATTGAATCTGTTCCTCCATCCCTGAGGTAATCTATGAAACAGAGTTCCTGGAAATGTTGTCAGTTGTTCTCTTTCTTCTAGAATCTTGGTATTTTTCAGGTCATTTAAAAATATTGAAACAGAATATTGATAAATACCATGTGAGGACTAAATATATATAAGGAAAAGAATTTCCAGAAGCTATAGCCATTATTTTTTTTCTTTTTTGGGGGGAGTCTAGACTAGTGATTTTATTAGTGGCAGGAAATATTTGTGAGGAAACTTCCTCTTAGAATGAAGATCTATGATTCTTTTGTCAATTAGCCTTAAAGAGTTGCTTAGGTCACTGAAGGGCTAAGTGACTGGACCAGGATTCCAAAGCCGGCGTGTAACAAAGGTGAGAGATTTGAACCCATGTGCCTCTGACTCTGTGGCCCATTCATTAATGGGATGCACCGAACTCTCTCTTTTTACCAAAGGTGGTTTGTAAAAATGACATATGGAAAATGTTTTAAAAAACAAGAGGACCATTATACATAATGAGTTTTTAGTGCCAATGGAACATTAAGAAGGCACCAATCGAGATCAATTTTAGAAAAGTCAGGTGTTGTTTGGATAAAGCCAAATGTTGAAATACCTGTGCTTGGTTTAGGGTGAAATTTTCTTGTTGTCTTTTTCAACATAAACAGCATTCAGTGACCAACTCTGTTTTGCTCCAGGTCCTCACTTAGACTGAAAATGATTTATTCATTTCCTGCAGTGCTGAATGGGGAAAATGGCCATTTGTGGTTGTACTCGTGACTTTTATGGGAGCTTTTAAGAATGAACTGGAGAAGTTACAGGTGTATGGGGAATGCCTTTGGGTTTCATCCAGTTCAGAGTTAATGGTCTCTGCCAGGTTCTGTTGCCTCCAATGCTTGGCAGGTCAGAAAATACAGAAGAGCCCTTGTTGAGAGAAAAAGTTCCGTAGTCTAGAGGTCTGTTTTACTTTAGGTAACAAAGGTACTCCTGAAGATTCATATGTAAATCAAATATTTGTAATCAAGTTGTATTTAAAATGTGATGCAAGAATTTTCCTTTTAAAGGAATACTATGATGAATCATTTTGTGGGTGAAAAGTGCATTTATAAAATGAACAATCACACTTAATTAATTTTTTCTCATACACCCAATTTCCATTTTTTTGAGAATGATTTTTTTTGGTTTTTACTGCACACCTGTATTAAAGTAGACAAAAAAGTATGGTGTTCCAGCTTTTAGGCATTGATTCAATGAATATTTATCAAGTGTCGTAATGGTCTAGGTTCTTTAGGGGTAGGGAACAGAGAGGTAAAAGGCACGATCCCTATCAACAGGGAATTTATAATCTAGGTGGGAAGACAAGACATGCACATATAACTACAGTATAAGGTATAAGAGCACACCTTGAAGACAGAAAGAACTGGGTTCAAGGACTACCACCTATACATATTGACTGAAATAATAGAATAATAATATAATATGAGGTCACATAATGTGACGTTAGGCAAGTCACTTTCCTTCTTTGTGCCTTAGGCAACTCTCCAAAATGATAGATTGTTGAGCAAGTGCCGATCTGCATTGGTAGAAGAATTTCCTTACTGGAAGCTGCCTTTCCAGGTCAGTTGTTTTCAGTCATGTCTGACACTTTGTGATCCCATTTGGATTTTCTTGGCAAAGATACTGGTGTGGTTTGTCATTTCTTTCTCCAGCTCATTTTACAGATGAGGAAACTGAGGCAAGCAGGGTTAAGTGACTTGCCCAGGGTCACCCAGCTATTAAGTGTCTGAGGCCAGTTTGAACTCAGGAAAATGAGTCTTCTTGACTCCAGGCTTGGTACTTACCTGCCCTGAGAGTAATCTGCCCCAGGGAAGTAGTAGGTCTGGTCCCATTTTCATAAGGCAGTAGGTATGAAGTACCCACAGAAAATACCTCCAGTTTGAATACTTAGTGCTGCAGATGAAGTCTTACATTCATTTGACCATATATTAAGTAGTAAACACCCACTTTTTAAGACTGAGGAAAAGTGAGACTTTCTATACAAAGAAAGTGAAACAGTAGTTAATAATTGCTGTTTCGAGAATGTAGGAAGGACCATATTAGCAAGTGAAAACATGAAAAGTGATTTTATTTGGAGGTGATGTTAACACTTAACCCACTGCCTCAGTGGCTTATTGGTAACTAACTTGATGAAGAGGTAGATACCCATGTATGTAGTTTGATTTTAGGATGCCTAAATAGGTCCTCAAGTCTACCAAAAGACCTTCCTCTCCCCAGCCCATCTCACATGATGATGCTTGAAATTCAGGTGGTTAAAACCTTATTACTTTAGCTCAATGTGCTTTGTATCTTGCTAAAATGGAAACACCACCAGGAAAGGTAGCACTTCAGGCATTTAAAAAAAAATGGACCTGTGATTTCATTAGTGAAGGGAAGTCCCAGTAAACATAATGTTTCTTACCGGTCCAGATTAGCCTTCCTTGAGGAAGGTGTTGGATTCCCCTTCTCTGGAGGTCACGTGTTGAATATGTTAGAATGGGAATTCCTTTCTCGGAATGGTTGAATTAGATGTCTGATGGCATCTCTTTCAACTCTAAAATTCAATGATTCTCCAGTTCATTTCTTTGAAGCTGGCTTCCTCTCCATTTTTTTTTTACCGTATTGCCATTTTATAAGCATTATCAGTCATTTATGTCTAAATGTAAGCAAGTTTATCAGTTCTTGTCCTGAGAGTAGGTTTTGATAAGGAAAAGGGTAGAGAGGTCATGAGATGATTGATCCTTTAAAGGAAAATAGAAACTACTGGTGGAAAGGTTTAGTATAGATTATGTCTGGGAGCACTGAAGACAAATGTTGTTGACTTCACAATTGCTCTTGGGACCAGTTTGACTTGTTATAGAACATTTAAAAAATCTAAGCCAGAGGCAACTAGGTAGTACGGTGGATAGAGCACTGGCCTTGGAGTCAGGAGGACCTGAGTTTATAATCCAGCTTTCAGATGCTTACTAGCTGTGTGACTCTGAGCAAGTCACTTAGCTACAATTGCCTCAAAAAAAAATCTAAGCCTATCTGCCGAACTCTACCTTGAACCATCCAGGTGATATTCTTTTTGATTAAGAAATTGTATTAGAGAGAAACCTCCCCACTGGTTATAAAAAGGTCACAGAATCTCAAAGTTCAAATCCCTTCTGCAATTTCTCTAGGTATTGATCATAGTGTATTTGCTAAATGGAGCTTTGAAGACGAGGACCCTCCTGTTGGCTGAGGCAGCCCATTGCGCATTTAGACAGTGGAGATTGCTAAGACGATTTTCCTTATGTGGTGCTAATAACATTTAGGAAGATGCCCCACTCATATTTCCATTTTAGTGGATGATTCTTAAAGGTAGAACTCCTTTCAAGACCCAATTAAATTAAATTTTGGGCACAATTTTAAGTACTATTCAGAGTATGATTATTTTTAGAAGCCTACTTTGCCACTGCCCTCTTAAAAACACTAAATGGTTACTATCATTGAAAGTTATTTAATTTTTCAGGATTGATCATCATGAGGAAATATTTTTTCCAGTATCCAGAGTGTGACTTAGACTTAATAGGTAACTAGATTAAATTGTTATGATGTACAAGAATATTTAAAGAGACCGATGACTGTAATTAGCTAGAGATAGAATAAATAGACCTTTAAGCAAAGTTGTAATGGTAGTTGTGATGTGGCTTGTTGTGATGGGACTGTTTACATAGTTTAGGGGTGCTAGGACCCCAAAATGTCAGGGTACAAGGCAGAGTTGCCTGGAATAAATTCACACACTCAGTCTTTCAATCAAGTGGCAAAGTTTATTGTAATGCCAATAGAAGCAGGCAATGGTTCTTAGGGAACCTGCAACATGATAGGAGTAATGTTAAAGCTTAAATGGCAAAGAGACAGTGAGAGGATGCCAAGTATGCTAATTAGGTGATACAGAGTGGGATTAGGGAGTGGTCAGCATATGCAAGTAGTTTGGGTGCTGGGCTGCTGGAATATATGGGAAAACTCAGGGAATCAGCAGAGAACTTTATTGAGGGGACAAGATAGAAGCGTTGCCAGAGCCTGGTCCTTGAGTAGGCATCAGAGACAGGATCCTTGGGCAGGCACCAGAGAAAGCATCCTTGGGGAAGACACCCCTGAGATAGCATTTATCTGAGGAATTACAGGGTCAACTCTGTCTGTGCCTATAATAAGGAGAGAATTTTCTCATTGAAGGGGGCTTGCTGGGATTCCAGAGGCATAATCTTAGGGCTTTTGGGGTCCAGGTCCCACCATTCCATCAATTGTAATAGGGCACTGTTGGTATTCTCTTAACCTGACTTAGAAGTCCAAGTATCATGGGGATAGGTTAATATGGCTGGAGAGATTTGAGGAGAAAACCATGTGTTTATATAGATAGAAAAGATGTAACATTAATTAAATTAAATAAAAAATTAAATTTCAAAATTATAGAAGTCTGACAGTAAAGTTTTAAAGGCATATCTGATTCCCCTGACTGACTTAGCTCTCCTCAGATTTTCTTTAGTATCCTGTCTGGATTTCCCTTTTGCTGCTAACATGTTCTAGGTTACATTTTTGATTTGTGTACGTGATAAATGTCTATCATATTATAAGTTCTTTAAGGCCAGAAATTATTATTTTAAATTTTCTTTGTATCACCAGATACAAAGGGGGCAGCTAGGTAGCACAGTAGATCAAATACTGGGCTTGGAATCAGAAAGATTCATCTTCATAAATTCAAATCCAGCCTCAGACTTATTGGCTATATGACCCTGGGTAAGTCACTTAACTTTGCCTCAGTTTCCTCATCTGTGAGATGAGCTGGAGAAGAAAATGGCAAACTACTCCAATATCTTTGCCATGAAAACCCCAAATGGGGTCATGAAGAGTTGGACATGACAGAAATGACTGAATTAGCATTGTGCCTTGTATACTATTGGGAGTAGATTTGTGATTTCACTGGGATAGGGAGCCCCAAATGAGAAAACTCCTTCTACCAAAGCAGTTTGGTATTTGTTCTGTAACTTATTCTTAGTTGTTTGGAGGCATTGAGAGTTTGAGTGACGAGGCAAGGGATGTACAGTCAATATTGGTCAGGGGCTGGGACTTGAACCTGGAACTTCCTGACTCGCAGAACAGCTCTCTAAGAGGACTGAAGGCATCACGAGGGCAATGTCTTGACTCACCTGTGAATTGGATATGAGTGGAGTAGAGCTTCACAAAGTCATCAGCCTTACTCTCTCCTCCAGAGTCATTAGAGTCCAGTGGCAAGACAGAGGTCAAGATGACTGGCAATGGCCCAGGATGCAGTGGGTGACCTTGGCCTTTCTAATTGAAATCTTCCCCAGGTCTCTCTCTATCCACTATATCATACTACCTCTTGCCTTATTCAAAATAGATGCTAAATAAGAGCCTGTTGAATTAATTGAAATGGTATAAGTATAAAGCTTGGTCATTTTAAAATGGTTTGAGTACCATCTTAGTCATATCAATATTCTGAGTCTATCACCTCTCTATCAGGAAGTGGATAGCATGTTTCATCATGATTCCTCTGGATTTATGATTGTCCATTCACATGTAACTCTATAATCTTACTCACAGGATAATTGAAAACAGAAAGAGATCTTTGAGGCCATCTAGTCCAACTATTTCATTTTAAAGATGAGAAAATTCAGATCCAGAAGAATTTGGATTTGAGGTAACTTCCTCAGGCTCACACAGGGAGTATGTGGCAATTTACATATTGTGCATCAGTTTCGAGTGAGCCAGGAAGGTTCCAGTCAAGTGTCCCTATACACTCTTTCTACCTCCCTTACCTTCCCCCACTACATTGTTGGTGAAGCCATGAATTCCTTTACCCAGAGACAGAGCCCTTCACCCAACAATGAAGTGCAAGTTTTAAAAAGATAATTCCCATCCTTGGGTGAGTTTGCAGTTCCATAAGCTTTTATAGATAATATTCCCTCTATGATTCAATAAATGGACTTTAGGAGTTTTTCTATAGCCAAAAAATGGAAACACACTAAGCAGGCGATGAGCTTCTTACAACATAGTTATGCCAGTTCATAGACTGTAGACATGTAGTTTATTGCCAGTATATACTCTTTGGAAAAGTAACATATTGGCTTAACTTCACAATATAAAAATGATTGATTTCAGAGCCTTTCTGTGAACGCATTTGAAAAGGGAGGAGTCCCAGAGAGGAAGAAAAAAGACCACAAAAGAGAGGCTGGAGACATTAAAGATAAACTTTACTTATATCCCAGTTTTGCCAAGGGCTTTTAGGTTCTTTCAGCTTTTGAATTTATATTTACAGGTGAAAAGCAGGTCTATTAACTTAAGCAGGAAACATATTTGCATTTTTCTAAGTTTCTACTTCTTTTTTCATGTTGAATCAACAAAGATTTATTAACTACCTACTATGTACTTGACTGTGTGCTAAGCACAGGGGATACAAAGGAAGGGAAAAAAACCCAATCCCTGCTTAAGAAACTCATTTTCTAATGGAGACAACATGCAAAATCTATATGATGTGGTGGGGAAGGGAATAAGCATTTATGAAGTGCCTACTATGTGCCAGGCACAGCGTTAAGCACACTATTAACTCATTTAATCCTCACCACAAACAGCTCTGGAAGGTAGGTCCTATCATTATTTCCATTTTATCGCTGAGGAAACTGAAGTTAAGTGACTTGCCCTAATCACATATATGGTAAATGTCTGAAGCTGAATTTGCTCTTGAATCTTCAGGTCTAGCACTCTTTCCACTGTGCTACCAGGATAAATTGGAGGTAACTGAGAGGGAAGGCTCTCCCATTGAGGGGAACCAGGAAAGACCTCTTGCAGAAGGTGAGATTTGAAAGAAGCTGGGGAAATCAGGAAGAGAAGAAGAGAGATGAGGGATAGGCAGGGAAAAGGCTTGGAGTCTAGAGATATAGTATCACATGTGAGGACAAACAAGGAGGCTAATGTTGTTGGAGTTGAAGGAGTTTTAAAAATTTTTTTTTCAAACTATTTTTCATTTAAGAGAAAAAAGTTAAATAGATGCAAACTCCTTGAGCGTGGGGACTACTTGTGTTTGTCATCTAGCATAGTGCCTGATACATAGAAGACGCTTAATAAATGCTTTTGGAATTGAAAAGTCATTGCATTTTCCCCCAGGCTTTGAGAAATCATCAGCTGGCCAGTGTGTGTGTGTGTGTGTGTGTGTGTGTGTGTGTGTGTGTGTGTGTGCATGCGCATGATACTGTTAAGGGATTAGTGGGCATAGGAGTTGTAGAATTTATTACCAAAAGGGATCTTAGAGATCATTGAAATACTCATGTTATCGGTGAGGAAACTGAAGCATAGAGGTTAAATTATTAAATTTAAGCAGCAGAGCTGGAATTTGAAGCCAGGTCTTCTGGCTGCACAACTGGTGCTTTTCCCATTACACCATAATGCATTTGTCTTTAGAAATGTTTGTGGTACCACAGTAGCTATCAAGATGGAGACCTTGCCACAATTACATGGATAACTGAGGAATTGTTGGTGCTGAGAGGCACAGAGGTATTCTGTAGCTATGAAGGGGTGACAGGATAGTCAGAGGATATTTAGTAGAATAGGATTTAAAAAATATTTGTAGGAAACTCACACTAGGCAAGTGGTCATATGGACATCAGAAGAAGTGATAAGATATTCTTGAGGTCTGAAGAACTTTGGAATCGATTTGAGACATGAGAGACACTGGCATAGGACTGTTCAGCATGGTGTGCCCACATCAGAGAAGATACTGTGCTCTGTGAGCAAAGCAGAGTTGTAGTGGCTCTGAAGAATCGTGAGATGTGCAAATTAGAGCCATTTCCACTCCAAATGTTTGTATGGACTGTTGGTGCCCAATCGGTGGAGAGCCTTCCGAGCTCATACTGTTCTGATCAGCCACAGTTGGGTACACTGTACCTTGACCCGAACATAGTGATGTCATTTTGGTCCTCTTTGAGAAGGACGAACAACAACCAACCAACCAACTAGCAGAATATGAAATGCATTTAAATCAATGTATTCTCTGGCGTCTAGGAATATAGATCTAAGAGTGATTAAAAACCCAGGGGTCCTCCAGCATACTTATCACAAAAAGCCATGGTACTTGGATATTGAGCTAAGGTCAGATAACACATTGATCAGTCATCCTGAATAATAACCTCATGAATGGATCAGCATTATTATACCTATCACATGCCTCCTGCCATCTTACAATGAATAAATTAAAAAGTATTTTACAAAGATCGCACAGTCAGCCAGCGTCCTGGCTTAATTTAATTTTCAATCCTCTTACTGTGGCTTCCATGGTTGGCCATTTAGATTCTTCTTTAATATATGCAGTTGTATACACATTACAAATAATTTCTCTCTATTTTATTCTCCAAAGAAAAAGTGAAATAATATCTATAATGCTCATATTCCCTCAAAGTTCTGAGTTAGTTGAATCAGAATGAGTAGGATTGTCAATTTTATATGGGAAAAATTAAAACTATAATTCAGAAAAAGATGGGGGTGGGGTGGAAGAATGAGAATATGGATTATAAAAACCCTCTAAATAAAGTTCTGACGGTAGTGATAATACGTGGCCCAGTGGACAGGGCACTGTTTCTGAAGACAGAGGACTTGGTTTTGAATTCTGCATCTCATTCCTATTGCCTATGTGACTGCAGCAAGGCATTTAACCTTGTGAATCAGTTCCTTCAACTATAAAATGAAGAAATTGGACCAAATGGCCTCTGAGGTTACCTCTCACTCTACATCAGTGATACTAGGTCTACTAAATGTTTAAATAATTATTGTGATCATATTGGATAGCTAAGTGGCACAGTGGATAAAGTGCCCAGTCTGGAGTCAGGAAGACTCATCTTCCTGAGCTTAAATCTGGCCTCAGATACTTACTAGCTGTGTGACCCTGGGCAAGTCACTAAACCCTGTTTGCCTCAGTTTCTTCGTATGTAAGATGAGCTGGAGAAGGAAATGGCAAAGCACTGTTGTATCTTTGCCAAGAAAACCCCAAATGGGGTCATGAAGAGTTGGACATGCCTGAAATGACTGAACAACAACAAAATAATATTTTTTGTATCATCAACTCCAGCGTTTAAGAGCCTCTTGTGTTAGGTACTATGCTACGCATTGGGGGTACAAAGAAATGCTGTCCAGCCATTTTGATGACAAGCCAGTTGTACAAATGTAACTTTCCCAAAGAAAAAATACATCGACTTCCCTATGAATCTCTATCAGACAGGTAAAAATTACCCTTTGGAAAGGAAAAGGCAAAGGTGAAGCTTGTGGGGTCTTAAGGAAAGGCTAGTTGATGGTGTTTGCCGGACTTCCTCTTTTTCGCTGTATTTAGCAATTATTTTAAATGGGACTTTGAAATTTTAGAAGAGGATCTTGATGGATATCATCAAACATTCTTGAACTGTTTTTGGAACATTCTTTTCCTGGGGCGGAAGTGCCAGCTGTTCCTCAGTCTTAGTCTAGTTAACACTGTTTCTGTTGATGCTTTTAAGATGGTGTGTACAGTAAATGAGGATCTGAGGCATTGATCCAGTTGCAACTATTTTAAGTGCGCAAAATGAGATGCTGAATTATAATTCATGGCTCTTCATTCTTTGAGTGTCCTTGGTTGTAGACTTTATGGTTTTGCATTTCTCAGTCAGTCAATATGCTTTCATTAAAGCATTTACTATATGCCAGGCGCTGTCCTTTTCTCAGAAGGAACTCCCAGGGATGTTTGTAATCAAATAATTGGGCTTATTTAAGAATGGGCAGCTAACTAGGTGGCACAGTGGATGGAACGTGGGGCCTGAAGTCAGGAAGACTCATCTTCCTGAGTTCAAATGCAGCCTTAGATACTTACTAGCTGTGTGACCCTGGGCAAGTCACTTAACCTTGTTTGCCTCAGTTTCCTCATCTGTTAAGTGAGCTGGAGAAGGAAATGGCAAACCACTCCAGTGTCTTAGCCAAGAAAACCCCAAATGGGGTCACAAAGAGTTGGACAGGACTGAAAACAACTTAACAACAAGAACAATAATATTTAAGACTACATAGGTGGAAAGAATCTGCCTCTACATCAGGAGAAGGAAAACCCAGTCTAATTTCCCAACACAGTACGATAGATATTTATTATTTAATTAAGCTATTCTCCTGACTTTCAGATCAGTGGTTTACCTGTGTGTTTGGGGATAGCAGTCTAGACAATCCAATCCAATAATCTTTCTATCAAAGCAAATATTCCAAAGATGTTTGTTATCTGGATAGCTTGTCCCCATAGCCCACATTTTCTACCTTATTGTTTGGTTCACTGAAAAAATCTTAAGATTTGGAGTCAGATATTCTTAGCTTTGCCACTTTTTAGTGTGATCTTGTCAGGGTTTCAGTTTATTTACCTGAATTGCGAAGGCATTGTACTAGGGAGCCTCCTCAGTCTTTCTTGCCTCTGAATCAGTGGTGTGTGAGCCTGGGCATTGGAAGGAAGAAAGGAAAGAAGCATTAATTAAGTGCCTACTATATAATTGGGTCTTCCCCACACCCCTGAGGGGTGTTATTATTATCTCTATTTTACATTTGAGGAAATTGAGTAAATTGACTTGGCCAGGATCACATAGTTGATGAGTATCTGAGGTCAGATTTGAACTCAGGTCTTCCTTTATTCTCTAATTAAATGCTGCTTTTACTTTATTATTTCTGTCATGCCAGAAAACCAAATTTCCCCATGGAGTTCTGAACATGTTATATAAGAGGCAAAACAAAGAAAACAGCTGTTTTATGTTATCATGAAGGGGCAGCTAGGTAGCTCAGTGGATAAAGCTCTGGGCTTGTAGTCAGGAAGATCCAAGTTCAAATCCAACTTACTAGTTAAGTGACCCTGAATAAGTCACTTAACTTCTGTTTGCCCTAATCTACTGGAGAAATGGCAAATCACTCCAGTACCTTTGCCTAGAAAACCCTATGGAGAGTATGGTCCATGGGGTCACAAAGAGTCAGACACAAATGAACAACCAAACAACAACAACAACGTGTTATCATAGCATAGGGATGAGAACACTGGACTTAGTCATGCCCTGTCTCTGCTGCTGCTGGGCTATGTGTCCTTCCACTTAAAATTGCTTCATCTCTCTGGACTTCAGTTTCATAATCTATGAAATGGGTGGTTGCTAGTGGACATGCTGTCTAAGGTCCCTGACAATCCTGCCATTCCTTGCTTCTGGTCTTCTCATTCATGGGAAAGATTATATTTATTAACGTGTTGACATTTTCAGTTATTAAAGATATTTTCCCTTTAATTTTCATTTGCTCTCTAAGGCCAGTTTTACACAGATGAACTAGGTGACTGGAATTATTTATGTTATAACTAATGATCACTGTGATTGGAGTACTTAGAAATTATCTAATTAGATTATCTAATAGCTTGACATGATGACTTTGTAATTACTATATTTGGCTCCTTGGTAGTAAAGGATTAGGTAGCAAAGTGGATAGAGTTCTATGCCTGGAATCAGAAAGACTCCTCTTCCTGAGTTAAAAATCTGGCCTTAGACACTTACTAGCTGGATGATCTGTGCAGGTCACTTCACTCAGTTTGCCTCAGCTTCCTCATCTGTAAAATGAGCTGGAGAAGAAAATAGTAAACCACTCCAGTGTTTTTCTAAGCATAAGCAATGAGGCCACTATTAAGGTAAAAATATCATATGCACAAATATATATTGTAGAGGATCAAGAGGTAGAGAAATTCTGTGAAAAATGTGATAAGATCCTTTATCCTTCAGACCAAGGCAACCCAATATGATTGGCAACAATATGTAAGTGAACAAAGGAGAGAATTGGTGAAGTATATATATGTATATATATACACATATATATGCACACACACATAAATACATATACATATGTGCGTATGGACACACACACACACACACAAATATGGTTTGGGATCAAGGAATAAAAGAATCCAGTCTCTATAGCAAATTGCTTTATGCTTCATGAATTCTTTCTTCAATAACTTTCTTCAATTGGGATATTGGTAAGCTCCCAAAAGCATAAAAAATGAAATTAGCCATATTTTAATGGAATTGTGAATGGTTACAGATACATTCAAACTTACTTTGGAATCAGTTGTGTGCAATCAGACTATTGGTTGCTTTTTAGAATAAAGTTCCTAGTAAATGCCACTACAGAAAATTTTGTTCAGAAATCCACAGGCCTGGAGAGGTGTTAAACAAGGAGAGATTGATACATGCTTGTCAAAGATGTCCATCACCGTCATGGAAGATGCTTTACCCAAAAAAAGGAAATTTCCTATTAATGGTGATTTTTATATGTACCTATTTAGTAGATGATATCATAGTAACTGAATTGAATTCTGGAACACTACAGAGCCTTCCCAGACCCATTTAAAGTAATGTGAAAAATAGTGGTCTAACCATCCATATCATGAAAATAAAGTGGATGAAAAATGAATATTGCTTAGATTACTACATACAGCTGCTTAGGAAGTTGGTTAATCTATTAATACATATATCTTGCACGAGTACTACTGGTAAAGAAAGAGTTAGGTTTGAAATTGAAGATGAGGAATAAATCTGGTTGGATTTCATTTGGGAAATTTTACACACATGTATTTCTTTTAATTGCCTATCTAAACTTCTACCTTTTTCCTGTGAGTATATTAATTTAAAAAAATAAATGGATTGAGAAAAGTTCTTCTGGATGTAATCAAATTATTAGCTCCTGTAGAAGCATGCTGATTTAACATGTTTCTGTTGTACTATGTGGGTATGGATCATGGAACAACCCATCTCATCAGAATCAAAAAGTACAGCTTGCATGTGGGAGATGACATCAAGGACTTTATTGAGGATATGTGTGGCTGAACAAGAGTTTTAGAATGAGCAATCATGGCTATTTTGTGATTTAAATCATATGGAGGGAGTATCATCATAAATGAAGCCACAGACATCACAGAGTATTGGCATATTGGATAGTAAAAGGATATAGTCTGGTCAAGTGGAGAGAGTTGGCAACTAAAAATAGATGACCAGAGTAGATCACTGTGAGGCACTAAATGAACCAGAGGAAAAATTGTGGTACATTGAGTAGATTTCCTTGGTGGGCTTATGAAAAACACAGAAAATAATGTCACAGGGTGATAAGGTGAGGTAGCCTTCATGAGTATAGAGACCAGTACCAGTGAAATCATGCATCTATTAGAGCAAAGGATATCTTAGAGTTAAATTTGTCACACATTGTAGTCTACGACTCTGCTTGCAGTATGGTTTTGATTTTGTAGACAATTGCTATGCAATCAAATGTAGTAGTACGTCACTATTATATTCAACCATTCTTTAGTTGTCATGATTGATTTTCATGTTAGCTTTTTGGTTTGAACCTTTAGATTTCCATTTCTTTTGGCATCAAAACCTATAACTGGATCATTTCAACTCCAGTTTCACTGCTACTCTTTGTTGTTTTAAACAATCTGGCTGTTTGAATAGACTTCTTCCTCTTTTTTAATTACTTCGATTAAGTTCTCATGGACTGAGGCATTCTGGGTTGGTTTCCTGACATTGGCATTCACACTTTCCTTTCTGACAATTTCAACAGACCCTTTTTGACTGTTAGTGTGCCTAAAAATACTACACACCATTTGGTAAACTTTACAACATCTTCTGGGCATTTAAATACCTGCACTGTAAAATGTACATGCTTAGTTGAATGCTCAATCAGAATTTGTTAGCAAAATGTAACAACTGTTGATTGTCATCAATCAGGAGAGCAATAAATTATAGGAAGTGTTACAAATAAAACTATTTATGGTGCAATAAAGTGTTTTATTGTAACATTACATCACTCTGAAATGGGACATTAGAGAAATGCAATCTGTGTGTCAAGGTTAAAAATAGGAAGGAAAAAAAAGCAAATGTTGGGAGAAAAACAGTACTTCCTGGATGCTGAGGGTAGGGTCCCAAGCAAATGTCTCAGAAGAAACCAGGAAGATCTTTCAGCTCTCACTGCTTAGAAATCCTTCCCCCCTTCTTTAAGAGGAAGAAAACCCCAGTTTTAAAGCTGCTTCATGTTTTCACCAGATGTCTCCCCTGAGACTTCCCCATAGGTATTAAAATGTCTCTTTCACATTTTTGTTCATTCTCACTTCCAAACTCACTACTTCTTTAGTCCTATACTATAAATCACCATGTAATTGTACCAAATGACATTTAGTCAGGCAGCCACTCTGGCAAAGGAAAGAGATTAAAAAAAAGAGAATGATGTAATCAATATTAAAGAAAGCTATTCATAAACTAATGGGGGGGTGGAGGGAGAAGGAGGAGGAGATGCTAGTAACTTTGTCTCAAATCTCACTTAAGAAAGTGAACTATAAGGAGATCTTTAACAGTGCACTGCAACCAGCTTTCCTGAGTTTGTTTGACTTTGTTTGGAGTCTGTTCCCCAAGGAAGATGGGGTCCTAGTGAAAGGAAAATTCAGGCACTGGTTTGGGATGTTTAGATGTTATAGAAAAAACCTTAATGGACATTATTTCTAATTGGTTAGAGCTAGGGCCCACTCTTGGAGATCAGGCTCAAATTCCATCGAACATTATCGTTTAAGTAATTTCTGAAGGATATTGTCTGAGACTTTTAATTACCTATTTAAACTTCTACCATTTTCCTGTGAGTATATTAATTTAAGAAAATAAATGGATTGAGAAAAATTCTTGTGGAACTCTTTTGAGTCATTAATTATCAGTAATTATCAGTTATTATCAGTAACATACAACACACATACGTTTTATAGGTAGATAATTGGACCTGGAGTCAGAAAGACTTGAGTTCAAATTTGACCTCAGACACTAGTTATGTGACCTTGGGCAAGTCACTTAACCTCTTGGTACCTCAGTTTCCTCATCTGTAAAACAGGGATGATAATAATAACTCTGACCTCTGAGGATAGTTTTGAGGATAAAATGAAATATTATTTATGAAGTGCTTTGCAAGCCTTAAAGTGCTATGTAAATGCTATTAATATTGTTGTGGTTGTTCTCATTATCAAAATACTACATTACAGCTGGATAAAATGACAATATAAGTGGGTTGATCAACAAATTTTGACCCCAGTCTAAAAACTCCTGGCTTGTATGATCCTTTCCAATTTTAAAAGCATGATCTAATGATTACACAACAAATCATTCTTAATGTTTTAAAATCACATTTTCCTCTTGCCTGAAAGTAACTTGGTCATTTGTGTTATTCACTAGCTAGACTTTTCTCTAAAGGATTTTTGGCTGTTTCTAAAAATCAACTTTACCCTCACATTACATTGCTGAGATATTAATAGAATATGCTAGAAGCTTTGCAAGCATTCCAAAAGAAGAAAAGAGGTTTTGAATAAGAGTTTAATATTCTTTCAGGAGTGTGTTTGATTCAAATTGGAGACTGTACTCCAAAGAAGGGAGTGAAAGGTGAACTTATAGTATGGCTTGGGATGGTTGAATGCTTTAGGAATAAATTTTTAATGGAACACCATTTTTTCTTCCTGGCAGATAGTGAAAACTGGAATAAGTGTAATTTCCCAAGGTGACTATTTTGATGTTAGTGTGGAAAAATCTTAGGTTTTGGAGTCAGAGGATTTGGCATTCAATCCTTGGGTTTGTCTCACGCTACCTGTGTGACCTGTGTGTAAGGCAAGTCTCCATGTCTCAGACAGGTCCTCTATAAAAATGAGTGGGTTGGACGCCATCTCTTAGGCACCTTCCAACTCTAATTCTATGATCCCAGGATTCAATTGATGTATAAAATATTATATATTTGTTAAAATATGCATGTGTATATCATATCTATGTAGTAACACCCATTTTTGAGTTCCTTGTCTAGTCCTCAGCTATATTTTTTGAGAAAATGGACACATTGATTTGATCAATTCTAGCCAACATTTTCTGGGCACAATGTGTAAAGCATGATGTGTGGTGAAATAGTGATGGGTAAGATGCATACTCTGGCCTCAGGAAACTTACTCACTCATAAACTGCTTAAAATATTTCAGAGCAGAGATCTTCACCCTTTTCCAAAGGAGCACATACATGGGAACATACGATCATAGAATTTAGAGCTAGAAGAAGATCTTCTAAGAGATCATATAACTCAATCTAATCCAATCCCCTCTTTTTATGGATGAGGAATCTGGGGCCCAGAGAGGCCAAATGATTTTTACCAGGTTGCACAGGAGGACCTGGAGTTTGAACCCAGAATTTTTTTTTAGCCTTTAACGATAGTAATGTGATTTACAGAAACAGAGATACCAGTAGAAAGAGCAAGTTCAGTTTTTAGATATACTAACTTTGAGGTCCTAATAGAACATTTAGATGTTCTCCAATAGGGAGATGGAATTTTATTTCTGGAGCTTTGGTGAGAGGGGCTGGACACTTGATTTGGAAATTATTGACATAGAAGTAATCAATGAAACCATGGGAATGGGTGAGATCACCAAGGGAGAGTGAAGTCAAGGAAGAAGGCAAAAAACAGGAACTTGGAAAATGTCAACATCTAGTACATGCGAGAAGAAAGAGGAGCTGATGGAGGAAAGAGACAAGGAACAGTTTGATTGTCCTATAAGGCAAGGGTGAAATATCAGTAAGAAGGGGGTAGTGAGTAGCATCAAATGCTTGATAAAGGCCAAGAAAGATTAAGACTGAGAAAAAGTCATTGGATCGGTAAACTAAGGAGTCGCCAGTGGTCTTTGAGAGAACAGTTTCAATTGAGTATTAGGGACAGAAACCCAAACTTATACCTGGCAGTAAAACACACAAACAATGAATTTCCATGAGCTTAGGGCAACTCATAACATTGGACTCCAGGTTTTGATGTCAGTGATCCATTTGGAAATGTCTGCATTATATGAACCTATTTCTTCACTAATTTTTTCATAGGTAAATCTTTACTGCTCTCCAACTG
Organism: Trichosurus vulpecula; assembly: GCF_011100635.1. Classification (NCBI taxonomy): domain Eukaryota; kingdom Metazoa; phylum Chordata; class Mammalia; order Diprotodontia; family Phalangeridae; genus Trichosurus; species Trichosurus vulpecula. The sequence continues at coordinate 47,580,395 of NC_050578.1, forward strand.
GAGAAATAGTCTTTTTTCTCAAACTGAAGCATTTATAAGTATTTCCAATTTACAATCATCCTTAAAAGGGTAATGAATAATGGTTTCATTTTTTTGACTTGGTTGGCAGTTCTTTTTAATCCAGAGAGCTGGAAGCTCAATAGGCTGAATCTCTTTGGTCTATACGGATAAGCCCATCCAGCTAGTTATTCACTCACCACTACACTGAACCATTCAACCAAATGGAAGCAGAATGTGCAACAAACAGCTCAACTTTCCCTTCTAAATAAGGCAAACAAGCATATCCCATTCTAACCTAATTGAGATTCTGGGTCATCCAATTAGATCTCAGCAATTGCGAAATCTTTCTTCTTTCTGATTTTCCCTCCCCAAACAGAGGAGGCAGCGAAGAGCAGTTTGTACCTTGAAAAATGTCATTTCTGCCTAAGCTTAGGTCTCAGCTGGAATAGTGGCTATCATTCAATAGGCTTCAGCTTATTCAGCTAGTCAGGAACTAGTAGCCAAAGCCTAGTTAGGTTACTGCTCCTGTTGCTAGTTTCTTTAAACAGACCCTCTAAAGCTGTTTTTTTGGCCCCTTGTAGAATCTTTCTTTCCTTACAGGTTCTTCAATTTCCTCATCACACCAGCCAGCCACAGGCTAGACCTTTGTCTCTCTAATGGCTTAAATTAGAGCCTAATGGTACTCAGTGATTCACCCAACAATTATTGTTTAGCTATTCTTCAATTTCTAAACAATCATATGTTTTTTCCTTTCCTTTTTTATTGTTTTTGAAACAGTTTGATACACACAAGCTGAGGGTTCACAAAGACTTTCAATTTCATTCATTAAACAGCTCTTAAAGTAGATGCCCATCTTATTCCCTGCCTTTGAAAACCATATTCCTTTATAGACATATTTTATCAGTTTGTAATAAATTAAAGTTTGTGCTTTTTCTGGCCCTTTTAGTCATCAAACTGTTGGCAAACAAATGAGTTATCACCATACATTTTTATAAGATTATTTAAGCCTTTATGTTTACACCAGAATTCTATCTTGGACTGCTCAAATTTCATCTGAAAACTGTGTTTCTTACATCCATTTTTCAGCAATTTTTATCATATCAAGTTTTCTTTCCTACTCCTTTCAGGAACCATTCTGCTCATCTATAAAGAAGGTAATGACTTAAAGGAACGTTTACTTGCCTCTTAGAATCTCTGGCTTCCCATAAAACTCAGCTTAAGTGCCACATCTTACATGAGGCCTTTCCTGATGTTCCTTCCCTCCCACCCCCAACTGCTTGGGCTTCCCCACTTTGTAATTATATTATATTTATTATAAATTATATGTTATAAATATTATATATATTATATTTAATTTGTATGTCCTTACAATAAATGTGTGCCTATTGCTTTCTCTGATAAAATATAAGTTCTTTGAGAGTAGAGATTGTTTTTTTTTGTATGGGGGGGATCCTCTAGCCTAGCCCAGTATCTAGCGTATATAGCAGGTGCTTAAGAAATGTTTCTTGGTTGATATTTCAGAAGGGATTCATGCTTCAGACATGGATTACCCTAATACTCAAAGTTCCTTCCACTTCCATTATTCTCTGATTTTAAAGATGAGGAGATTGAAATCTAAAGAGTTTAACTTACTTGCAGAAGACACAGTTGAGATCACAGAATAATGCCCAGGAGTAACTTCTCTCCATGGTTAAAATTGGTGGAGTGCTGAGGGAAATAATGGACTGGCATAGGTCAGCAGGATGCCAATATCTGGATCGGCACCATGACATTAACTTTGGTGAGCATGGAAGTATAACCCATTTAAAAACAGGAGTAGAATGGCTTTAATCAGCTAGAGTGAAGAATTTCTCTAGTGACACAGTGACATTAAACCCTTGACTACATTAGTGAGGAAGTTCACATAATTGTTATCCCATAGAAACAAGACTCGTTTTCATCTGCCAATACTGGTTTATGTGTAATTCTTCCTGAAGCAGGCAGGTGAATTTCTAGATTCCTTCAAGCCATATGTCTGCTTATCTAAATAGGTTCACATTTTATTTAATATTTAACTTTTAATATTTAAGTTTATAATATGCTATTTCTTTTCTTATTGTGTATTTGTTTTAATATTTAAATCTAAAATAAAAAGATAAGAAAATAGGTTTACAAATAATTCCTAAATTTAAAATCTCATGATTTACTACTACTCTTACTACAATCACCACCAGCACTACTACTGCTATGACAACTACTAGTAATATTTGACATATCTCAGACAAGAGGTCAACTTTATCATTTCAGAGCACCAGAAAGAGTAAAGTTGTTTTTTGGAATGTCTGTAGTGGAGAGTTTACTTAAAACAATCAAACTTTTCCATTGAGTAAAGCAGATTTACTTATTTTGAGTCCAGAGCTGACAGTCTCCACTGGGAATATGTCTGGTTTATAACTGTAAAGACCACATGACCTTTAAAAGGTCTCTTAGGTAACTGAGGAAGTAGTAGACCAGAAGGACAAAATAAATACTCCAAATCCTACTGTAGAATTAATTCAAGGTTCATGGTGATTGTGGACCCATGATATTTAAAAACAAGATGTTAGAACTTTTAAAATTCCCTTCCTGGAATCTTACTATAATGCCTCTTATGCTGGGGTGATGTGCCTGGGTTTTTGAAGGCTATGCCAGTGAAATGGAGTTCTGGTTGACCTGAAAAAACTGGAAAGGCTACATGTGTAGACCTGGCAATGCATTATATCTGACATCTGATGACCAGCTTAGCTAAATTAAAAAAGACTCATCTCCAGAAGCCTGACCATTAGGTGAGGAAGTTTTTATTTTGTTTTGCCATGGTTCCTCATGAAGACTAATGCAAGAGGCAGGAGTTAAGGATTTGGTCTCTTTTAATGAAAGGGTTTCTCACTTGGATGAAATCACTTGTTAATCCAAATAGAATAAGTACTAAATATTTAAATGGGATATATCTTTATCCTCAGAAATTTTAAAAGTCGTAAGTTGAACCTACATTTGAGTACCATTAGTATGTATTTCTCAGAAATTCTTAGCTGGGTGCCCAGAGACCCATTGGATTTTAGGAAGTCTGTGAACTTAGGGGAAAAAAAAGTCTGTGTTTTTACTAACCTTTAATTAATATTTAGAATTTACTTCAATTCTAAATGTAGGCAGCAGACATTATTCTGAGAAGGGGTTCATGGGCTTCACCTGATGGCCAAGTCAGTCTATGACACAAAAGGGAAAGAACACTGGTCCATCTGAAAGTTTGCCTTTTGTGTAGGAGGGTCAAATTTATAGTAGTATTAGAGAAAGTCAAAGGATAAGAACCATTTTGTGTCATTGTACTTACATTGATTAACATTATTAGCAGAAAAAAGAGGCCAAAAAAAGGTGTCTTTATATAGTTGGTTCATTTTTCTTTTGTTGCCTCTGGACCTTTGTGCCTATCCCATCTAGATTCTTCTCCATTCATTGTATTTTTTCAATTTCCCAGTAAGAGCAGCATCCACGAAGTGTACCTGTGGGGCTTATGATTTTGTGCTGACCGTTGTACAGACTGAGTTAGGACACATTCTATACACTTTAGTGTATAGCTTTTAAGCTTATGATTTATAATATTGTTGCTGGTTTGAATATAAAGGACACATGGGAAGCTGGATAGACATGGAACAAATACATAAGTAAAGCATGAATATTTTGTATAAACCCAATGCCAAATTTATTTTGTTAGCTGTGTAAAGCCACTGAATGTTTAGCTTGGATAGAGCTCTGGACCTCTGCACAGGATGAAGATAGGAGTCTCTTAAGTATAACAGCCTCTCATCTTGTACTGTGTGTAACAACAATGTTGCTAGCAGCTACTGTGGCTGTGTGAGACCAACAACAAGAGCACACAAAAGGGCTGCCAGCACAGGTTCTTTGATCTGCTTTTCTAAGGGAAGCAACTTTAAGGGGTTAACAATTTCAGTTTAATTAAACCTACATATATCATTCACTTAGTTCAGAGGGAAAAGATCAGTCTCCTCAACTTCAGGGCAAATACAAACTGAAATTACAAGCATACATTATAAACAGAGCAAATAACACAAACCAATCTATCCATAGCAACACGTAGTTACCAGAGAAGCACCAACATCTGTCTGGGTTATCAAAGCCAGGGAGGGGACTATTTCAACCACTTGCCCAGAGTCTTGTCACTCTTTCAATGAGTGTACCCCCAAAAGTGAACTGCTAACCTTCCAACGCATATACTCTGCACAGGGCCCTGGGGGCTCGATCACCATCCAGGGTGGGAAAGTTAGTTAAACACTAGTAGCTGTGTTTCCAATCAATGACTCCCAATTGTCTTAGTACTGAGAAACACTCCAAGGCTGAAAAGATCCCACTTTACCTGCCCCATTCAAACAAAGGCCAGACTCATTAGAGGCACTTAAAAGAAGTTCAGCAAAAAAATCCCATCCTGATTACCCACTGTGGTTATTGTCTTTGTTGTTTTGAGACTGAGTCTCTTTATCTCATCCAGGCTGGACATGCAGCAGCTACCCAAAAATCCAGTTGCACTACTGATATGGAATGGAACTTTGACCTGCTCCATTTCTGAACTGAACTAGTTGTCCCCTCCTCAGGCAGTCTGGTTGCTTGCTCCTGGGGGTTCATTCATGTATATACCTGAGCAGCTTGGCTCACTGTGACTCAGAACTCCGGAGCTCAAGAGATCCACCAGCTTCAGCAATAGAGATTACAGGTGTGCACCAACTTCCCATTTGGTCCAAAAACATCACCCCTAAAATAGCAACATTTTAAAAAATTTTGCTGTATATGCTGTTCAGTTTTCTCTTTAGCCTCATTTCATGGTATGGAAATGTAAAAAAAATATGGTTTGACTAATACTGATCAAAATTTTACATAAATGTTTTATGAAATCCTAAAATGGCAATGGGTAACCAAAGTATCTCTGAATATCTTTATGACCATTGTGATGACATTAATTTTATTAAAAGTATAATGCTTAGGGGTAAAAAATTAGAGATTGTATAGATGTGCGCTACATTGATTTCGATTTTCCAACTACTGCGGCCACCTGTAGATCCCCTAATAGAAATATTGATGGTGTTTTAGTCCATTGTGAAATAAAAGTGATCAGATGCATTTGAAAGCATGCTGCAAGCTGCCATGTTACTCAGGTAAGATTTAGATGCTGTATGACTAAAGTGGTTTATTTAGGTAACAGGATGTAATGAATAAATCCAACAAATACTTCTTCATCATCTGCCATATGCAAAGCTCTGTGTTAGGGGCCATGGGGAATACAAAGAAATATAAGACAGTTCCTGCCCTCTCCCCAACCCTCCATCCTGTAGAGTTTACAGATTGCATATACACACAAACACATAGACTTTCATTCTACTCATAAGGTTTTCAGCAAAATTAGAAATACAGAGACATCATAAAAACATAACACTGAAACTGGTGAAATGGCATATTCATGGGGGACAAAGAATGACATTGTGTGCTATGCCTGAAAAGAAAGTAAATTGTTTCCATGTGGAATTTGTATGTACTTTTCAGGACTTAGATTTAAGCAAATTATTTCTAAACCTTTCTTTCTTTTATCTTATGGGTATTGTCCCAAGAATCGGGTTTAATTTTAGCTAAACACTAAAATGTTATTATATAGAAAGTTTTATTATGTACATATATGAAAGAGTCCTATTCAGATTCTATTGTGTACCTGATGTGAAAATGTTATGGCTTTGTATGAGACATTGGTCATATTAATTCAGTTTTCATTAAACAATGTCATTAAAATTCTGTGGTAAGCTTTTCCTACATTCCATAGGAAAAACAAAGTCACTGTGTGCTTAGTGAATAGCCTTTGTGGATAATCTTTTTGTCTCATCTTAACTTCTTTTGTTTGTTCAAGTTCTGCTCTGTAGAGCCATTTCTAAATGTCTCTGCAGTGTGAGATAAACCAAAAGCACCTAAAGTGAACTGGGTCTGCTCAGTCTCAAGGAGTCTTAAGGTTCAGAAATAGAGGTCTACTGAAGAGCCAATCAGTTAATCTTTGAAATGAAATGTAATGAGCCAAATAAAGAAACCACAGTTCAGATAGCTGACATCATACTATAATGTCTCCCAGACAACACAAGATTCCTTATAGTGTGGTTTTGATGTATTTCCACCCCCCCTCCTATAGAATACACAAAGATCCAATTGACTGAGAACTCAAAACAATTGGTGGTTATGACATGAGGCCATTGCCTCTATTGGGAGGTGAACTTGGGTCAGAAACAGAGCTATGGCTAGGAGCTAGGGTATTTTAGCCACCTGGTTTCCAAATTTTAAAACATCATTATTTATTGAGCATCCGCAATATGTTAGGCACTTAAATAGTAAATTTAATAGAACACAGAACACCTCAGATCCAACTCTTAGGCTATTGAAATCTCTTGATAACTTGGGCAAAGATTCATTTTTCTCTTCGTAGTGGTCATTTTTCCATTTTCTAGCTTCTAACATTAATTTTATTTGGTGGCATTTCAAATGAAGGCAATTCATATTCACTGAATTTTTGGTCTATAATTTACTGTTTTTGATATGGTCTGGGAGTTGGTGTCTTGGCAAGAAAGGTCTTATAGCAAGTGACTGCAGCTATGAGGATGTGTAGCTCCTAGATGTTTTTCATGGGCTAGAAGAAACAAGGTATAACCACAGAAGATGGTTTATGCTAAAGATGGGCAACTGTCAAAGAAAGTCATTAAGGATTTCAGGAAGAAATGTTTGCCTCTCTCTTTCTTTCTACATTTTTTTATTATTATTTGTGCTCATGTCACAGCCCTCTAAAGCAGTGATATCAAACTCAAATAGAAAGGAGCCACTAAACCATAAATAAGAATATTAGGCTGCATATAAACTTAGAAAACCACATATTAACATTATCTATATTCTATTATCTACTATCTATCTAACATTATCGATGCTCTATTGTATTTTTTAATCTACTTGGTTAAATATTTTCCAATGAACATTTTAAACTGCTTCTGGTTACTTTCAGGAGTGTTGTGGGCCCCAGTATGTTTGATACCTCTGCCCTAATGGATTCTAAGATCCATTAGGGTTGGGTCTGCGTCTCATCCAAATGTTGAATTTCTGTTGGTGCATAGCATAATGTGTGCCCAAGTGCTTAAGAAATGGTTTTTGAATTGAAGTGAGTCAAGGAGTTGGTGTGGGTGGTACTAGAAAGAGGAAGAGACTGGAAATTTAAGAAATTTAAGGAAATCTGATAAGTGCTGCTGCTTGTATCCTGGTGAAGGACAATATAAGGTCAGGTTCTTCTGGGGGGTGGTATAAAATGAAGGCTAAGAGTAAAAATTCAAACCAATTCAACAGGGAGAAGTCTTTCTTTAAAAAAACTTTTTTGGGTCCCAGGACAAATATCTGGCACTGTTGTGGCTTTTCAAGCCTTATGACACTTGCTTCATTAGGGTTCACACAGCTGGGCTAAATACACCTATCCTTGCCAACTTATTCTCACTCTTACTTGGGAATCTTTGAACTAGCTCTTTAATCTAGACATACATGGTTACCAACCTACACCCTGAGTAGTGATAGCTTACAAGGAAATTTCTTTTAAAAAACTTGGGAAAGTAAATAATGCTAGTATTTTTATATCCATTTTACAGATGAGAAAGCTGAAGCCCCTTGAGGTTAAATAACTTGCTGTGACTCATGAAGAGGCAGAGCTAGGATTCTACCTGGTTCATCTTCCTCTAAATACAGATACCATTCTTTCTAATACACCAGGAATTTAGAACCATTTCTCTGATTAGACCTGGATCTCTTGATTCCACTTAGTCCTAAATTGGGAGCTGAAGTCCTGTTTGGTGCCCTGTTACTGAATTGTATGGCATGTGCCACACAGCGGAAGGGAATCATCCTGAGGGGTGAAGGTGCTTTGACTAGGAGCCAGTTTTTAATGGAATGTTTTAAAGAATCATAGTTCATAGATTTCAAGCCATAAAAGACCTTAGAGGGCATCTAGTCCATCCCTGTTATCTTGAAGAAGAACACATTGAGACCTGAAAAGACAAAGTGCAATGCCTGAAGTCACAAAGCTTGTAAAAAGATCATCTCTTTAGTCCTAAACTCAGTATTGTTTGAGAATTAATTTTGCAGGGATCATTATTACCTGATCAGATCAAAGGCTTGAATGAAAAAAACAAACAAATCATAGATCAGAGATTTAGAGTCAACAGTGGTCTTGAAAGCTGTCAAGTCCAACCAATTCATTTTACAGATGAGGCATCTGAATGAAGCCTAAACAGAGACGTTCGGTGACTTTCCGAGTCACGTAGTCTCTGAGGCAGAATTTCAACTTAAGTCTTTCTGACTCTAAGGTCAACATTCTGTTAGCTAGATTTAAGCTAACTTTGCTGGTCCACATTTGAGGCACTCTTGTTCATCATGGATATGAAAACTTGGCTCTTAAATACAACAGTATAGCATGTTTAAATGGGGTGTACTTTCTGTAGCAGTGTTAATGTTTTTTTAGTTTGTGAGTGAGGTGACAGGGTAGGGATAATGAGTCATAGGTTAGGTTCAATACAATAACAGCTCAAAAACCGGATCACTTGATAAGTATACACACATACAGTCTTCCCAAGGTCAGGAGACGGGCTGTGGTTTCTGGCACCAGAGCTGAGGGAATACAGGCTGCATAATTTGAATAATAACATGGCAGTATGACAAATTACATCAAAATGCAAAATGGGTGGAGGCAGGATTGAGACAGAAGTCTGATTGTTTTGGCTTTGAATACAGTTGAGAGACTTCGTGGGGCTTCTCTTGTTTAATTGCCATGGAGAGAATGTTTGGCTCAGAACCCTCCTACCCCAAATTAGCTATTAAGCTGCAGAGTCACACCTCACACTCAATAAACAGAGCAATAAATGCCCTCTAATTGACAAAATATAGTGGAATTCTGTCATTACATGGATTGGACATACCATTGGTGATGTCACACACTGCAAGAATAATGACGGTATACAAAAGAATCTGCTATTGGAATGACATGATTGTTGTTTGTCCTTCTTGCTCCAAGAGGACCAAAGTGACATCATGATGTTGAGGTCAGTACACTGTGTCCAGCTGTGGCTGATCAGACTAGCATGAGCTCGGAAGGCTCTACCACAGGTTGGGCACAAATAATTCATATGAACATTTGGAGTGGAGATGTCTAAATTTGTGCATCTCACACTTCTTTTGAGCTACTGAAATTCTGCTTTGCTTATTGAGCACAGCGCCTTCTTTGATGCCGGCATGCCGTGTTGGGAGATTCTGTGCCATTGTCTCCCGTGTCTCACAGTTGAACATATTTGGAGGAGTGCTAGTTGTTACAGTGACTTCAGTAAAACAGGGATTCCACCATGACATCATTTTTGTTTATCTAAGAAACTAATATAATTTGTTAAAACTTACTAATTATGTTGATAAGGAAAAATTGAGGGGATGTTAGGGACCCCAAAGGAGGTCCCTTTTATGACTGTGATGAAATTATTTTAGATAAGTAGATTATTTTAGGAATGTATGATAGCTAGGAAGTACAGAGAAGATGCTGCATGAGAGAAAGGGGCTATATTTAATTGTATTTTCTAATTTTAAAAAAGTCCAGGATTAAAACCAAGAAAATCCAAAAGGACCATTATATCATGTGATTTTTTTCCTCTGACTTTTATTTTAAATACACAAGAGGAAGCCACAAATAGAATGAAATGACCGAGACTTTGCCCTCAAGATATCAAAGGTTACTATTATCTGGGGGTGGGATGGCATGCTTTTTTACCTTGCTCAGCCAACCAACACCACTGATGGCTCTACTGCCAGAGTAGTTTTCTACTGGGGCCACCTCCCACGACCCCACCTACCATTTCTCACCTAACTCTGCCTCTTCAGTGGGTTTGGGGATGGTCAGCTCTACCATGGAGGCTTAGGCAAGACTACCTGGGGGTTGGACTGTTCCTTCTCTCGGCACAACTGCACCCAGCTGGGCCAGGCTACACCTTTACCTTCTCACCCACTGAATTTGTTCCCATTATCAAATTTCTAGTTCCTGCTCGGGGGACACCGTAACTTCTGTCTTCATCAATCATTCATCATCTTTACCATATCTTACATTTGGAAAGCTCTTTAGAATTTTTCAAATTGCTTTCTCATGATTTCATTGGATTCTCACAACTCAGTGAAGTAGATAGGATTTATTTCCTCTTTATAGATGAGGAAACTGAGGTTCAGAGTGGTTTCATGACTTGTTTAGAACCTACATTTTTCTGGTTTCTCTAGTTCACTGTTCTTTGCCATAGAAATTGTAATAAACATAAGTTGGACCTATCTCATGAACACTCAGAGTCACAAAAACTCATTTGTAATTAAGCCATTCAAAATTATGAATGTTTCTCATAGAAACAATATTCCACATGAAAGGCTCTTGTTTCTATTCAGAAAAACCTATTTGGTCCCAAATGCACCTGAAGTATATTTCTACACTAAAAATACTGAAGAATCTAATCACTGTGTGTAATGTTTTTATGGGGGTGATTTGGAATACCAGAAGGATATCTTTCTTCCCAATTCAGAAAGATCAGGGACTTAACCATTTCTTCAACCTGCCTGACCATGGGAGTAGGACCTCCTTTGATCTAAGTCACAAGTATGGTTTGAGGACAGGGGCTTCACTGAAAATTAAGGAATTATGGGGCAGAATATTTTTGCCCCTATGAACTCAGCTAGAGGCAGATTATTAGGTGGTGCAGTGTTGTAGTGTCTTTCAAGTACTGGATTTGGAGTCAGGGAGAACTGAGGTCATATCCCACATCACACATTTCCCAGGTCTGTGACCCTGAGTGAGTCATTTAACCTTTCTCAGCCTCAGTTTCTCCTCTATAAGATGGCAATAATAATAGAACCTAACTCATCTTATTATGAGGATCAAACAAATTAACACAAAATACCAACAATTATCATAAACCTTTGGAACACTTCTTGGTCCCAGGGGACTCCTTGGCCACCAGCTTTCTTTTCTTTCATGAGTCCCATGGATTGGTTTGCCTGCTTCTTTTTCTGTCTCTTGCTTCTGACAAGGATTTATCTCCTTCCTTGAGCCACATTGGAAGAAGCTGAGACCTCTCAACTTCTCATTTGTCTCTTGTCCCTGAAGAAAGGATATTTTCTTTCAAGGGTTTTCTAAGGCTAGTGCTAGTAAGAATAAGGCAACAGATTGGGGCAAAAAATGCATCCTCCTATTTCTCCTTCCCCTTCTCATTTTTGCATTATGGGGAAGGACAAAGTCATTCACAGGTGGTACATAGCGTGTCTCAGTTTCCAAAGGACTCAAGTAAGATTAGTCTTTATTTCATAGGAAAACTAGGTTGAGGCTATTCTGTACTCTATAGAGAGTTGGGTGGATATAGGTAGTCTGGGAGAATGATCAGGGAGACAGGGGGATGGGATAAAGGGTGAGCCTGATGGCCATCAGTGTTAGGGCAGGGGCAATTAGAGGCAAAGGGGAAGTGAGGAATGACCAAAAATGTTTACCTTTCCAAATATTTCTGAGGCAAACCTTCCCTTCCTCCCTTCATCTTTTGGGGAGAAGCCGAGATGATGGTATGGTGTAAGGAGGAAATCACAAGCAGAAGCAACATGGAGAGAGAGTTGCTATGGTCACCATCATTCCTAGATGCTCATTTATATGTACAGGCTGTATTTGGGTTCTGCCTGTATTATATATTACACATGTACAAACTTCAACCTTTTTACTGATTTAATAACAGCCAAGGGGAGTATTGGTACAGAAGGAAAGAGGCCATGTATTTTCAGATGAAATATAAAAGGAGATTATTATGGGGATGATGCACAGAGGGGCTGCTTCTGAGAACACAGTGGAATATTTATTTATATTGTGGCAAAGCTGTGTAAAAATAAAGGAGGCTGGTGGTACTGTGCAGGATGGAGGGGAGGAGGGATATAAATGAATTAAGATTTGCTAAAGTCTTCAAGAGTGAACCAAAGGAGGCTTTTAAAAAGTACAGTTTTTTCTTTTCTAAACCAGCACTGGAAGGTCTTTAAAAATGTTTTGGAACTAAAATATATTGTTTTTGGCTGAACCTTTATGAATATAATAGAGTAATAGGAAAAGACCTGGAAATGTATTATTATATTGAGAAATAGTATCTTACATTTGTATAGCACTTTATGCTTTTCAAAGGAATTTAAAATACATTACATCATTTGATACTTTAACCCTCCAAGGTAGGCAGGATATGTATTATCTCTATTTTACAGCTGAGAGAAAGGAGACAGGTTAAATGAAGTGTTCGAGGTCACACAGAGCTGAGACTAGAATGTAAATCTCCTACGTTTTTGTTCACTGCTCTTTCTATTTCGTTGCACTTTGTCCTGAAAGTCTAAGCTAATACCTCATAGCATGCCCCTCTCCCCCCCAAAAGAGATGGAACATACTGAGAGTTCCTTTGTAGGCATAGTCAATGAAGGACAAGATGTTATAAAGAGCCATTAGAATCATTCAAGGTCTTGCATTCCTTATAAAATTAGGAATGGAAGAACCTCAACTGTCCTGTGGTTGCGTGTCTTTTCGACAATTTCAGAGTCAAAATATGAAAGACATGAAGAGATGGGCATGACACTGTTTTCAGAGCCCATCCCCTTTCATACGATGTTTTCTTGGCGTTTGAGGGATAATCAAATCTCATTTCCAGGAGAAAACTTCTTCGCAACTGGAAGGAGACTGGAGTTCATGATGCTGACCACTTTGAAAGGAGATAAAATAATCAATTTCTTCTCTGGACCAGTCTGTGCCTGGACTCTACAAGTCCTTTTCTTCTGCACTAACCCCTTTGCTATTCTATGTTACTGATCTACCTTCCTGGGGGAAAACAAAGTGACGATTTTGACTTTATTCTCCTTTGACATCAATTCTTTTAATCTTCACAAATAATTCTTTTGTCCTTTTGACGATTTTGAATTCCCCTATGTAAGATATTTTGAAATGATCTCTTAATTGGGCTATTACAATTGACCTTACTGGTCTGGGAAGGATCTTACTGCACATTCCACTGGTTCTGGATAATTACATCCTGGCTTTTGACAAGATGCCTCTGTGCACTCACCCTAAGTAATGAAGGCTTTCTTTTGTTGCCTACTGTCTATGGAGAATCCACAGTGTTCTCAATTTTGCTGGTGTTTGTCTGATTCACATCATGCTGCAAATTTATGTTTTAGATTTGGTTTTTGGAGTATTTTCTCTATTTTCGAGTCCTTTGAATTTCTGGGATGTATAGCTTGGAGTTTGTTTTTCTCTTGTTGAACCGTATTCTATTTCTAATCTGCTGTGATTGGTTCATAAAATGCATATAGGTTCACAAGTATTTTAAACATAAGCAGACTGGTTGTTTTCATTCTTTTCATTACTGTAGTAGTTAAAGCCTTTCTATTTAAATAAATGTCACCAGCTTCTTGGATATTCTTCTTTGTAGGTTTTCGTGATGTCACCATCTCCTCATTTTCTTCCTACCTATCTGACTATCTTTCTCAGTCTTCTGTGGTCATTCATCACCCAGATTATTCCCATTAACTGAGGGGAGAGTATCACCTAAGGCTAAGGCTCTGTCCTGGGCAACAGCCTTTTTTTGTTCTCCACTATTTATTTCAATTGGTAATCTCTTCAGCTCCTGTGGATTCAATTATCATCTTGATATACAGATTATATACATATGCATACGTATATGTGTATCTATCTATCTATCTATCTATGTACACATCTATTTATCTATCTATCTATCTATCTATCATCCTCCTATCCCTAACCTTTTTCTTGAATTCCTGCATTACCAACTGTATTTTGGATATCTCAAACTATATGTTTTGTAGATCTCTCAAAGTTAACATGTCCAAAATAGAACTCATAATCTTTATACCCAAACTCTCTCTTATTCCCAATTTCCCTATTACTTTTGAGAGTACCACCATAATTCCAGTTACCCAGGCTCATAAGCTTAGTGTCATCCTCACCTCCTCACTCTCACCCAACTCACGTATCCGACTTAGTGTTGTCAAATCTTGCCGTTTCTACCTTCATAGCATCTTTCAGATATGTCACCCTCTATACACTCACACAACCATCAGTCACTCTGAGACTGGTCATCATCACCTCCTGACTTCATTTCTGCAACAATCTTCTAACTGGTCTTCCTGACACAAGTCTTTCCCCACTCCAATCCATTCTCCATTCATCTGGGAAGGTGATTTTTCCAAAGCATAGGTCTCACCATGTTATTCTCCTACTCAGAAAACTCCAGCAGCTCCCTATTGCCCCAAGGAACAACTATAAAATACTCTGCTTGGCTTTTAAAGCCTTTCACAACCTGGTCCCTTCCTACCTTTATACTCTTCTTACATTTTAGTCTCTTCCATGTACTCTATGATCTGGCTTTACTAGTTTACTTGCTGTTCTTTGTGTGTAAAGCCACTTCTCCTGATTTTGTACCCCTTTGCTGGCTCTTCCTATTGCCTGGCATGCTCTCCCTCTTAATCTTTGCTTTTTAGTCTCCTTGACTTCATTCAAGACTCAATACAAATCCCACCTTCTACAGGAGGCCTGTTGAAACGTGGAGACAGGATAGAAAAAATTAACTGTTGGGATTTTAAAAAAAGAAATATAATTAATTTAAAAACATGTTATTAGACTTGAATATGCCTTTAAATTCCTTTCACATGTATCTTCTTCATAAAATATTTTGCTTTATTTGAAAATAGAAAATTTGCAAATTGGAAATAGAATTCTAGAAGAGACATAGAATTCATCAAGTCTATATTTTTCCAACCATGGGAACTTTACCCTGTTCCAAATCGGTGGCTATCTACCTGCTCCCATGCAACTAGAAATGAATGTCCACATTCTCTTTTGGAATTTCATTCCAGTGCTAAGGCCATATCATCAGGAAATCTTTCCTGATTATATGATGACTGGTGATTCAGTGGATAGAGCATAGATCTAGAGACTTGAGTTCAAATCCAGCCTCATCTACTTACTGTGTGACCCTGGGCAAGTCACTTAACCTCTGTTTGCCTCCCTTTCCTCAATTGTAAAATAGGGATAATAATATCACCTGAGAATCAACTGAGATAATATTTGTAAAAAACACTTAGCACACTGTCTGGCACATAGTAGGTGCTACATAATTGCTTATTCCCTTCTCTTTCTCTCCTATCCTTATTGCTTTTGAAAATCATCTCTAGTACCACCAATGTCCATTCCTTCTGTTCTGTTTTCATAACTGATGTCAGAGGTTTTTATCCAACTGAAACCTATTATTAATTGATTCTTCTGACTTTTATATGTTAACAGAAAACATAGTTTAAGTTGAATTATTTGCCTTTTTCACCTTCAAAAATAACCTTTAAAGGCCTACTAAGTTCATCTTTTAGTAACATCTATTTTTTAAAATTTACCTGTGTGTATTTTGCCCTTCTGAATGAAAACCTTATTAACTTGAATGGAAGTCATTCATGAATAAACAAGGGAAGGATTTGTGACAGATTTATTAGAAACTTTATTATTGAGGAGACTTCAATTAAAACCTCTCTTTTCACAGTAGCCCAAACTATTCAGTTTTAAAAGCTACAAGCAAGCCATTTTGATTTCTTTCCAATTTCCTATGGGAAAAAATAGAAATTTTTTTAACAGTTCAGACATACCATTTTACATCCATCCCTCCTTAAATGATTTTTTATTATTGTGAAATAAATGAGTTCACTATCTCCATAATTATCTGAGAGATTTATATTCAAATTTTCATTTAAGTAGTTGGAAAATAGTCAATATAACAGACAAAATCCAAATAGATAAAAATGCAAGTTCCAATAATAGAACTAGTGAGTGTGTTTGATGCATCTTTCTCTCCTCTCCCTACCCAAGGATTCATTTACTGTTCACATCAGCTGTTCTAGCTTGGTCACTTCATGTCTGTAGGATGCCTTCTCTTGCTGCCCCTCATTTGAGCTTCCACTGGTTGAGTTTTCTCCTATCTCTTATCTCTGAAGGCTTTGGGGAGATCTTAGGTATACAAATACAAATATGAAAGTTCTACCATAAAAGTCAGATGGTGCCATAGAAGGATCAGGCTAAGGCCAGAGCTTAGGGAATTCTCTGATGAGGAAATTTCTCTTCCCAGTGTAGATCAGTACCTTCTGTGCCACTTGTAGCCTTAGCTTCCTGGAGTATCGATTGGTTAAATAACTTGCTCAGGGTCTTGTATGTATCAGACGTGGGACTTGAACTCAAGTCTACCTAGCTCCGAGGTCATTGATCAACTCCGCCATGCTACCCCTTTGGAAAAATTAATAAAGTAAGGCAGCTTACTTTGTATAGGATAAAAATACAATTGCTTAAAAGAAAAAAAAAGAAAAAAATATTTTTTCCTTCTAATTCTAAGAACAAAACCAAATCAAACTGTTCTAGGCCAAGCAGGTAGGTAATCATGGTGTCACTGAAGAGTAATCTGGAACATTTCCTATATTGGCAAATTTGAGAGGACTTGAAAAGCTTTCCTGGCTCTCAGAGGAGACTCTTTCTTTTTCTTTTTCTTGTAAACAAAAATCCAGCCACACTTTTGTAAAGAGAAAGAATACTGTCCTTGAAAGTTCCTGTTTTGCCTTTTCTGCAAATCCCAGTATGCTCAAATTACAGTTTTACTGGCATCCTCCAGAATTCCAACTTTTACGAGGCATTGTCTTATCTATGACTCTCCACACAGAGCCACACAATGAAGCCACATCTGTTTGAATTGCCTAGTTGTTAGAATTTAATATCACCTTCCCAGGCTTCCTTTTCTTTCTGTTATCTTAGAGATCTAGCATCAATTTCTTCCTCTAACTCCTAATGCTTTCATTTCATGAAATAATGTTTCTCTGGGCAAAATTCCCGACAGTTTTCAAGTATCTGAAAGTGATCTTGGTGTAGTGGATAGGGCGCTGGTCTCAGAATCGGGGGTTCAAGGTCTGCATCTGACACACAATGGCTATGTGACCCTGGTCAAGTCACCGTTAACCTCTCAGTGCCCTGCTTTTTTCCTGAAGTATTTTCTTCACTTGGGAATTTTTGTCAAGGAAGTCATAGGTCTATTTCTTTTCTAGTTCTTATAAATTATTGTCAGGAACAGAGGACTGTTCCCTTCTCCCTGGAGATGAGGCCTGAAGAGAGATAAAGGTTGACAAACTCCTCTTTGCATAGACTTGCATGGGAGACTCAAAAGCATTTTTATTCCAATAAATTGTTCCTTTCATAAATATCTTTTGGAATCTGTCAGTCTGGATCCTGAGTTCTAAATACATTCCTCCTAGCCCCTTTATAGATTTAAGCTAATTTTTGTTTGCATAATGAGCATAATTACAGCTGTTGTGTACGTATATATGCTGAAAGTTGTGTGTAAACCAAATTTGTGCAAATGCAACAACATTTCATGTACCCTTGAAGAACTCATTTATAAGAGATCTATAGTTAATACTTTTGTAATAGAAAGATATCATTTGAACATGTATAATAACTTCCTTGTTTGTCTTAAGTTTTATCTTTTGTATAGTATTTATGAAAATGCTAAATACCTTTATTTAAACTCTCCTTAGCATTTTCAAAGAATATTGTTGAGCAAGCCAGTAGCACTTTAAGAAGTTCAATTAATTTAGTTAATTGGAAAACTCTGTCCTTGTGATTTACAATCCTTCCCCTCTCCACCCTCCCCCCTTCCCCACCTCCATTTGTCTCTCTTTTCTATTTGAGTAATTGTTTAAGGTATTGGTTCAAGAATGTGGAATGTGGTAAGGTTGGTAAGAAAACTTGAGGCTATACAGTGAAAGAATCAGGAGGAGAAATTATAGCTATTTGGCATGAAGTAGCTAAGCCTTTGGAGGGTGGTAACATAATAGACTTTGAAGGATTGTCATGTACAGCACTGTCACGTTGAAGAGGGATTAGACTTGTTTTGCTTCACCCTGGGGGGCAGAAGGAGGAAAAATGGATAGGAGTTGTACTTAGATTTTGGCTCCACTTAGAGAACAACTTCCTGATAAATAGAACTATCCAAAAGTAGAGAGCTGCCTTGGAAGGAGGTGGGTTTTCCCTCACTGGAAGGGAAGTTTTTAGTCAAGGCTGATTGAAGACATTATTATTCAGATCTTGGTTGGACTAAGTGGCCTCTGAGATCTCTCTCAATCTGAAATTCTGAGATTCTATGGCTAAGTTATTTACAGTTGGTCATCATACAATATTGCTGTTACTGTGTACAGTGTTCCCCTGGCTCTGTTCACTTCACTTTGCATCAGTTCATATAAATCTTCCCAGGTTTTTCTGAAAACATCCTACTCATATTTCTTATAGCACAATAGTATTTCATCACAATCATATACCACAACTTGTTTAGCCATTCCCCAATTGATGGACATCCCCTCAATTTCCAATTTTTTGCCACCACAAAAACAGCTGCTATAAATATATTTGTACATGAAGTCCTTTTCCTTTTTCTTTTTCTTTGTTCTCTTTGAGATACAGACCTAGCAGTGATATTGCTATTTTGTGGTTCTTTGGGCATATTTCCAAATTGCTTTCCAGAATGGTTGGATCAGTTCACAACTTGACCAACAGTATGTTAGTATCCCTATTTTTCCTTGTTCCTGTATTTTGACCCAGTGATCCTTTTACTATTTTTTTAATCATAAAGAGCTCACTGACTAAGAAAGATCCATATGTATTAAGATCTTCCTAGCAGCACTATTTGCAATAGGAAAAACTGGAAACAAATTAGGTGCACCACAGTTGAGATACAGTGGAACAAATTGTGGCACACGAATATTGTGGACTATTATTGCTCCACAAAAGATAATAAATATGAAGCATTTAGAGAAGATAGAAGATGGGTATCTAGTGAAGGAAGCAGAAACAGAAAATCCAAAACTAGGATAATTTAAACAAAGACAATATTAAAAGGCAACGAATATCAGGCCAAATACACTCAACAATACTGGTTCCAAATTAAGTAAAAGCACACATTCTTCCTTTCTATCAAACAGGCAACTCCAAAATGGAAAGTAACATGTATCATCAATCACAATTGCTCTACTCTGGGACACTTTCCTTAACTGTTAAAAATTTGCCCTGCGATGGGCCAAAGACCCAACTTTAAGTTACCAAAGAATCTGTTCACCTCTTTTCTAATCAGTCCAAAATCAGATGTTCTCATGAATTGAATTCAGCTCAATTTATTTAAAGGTGCTTTGGTTAGGTGAGATAGGTAGAGAAAGGAATTGGTACATAGGCATTTCAATACCAGGGTGCACATTCAGTTGCAGAGGCAGTGGGAGGAATTGGGGGATGGGGACTTATTTTGAGGAATGATCATTCCTAGATGTGGTTATGGTGGACTGAAGAACAGGGATCATGGGAGTTGAGGAGGATGAAGAACTGGTAGGGCAGCATGTTCAAAGGGAGCAGGGTTTTGGGTAAAGAAGACTGTGGGTAAACTACAAAACTTACTGAGGAGAAGGGAGAATGACCCAGACAAATCCACAGATGACAGTTATAAGAATCCAGACAGGAGACAGTGAACTTCAAAAGAGAAAATGTTGTTGCTGAGTGATGGTGGCAGACCGATGGTCTGGAAGAGGCACCAGGCAGTGAAGATTACATCAAATCCTCCTCTTGGACCTGGATGTTATGGGGAGTAAGAGAAGAAGCTTCTTCAGTGAGTACCAGGAGATAGAAGGAATATGAGAGAAATAGAACTAGGATCATATATTTAGAACTAGGTAGTACTCAAGAGGTCACCTATTCTAAGTTTCTTCTTTTGTAGATGAAGAAACCGAAGCTCAGAGAAGAGAAATGATTTAAGGTAGAACAGTCAGGAAAGGAATAAAGCCAGGGTTAGAACTCAGGGTCTCTATCCCCAACGCCAGCAGTATTTTTTAAATTATATCACAAAGCTTCAGAATCTCTAGAAGGCAAAGGGAGATAAATGCTGAGTTTACGAGGGGGGGATTATGAGAAGGCCCACTGGTGTGGCTAGCATGTGCCACCCTCCCTGGTAATCCCTCCAGCTAATGCCTAGTGACTTTCAATTTGGGGTATGGGCCGGGTGGCACATAGAGGGAACAATCCTCATGCCCTAGTGATAGACTGGGCCATGATGACTGTAGGACCCTGGGTAGCGGCAGCAGGGGAAATGGGTGAGGGAGAGTGCTAGTCAGGCTAGCAGCTGGCATAGGTAGTACGGTCAGGAATGTCCCCTCTACCTACTATGGCATAACACTCCTTCATATCTCTCACCTTATCATGTTGGCCTATGGAATGCATTAGGAGACCCTGGCCCTTTCAGGCTAAGGTCTTTTCAGGTTCTCACTACCAGTGAGGTAATGCCCATTCAATTGTCGTGGTAGATATCAGGCCACTGGACCCAGACGCCTCTGGAGGACAAAGTGAGGCTAGTAACCTTGCACAGCCTTCCCTCACTCAAATCAAAGTCAACTGCAAGTCATGTCATCATTTCTCTGATGTCATGGTCCTCTTCAACAACAACCTGGCCTATGGGACAGAGCCTAGACCACCCCGTGAAAGTTCTAGGTGTAGAAAAGCAGCTAGGAGAGGGGTGTTGTTTGTTGGAAAGCAACTGATCTGTCAACAAATGAAGCAATGAAAAACAGTTTTTTGAAAAGGAAAAAATAACTGAAGTAAATTATTTATCTCTAAAATACATCTAAAAGGAATAGTCCATTTTTTCTCAGTGCCTGTCTATTTACTGACAAATCCCACTTTTAACGCACCCCAGAGTCAGCTTGCCCCAAATTTGTCCATCTCGAATAACCTCAGTTCTAAGGCAATAATTCTCTGTGGCTTGAAGTAGATTTTGGTTGGCAAGGCTGCTGGGTTTCCTAGTGCCTTTTAGGAAAAATTAGACTTCCTAATCTTACCTCCAGATATGGGATCTACAATTCTGCATGTATATGTTTTTTTTTACCAAGCCTTGGAGATGATTTCACCAATTTCCTCTGAACAGACTACCTGTCTTTAAACTGCATCTCACTAAATTTTTGTATCTGGCCTAAGATGCGCTTAGTATCATGGATGCTGAGCTGAAAGGGACTTTGGAGGAAACCAAGGCCCAGAGAGATTAAGTGATTTGCCAAGGTTACAAAGGTAAGCTTCATTTCTCACTATCATATTTGTAGAGTTGAGATGATGAGTAGGAGCTGGGATGCCTTTCCTGGCTCAGATGAATAGCTTTGTTCACTTCTCATTTTTCTCTCTCTACATCCCCAAAGTGATCCTTCCAGAATCTCATCACCACAGAATGGGAAAAATCTTTTTCCAAGCTCATCAGATCAATTATACTAACAGAATGATAGGAGCAATTGTACTTAAATTGTAAAATAAAAACTCTTGGGGGTGAAAAAGAACCAGCTTCTGAGAGCAGTGTTGATGTGTAGAGAAGGTTCAGCTCTGTAACTCTGATCCCACTTTCCTTATGTCTTCCTTGGTGGTCCTGGCATCAGAGCTGGATGTAAATATTTTTGATTAATTAAAACTATTTCCTAAATACACAAGATGGCCAACTTCTAACATGTTCTTATTCCCTTTTCAGTTTCCCAAGTAAACCAATATGACAAATTCTCAACCCATTAAATTATATTTTATTAGTCTCAGGGTTCAACTGGACTTTAAAATTGCAATGTTTATTTAGAATGGTTGATTTCATGTAGTAAAAAAAAATTAGGCAAAATTTTTAAAGGTAGATTGACAGCTCATTATCTCTTTCTTAAACCTTTCCTTCTTCATTTTCCTCTGTTCCTATCCATCAGCCATGTTGGTATCCTGAGTGTCATCCTCATTCTTCCCCATTTCCCCCCCCCTCCAGTTACCATATTCTGACAGTTTTACCTCCATATACTGTGCTATACACAATACACTGCCTCTCCAATCTCTTCTCTTCTCTTTACATCAATGGCTACCACACTAATTCTGGCCCTCATCACTTCTCTCCTGGATTATTGCAATAGTCTCCTAATTGATTTTCCTACTTTCGGCCTCTCCTGTCTCCAATCTGTCCTCTACGAAACCATCAAGTTAATTAACAAAACATGGATCTGACCTGGTATTATCCGCCTGCTAAAACATCTTCATTCCCTCCATATTGTCTTTAGAACAGAGGTGTCAGACACTGGGCCATGGACCCAAACCAGATTAAAATGTAATTGGGAAATATTTCACAAAACAAATCAAAATATAATAAAACATAGATAATCTTAATATGTAGTGCAGCCAGCAGGGATTATTATGTATGGTTTCTCTAGTGTGACACCTGTTCTTGCATAAAATACTAACTCCTTAGCCCAGCACTCAAAACCCATCACAATCTGGCAAATATCCACCTTCGCAGACTTATTTCACTTTATTCCTTCTCATGCACTTGATGTTCCAGCCGGAGAGGCCTACTTTGCAATTCCGTGAACTCAGCATTCCATCTCTTGTCTCTGTAATTTTGTCTCCTAATCCTGGAATGGATACTTCATGCACCTCTGGCTCTAAGAATCCTTAAATTCTTTCGAAATTCACCTCCTGTGTGAACCTCTTCATAATTCCTCTCATGGTCAGGGTTGTTTCTCGCTACAACTTATCTAATATTTAATTACCTTTCTTATATGTTGTATCCTCTCTCTCTGTCTCTGTGTCTTTCTGACTGTCTCTGTTTATGTCTCTCTCTTTGTCTCTGTCTGTCTTTCTTTCTGTCTCTGTCTGTCTCTATCTCTCTGTCTCCTTCTCTCCTCTGCTCACTGAATTGGATCATTGAATTAAATTGATAGAAAATTATATTTTTCACTTCCCTATGGGACACTTCCACATAATGCTGGGTGAGTTAAGTATGTGTTTTGCCAGCATTGTAGATACACATTGGGATTTATGTGTTTAGAATATTTATGTCCTCAGATAACTCTTAATTCAGTAGTCTTGTTGATTAAGGACATATACTAAGATGTATGAGAAAGAGAAAAAATACATATCGTAAATGTTAACTCCTGACTGGTTGGAATGTACCCTACACCTTCACTTTCAACATATTCTGAAGTGACTTTGAGATTGCCTTGATGTGGACTATATAGCCCAGATGTGTCTCATGAAAGTGGAGATAAGCAGGTTATTATTGGAAGATTTGTTCATTGGCTCCTAGGCTATGGAATAAAAGGAAGTTATACCCTTTCATTCAAGGAAACCAATCTTGGTTTTATGCTGAATAAATAAAAGTTTGTTGAGTTCCCCTTAAAAAATGACCCAGTTGTTAGCCTCATTTCCTATAGACTATGTCTATCTGCCAGCTATTGTTCTAAGCTAAGATTAATGCATCCTAGGCAAAGCATCTAAAAGGTTTTTTTTAGAATTATAAACTCCCTCAGTGGATAGGCATACACTTTTCTGTGCTGTGTGCATCGAGCTGGAAGGGAAACTCTCCAGACACAGACATTTATAGTGACTTGTATAGACTATTACAGCAGAAATTTTGAAAGTTTTGTCCTGCATTGAAAATTGAACAAAACTAGGATAGAACAAGACAGACATTTTTGAGTGCTGTGCCAGCCATCCTTTGAGGCAAAGGACTTGGCTGTCACTAATTAAGTGGATTGCAAGGCTTCTCTGTGGCATAGGTGATATCTGCCAGGTCTGGTAGTGTCATTGCTAAAGCACAGGACAAATCATTCCTGGGGTCCCCTTTGGGTTTTACCTCATTTCATACAGATGCTGTTTTCTCCATTTGATGTGACTCCAAGAAAGGACTTCTTTTACAGATCAAAAAACCCCAACCCAACAAGCTGAGGCTATTAAAGTATGTTAGGAAATAAAATGTATGCATATAAATATTATAAAACTACTATTGTATCCTTTTTTTCCTAAAGGATTTGGCAAACCAAGGTTTTTCTTTGCCTCTCTGATCTTGTATGCAGAACCTGCAAATAAGTTCTTTAGGATGCATTATGATGTCTGAATAACATATTCATTCTAAGTCCTGGGGAAAGTAGAGATGCTGGACACCTCCTAAAGAATAAAAAATACAAAGTGATTCACAATCATGGTGGATTCCCTTTTATAATTCTGATATTGGAGGTTTTTTCTGGATCCCCTCAGCTGCTAGTTTTCCTTTACTGTGAATTGCCTTTAATTTACTTTACATTTACCTACATGATTGCATGGTATAGAGGATAAAACCAAGAAGACTTGGGTTCAAGTCCCACCCTTGACACATTCTGGCAGAATGTCTCCAGTCAAGTCACTTCGCATCTCAGTGCGATAGGGAAAACTCTTAAGACTGTAAGTTAATGATGATAATAGCTAATATGTATGTAGTGCTTACTATGCTGTACTAAGAGCTTTGCAAATATGATATCACTTGATCCTCACAGAAACCCTGGAAGGTGGGTCCTATTATTATCCCCATTTACAGATGAGAAAACTGAGGCAGGCAGAGGTTGAGTGACGTGCCCAGGATCACACAGCTTGTAGGTGTCTGAGGCTGGATTTGAACTCAGGTCTTTCTGACTCCAGGCCTAGTGCTCTATCCACTGCGACACCTAGCTGCTTCTAAAAGTGCTATTCTGCAATGTTATCGGTGGAATCACAGGTCCAATCTCTGTCCTTATTTACTTATAGAGAGCATATGGCTTTAGTAGGGCAAGCTAGGTGGCGCCGTAATGTACAGAGCATCTGGCTTGGAATCAGGAAGACTCATCTTCATGAGTTCAAATCCTGGCCTCAGACACTTAGTAGCTGTGTGACCCTGGGCAAGTCACTTAACCCTGTTTGCCTCAGTTTTCTCATCTGTAAAATGTGCTGGAGAAGGAAATGGCAAACCACTCCAGTATATCTGCCAAGAAAACCCCAACTGGGATTTTAAATGGGGCTTAAAATTCTAGTAAGACTTTTGGGATATCCTGTATAAGCATGTATTTTTCTCATATTTCCCCCCCCACCTAAGGTATATAAGTTCCTTGAGGGTAGCAGCCATTTCATTTTTGTCTTGGTATTTGTAATGCCTGGTACACAGTAGGCACTTAATAAATGTTTGCTGATTGATCGATTGGTTGTCTGATTGAAGACAAAGTGAATGACTGTGTGTGTTATTTCTTTTCTCTATACCTGTTTAGTGCCTCTCAATGATGGAGCTGTTGTGAAGGAAGCTTAGAGTGCTGGGTAGATGTGAGTTGCCAGTGTCACCATTAGTATTAGCTTTGATAGAATGAGTTACTTATCTTTTCAGGTCATGGACTTTTGCCCTATGGATAAGGGTGTTTTCTTCTCTTACATAGCCATAGGTTGTATCTCTAACCCTTGTCAGCAAGCTCAAAACTATGCCATTGGTAGGGGTAGGGAGGAAGGACTAGGCGGGAGAGTATGGTATGTATCCATCAATTCTTTTGGGAAAAAATAACTCCAAATGCAAGCTCTCTCTTCTAATGGGATGGCCACCATGTTTCCTTCATTCATTCTTTGACACAACAAAGACCAAGCACTTACTTGGCTTCCAGTCTGCATTTCCAGGGGTATTGCATACTTCTATCCTTTGCCTTCTAGTCAAATTGACTTACTCGCTGTTCTGCATATGTGATGTTTTGTCTCTTGTCTTTCTGCCTTTGTCCAGGTTGGCTCTCATGCCTTTCTCACCTGTGTGAAGCAGCTAGAGATGCAGCTAGGTGGCATAGTGCTGGGCCTAGTGTCAGGAAGACCTGAATTCAAATCCAGCCTCCAACACTTACTTGCTGTGCGACCCTCGCTTAACCTCTGTCTGCCTCAGTTTCCTGATCTGAAAAATGAGGATCTTAACAGCCCCTTTTCCCCAAGATTATTGTAGGGATCACATGAGATAACCTATGTTAATTGCTATTCTCCTCTCTATAGAAAGCTGATTGAAATCTTTTTATCTCTCCTCAAGCCCTACCATTGCACCCTTCCCCCATCCTCTTGGCTGAGGATCTTGCCTCATAGTTCACTGAAAAAAACTGAGATCATTCCCCCAAATCTCCCTCTTGGCACTTCTCCCCAGCTCACATCACTCAAATGTCTTTGGACATTTCCTACTTCATTCTGGACTTGGTTGATGAGGTGGCCCTTCTTGTCGCCAAGGCAAACCCCTCTCAGAATAGAATACTCTCTACGAAATACAGATATGTAAAATTTAACCATAAATGGTTCACATTTACAGGATAATGTTCATTTTGTTAAAAATGGAGAAAATAGAAAAATATTAAATCTATTCCTAGCACAAATTTCTAGCCAGTTTTATGGATTTTTTAAATGGTCTATTACCAAACATCATAATGGATTGATGTTTCTAGGAAATAATGCTACTAAATAGTTCATCTATATATTTTAATTTTGTATCTTAATTTACCTCCTATAATTCAAAGAAGTGAACACATTTTAATTTTGGGGGGTCTGAATTTACCTTAGAACAATTCACGCTGATAGCCATTGCACATACCTATATATCTGATCTCTTTTCATAGGAAATGTATCTGCTAGCATCTCTCATATTTTTCTAGCTTAATCTCCTATCAGCTGTTTGGTACAATAAAAATAAAGTCTTCACCATATATTGTCATGTGATTAGCCTCACCTGCTTTGGGAACAGAAATAGACACAGGCTTTGTTTAAACATTTGTGGAGCGGCTTACCAGTCATTGTCTTCTGACCTTGAATTGTGGTCTACAAAGTTTCCTAATTCCAAAACTATAATTGCATATAGAGGTAAATTAGGCAGATATCTATCTTATCAATAACGTTTCTCACAGCACTTGAAACTTCTCCATTTGAAATTTCCAGAGAGCTTACCAAAGTATCGACAGCTAGATCTAGTTAAAGAGGGTCCACAAAAGAAAAGACCCCCTTTAAATCAACCACCAGTGACAAACCAATGTGGAAGAACTCACTGTGGGTAAAGCCTTTGTACTATGTGCTGGTGGTTCAATCTAATTGCCATAATTCAGTATCTGTGTAAATTATGCAGATATCTCATCAGTTGGTTAATCAAAGGACCCAAGATACAGTGACTATAAATTCTGATCTAAATATAAAGAATTTCCTTGTCTTTTAATATTTTCCCTTTTGTAAAATAAATGTAATTTGTCAATGAAGCAAAAAAGAGGGAGGATACGGTGGAGTCCTGTAGACTGAAGGAAAACTTATAAAACATACAAATGGTTTTATTTTCTTCTGTGCCAAGCCTCACTAGCGCTAGGAAGACTGGGATTAGTGAGTGGAATCCCATTTCTTTAGTCAAATCATTTACACCTGAACTTGTAAGCAGTTCTTGTCAGGGTTGGATTAAGGTTCTTAAGGACCCTAGGCACTTCTGTGGAGTAGGTAAAGGTATTCTTATAGTTCTATCTGATTTTGCACTTACACAAATTTTTGGAAAGTTAATTTATGTTACTGTTTTTAATCATACAAAAAATCATTCTTCAAACGGTCTAAAAATGTTTTCTTTGGCCTTTTACTTCCTCTAGGCTCTACGTACTTTGCCTTTTTTTAATGCCAATGTTCTAATTTCTCTTCCCATTGCCAAGTGTGTATGGTGCAAGGAATAGGGCATTTCAGAGCTGTCACCATGCATTAGCTTTCTCCTTAGATAGAATTTTCATACTATTGGATATATAGATACACTGGCAGGCCCGGGGCACCCAAACAAGGGTGTTAATGCCCTTGTGTGCATCCTGAGGACCGTGTAATAGACAGAACACCTAGTTCTAAGTGGCAGTTGAGTTGCTGGGAAGTAGTCATTTACCTTAAGCTGGCTTCAGTGAGATTAGGCAGTACCTTTCAAAGGCTTTGCAAAGGATTGAGGAATGTCTTGGCAGCTGGTGTCAATGCTATCATCTTGAATAGAGATTCTGGACAGAGAAGGATGAGAGTATGTAAGAATTATGCAAAAAGTATAATTATGAAGATGATGGGGGCTTCACAATTCTGGTATTCAATTCTTTGGATGCAGTTTTTAAAAGTTTTTAATTATTTTTAAAAATGTGAAATAGCAGGGCATATTGGCTGTTTCTGAAATCGGCAAGACCTGCATTCAAGTTCTGCCTCTGGTTCCTACTAGCTGGGTGTCCCTGGGCTAGTCATGTAACCTTTTGGTGCCCCTAGGCAGATCTAATTTGCAAGGATTGTACCAACTTACATTGAATTTATTTATAGGGAGCTTCCTATACCAAGGAAATCATGAGTGTGATTCTGTTTTATTTTATTTATTCATCTGATTGTTTTATCCATCACATAGGACCATAGATTTAGATCTGGAAGAGACATTAGAGGCCAGCATGGTTATAGTGAATGAAGTCCTGGACTTGGAGTCAAAAAAAACTTGGGTTCAAATCCTGCCTCACCTACCTGTTAGCTGTAGGAACCTGGGCCAATTACTTAAACTCTCCTGGCTTAATTTTCTTCATTTGTAAAATGAGGGGATTTGACTTGATGGTATCTAAGGTCCATTTCAGCTCTAAGTCTATGATCCTGTGATTTTATAATGGGCCTAATCCAGCCCTTCATTTTGCAGATGAAGGAACTGAAGCCAGGAGTGGAGAAATGACTTATTTAAGATCACACAGCCAGTAAGTGTCAGAGATAGGATCCCAAACATCCTTTAACAAAAGGAAACTATCATGATGGACAAGAATCACACGGGATAGGAAGGAGTGTGTGCGTGCATGCGTGTGCGTGTGTGTGTGTGTGTGTGTGTGTGTGTGTGTGTGTGTGTGTGTATGTGACTGCCATCTGTGTCAATGGAGAGAATATCCCCGTCAATGAAAACATGGCTTCACCAAAGTATAGTTACCATTATTCACATTAATGCAATGACTTACGAAGAAACCTGAGAGAATTTTGGAACCACTGGACAATGTTTAGCCACTATAATTTAAGATAATAATTGGTTTTCGGTTTTCCTTCTAGCTGCAGGAATACCTGGTTGCAGTGATTATCATTGGCTTACTCACATTCATTTAAGAGAAAAAAAAAACCATAGATTTGAAAATTAGCATCATGAAAAATTTAATTAAAATTGGTTATATTGAGCACCTGAGTTGTAGCAGAAGTGTATTGTGAGGGATGTAGGGAGTGACTGATAGGATTGTCTTCAGCACAGTTAAGACTGTTCTCAAGACCTTGAGCGTATGTGTCGGTATTCACATAGACACTGATATTACCTTATATTACTACAGCTATGCTTCAGGCACACAGCCAAGATTTTCAAGCTTTCCCCTCCCCCAGCAAACTGATGCTCTGATATGAGATGCTTTGACCAGGCAGTATTACATGCACACACAGTGGGCTACAGGAGCAGCTGCCATATTTGTTTCTGCCTTCTTTGTTTGGCAACTTCCGAAATCAGCATGGGTACGCTGAAACACTTGGCATGTTCACCTAAAAGCAGGGAAGTCTCTTGCTTAACCCAGTGTGAGAGTAAACAGGATGTTAATCAGGGTCACTTGGGTGTCAAATATCAGGTTAAGGGGATTGTAATTTATAGACTGAATTTATACAATTCCACTTTCTTGTTTACAATTTTAAAACCCCATTTCCACATTCTTTTCAGAAATTAGGTACCTGAGATACTGTTCTGTACAGAACGGTGGAATTAAAACCAAACGGCCTATTTGGCTGAATGGGAGGCCAAGTTTGGTTGATTGGATTGGCCCACTGGGGTAGCAGATGTATCGGATAAGACAGTAGACACAAGGGAGTTGGAGGATTACCATTGGGCTTCTCTTTTCCCACTTATTCCTACCCAAGACTTTTCCAAATCTGCTTTGCATTTGAAGATGATTAAAATGAATATTTTAATGTTAACCCATTAGCTGGAAACTGGATTTTAGGGAGGTTTTTTTTTTTTCAAACCATAGAGTGTTTATTTCAGGTGGTACAAGAAATGGAGGTGAAAAATCTGGATCCTTTTAGAGCAGTGTGGATGAACAAAAAAGCACATCTGGACCCATACTTTTACCTCAAATTAATGGAAAAGTGTTATCAGGTGGAGGGGAATGGAGATTTTTTATTGGAAAAGTACTCCCCCCAGGTATAGGAGTTTGTTGTTAAAGGCTTCTCTTGGGGGTGGTGAGACGCAATGTTCAAAAAGTCACTGGAAAACATTATCAAGATAATGATACCATCTTGCATTTTCATGGATCCATTTTGTTCCCCCTTGAGAACTCAAAGTGTTTCCCCCTAGATGTTAGTTCATTTATCTTCAAAACATCCCTGTGTGGAATAGCTTGGAGGCAGGTATAATTCCTCCCCTTTGTAAAGACAAAGTCGGAGGGGTAGGAGGCAAAAGGATTTATCTGGGGTCCATAAGATGAGAACCACAGAGTATATCTTTTCTTCCAAGTCCATGATGATATTCTATGGACAATAGGCCATTCATTCTGATGAGTAAGAAAATGACCATACCAGTCTTTTGTTTAAAGACCTTTAGCAGTGCTCAAATGTCTACGATAAAATATAAACTCATTAGGTTGGCATTTAAAACCCTCCACAATCTGGATCTGACTTGTCTTTTGAGCCTCATTTCCTAGTACTATTTCCTTTACCTAATCCTTCTCCTAGGTGAATTGGACTATGAGCTGTGTTTTCTGTGGTTGCCTTATACATTTCTTCCTCCATGCATTTTTCACACTGTCCAAGACACCTCAAGCACATGCTCTTCCTCTTGTTACCCCTTAAAATTCTTCTCTTCCAAAGTTGGCTTTGCCCATGAATGGGATCATCGCTTCAGATATGCCTAGAGTAAATCATCAGAAGCTCTTCTTTGCCTCGTGACATTCTACCTTATTTCATATTTATTTGTGTCTATATATATATATATCCCTTCTAAGATTATAAGTTCTTTGAGGACTGAGAACGCATCTTTTAAAAAATATTCTTTCTTTAAAAAACAACTCTTCCATGTAATTAGCACAGTAATCGTTTGAAATGAAAGGGAATATAAACTCTTTTAGGATCCTGGGATACTGGGTTCAGCCCTGGAAAGGGATCTTAGAGTTTGTTTGGTCCAATCTACTCATTTAACCGAGGATTAGCTGAGATCCAGTGAATTGACTCCATTAGAACAGGTCTTTTGCCTTTTTATTTTTTTTGGTATTCCTAGTACTTAGTATAGTGCCTGGCACATAGTAGCTACTTAGTAAATGCCTCTTGACTGACTGACTTGAACAGGGTCATGCAGAATAGCAAATGGTAGACCCAAGATTTGAACCTCACTCTTCTGATTCGGTGTCTAGGCTTCTTCCCATGGTGACACTCTGGTGCCTCATCGTAGTGAGGAGGGAGCCCTGTATCTTTTGGATCAGTTGACTTTCAGTTGAATAGAAGCTCCGGCAGACCCTTTCCCTCTTTGCCTCAATATCCTCATCTGTAAAATGAGCTACAGAGGGAAATGGTAAACTGCTCCAGTAAATCTGCCAAGAAAACCCCAAATGGAGTCATGAAGAGCTGGATGCAGCTGAAGAGACTGCAAGACAACAGAAGGCCCTTTCAAGTTGGAAAGGCTTTCAAGGTGGCACTGGTGACGCATTGTGTGTTTGTTATCTCAGAACCAGCTTCAGTTCAGAGGGTTCTTCAGTAGAAGACAAAGAATTCTTTCAGCCACAGCACCTTATCGACAGTGTCTACTACGGTATGGAAGAGCTGCTATTTGTGTCAGTGGAAGGCATGCCTACATGGCTGAAACCATAGCGACTTTGAGTATGAAAGTCTTATGTAGGGATCAAAGGGACAGAATTTTATTTACGTGTTACTAAATATTGTCTAACTTTTGGAACCATAAATGATGGCAAAGGCTTTCTGGAAAATTCAACTTGAACTACATAATTCTAATTCATGCTCCTTAAACCCAGTCAATACTAATTATATTGATTAGTAACTAAAATAATGACATGGATGAAAAAAATGTTTATAAGGAGCCAGCATGTCAGTTTTATTTTGTCATGCTCTCAAATCCTTTGCATTTAGATAACTTCTCCGCAAAAACAAAAACAAAAAAGAAAACACCAAACAAACCAAAAAAACCTGAAAAAACTTACAAAAAGAAAGATCTTCTGTAAAGCAAATGCTCATTATACACCAAAGTGTGGCTCCTTTTTAACTCAGAAATCATATTTGCCATTGAAGAATAAGTAGAATTGGGTGGCAAAGAGGGTTGGCTCACGTCCACAGAAGAGACTGGGGAATTGCTGCTCACTAGGGTGGCTTTTGAGTAGCTCATGGTGCTTTCATTCCTTCCTCTTTTCCCTTGTTTTCTGGCTGTTCCAGCAGCTTTCCAAAGCATGAATTCATAAAACCTTGGGCCTTAGACATTATCACTACAGGTAATATTACATTTGTATAGGAAAATATCAAATTATTTCTTTGGCAAAGCTTGCGAAGTAAAAACTTAGACTTTTTTACATCTGTATCCAGGCTCAGCTTTATGGGAAATAAAAACCAAAAAAAATCTTTGGCTAGGAAGTGATTGAGAGGAAAAATGATTTCTCCAGTATCAGCTGGAACATACCCTTTCATGTTTGTAATGAACATATTTCCATGTTTACGATGCTAATGCTGAAATCACAGCAGTTGGGGCTGTTGCCATTTTTGCTCCAACAAGATTAGCAATATTCTCAGTGTGACTTGGAGCAGATCAGAGTTGTCTAAACCAAATATATGGAAATGATGGATGGAAAATGACTATTAGTGTGTGATACTTCTACTTGAATCACACCTTCACCTACCAAGTCTTTGTCAATAGCTTCCAATTTTCATGGCTTCTTATTCACCTCTAGGGTCATAGAGTGAGGGTTGGGAAGGACTACGGAATCCATCTCCTCCATTTTCCTTTGTGACCCTGGGAAAGTCTTGAACTCTTGTATGCCTCAGTTTCCACATCTGTAAAATTTTGCATATTAATGGCACCTACCTCCCAATGAGATATTTGTAAAGCACTTTGTAAACCTTAAAGCTGTCTCTACATGCTAATTATTAATATTTAACAGGCGAGGCAACTGAGGCCTAAGAAAGTTAAAGAAATTGGTAAAGGTCATACAGTGTCAGAGGTGAAATTTGAACCCACTAGAAGATCTAACACTTGAAGCTAAAAGCTCATGCAGCTTAGTGTGTCATGCTGTTTCACTACATCCAAACTCCTTAGCCTAGCATTTTTGGTGCCAGCCCACCTTTCCTCTTACTCACCATCACATACGTATTCTATATTCTAGCTATGTTCGTCTGTTCGTTGTTTGGCAAATTCAGCTTTCCATCTCCTCTCTTCTTGTTTCCATGTCTCACCCAGAATGCACTCTACCTCTTAAAATTCCGAGCTTCCTTCAAGCCCCAGTGCCAATTTCCATGTGAAGTTTTTCCTCCTCGCCCCAAAAGGCTTCCCAGAATACCTTGTATCTACTTACATGTGTGTATTTTATTCATCCGCAAAGATTGTAAACTCCGGCTGCTTCGTTTTAATCATTATAATTCCATTGTCTAACACAATGTTCGGCATACGTAGTAAGTGGTAAATATTTGTTGAGTTGTGCTGGGGGAAAAACAACAACACAAACCTAACAAAAACTCCCTGTGTGATATGCTTCAGAAGGGAAGGGAAGGAAAGGGAAAGGAAGGGAAAAGAAGGGAAGGGAAAAGAAGGGAAGGGAAAAGAAGGGAATGGAAAAGAAGAGAAGGGAAAAGGAGGGAAGGGAAAGGAAGGGAAAAGAAGGGAAGGGAAGGGAAGGGAAAGGAAGGGAAGGAAGGGAAGGGAAGGGAAGGGAAAAGAAGGGAAGGGAAGGGAAAAGAAGGGATGGGAAAGGAGAAGAAGAGAAGGGAAGGGAAAAGAAGGGAGGGGAAGGGAATGGAAGGGAAAAGAAGAGAAGGGAAAAGAAGGGAAGGGAAGGAAAAAGAAGGGAAGGGAAGGGAAGGGAAAAGAAGGGAGAGGAAGGGAAGGGAAGTACTTTGGATTTTGGGGTAAAGTATTCAAAGCACTAATAATGTATGATCTCAAATATTACACAACTCCTGAAAGAAGCTAGGAAGGAACTGGCCATCTGACAGACAGTCTGAATAAATGCATGTAACCTTTTCAAACAATTAATGATAATAACAATAATGATACCTTTAGTGTTTATTTAGCAATGAGATAATATCTCATTTGATTCTCACAACAACCCTGTGAGGTAGTTGCTAATGTTATTCTCATTTTACAGAGGAGAAAAAGGAAGGGTACAGATTATCTGAGTGTCTGAGGCAGGATTTGAACTCAAGTCTTCCTGACTCAAGGTCCCTCATTCTAATCTGCCGCACCACCCAGCTGCCCAACCCCAGGTAGCCTCCATTTCCCACTCTCATTTTCCCTTGAGGTTATGTAAAATATGGAGAAAAACCAACCAAACAACACACTTGCATCCCTTTTGTATAGAGGAAGGGAGACAGAGAAGTATTTTTACGCTAATATTTTCCTATCTTTCCGCCCTGACCTGATGGAGATAGCATTTTCCATGCCCTTTTAAGAAAGTCTTCCAACGCTGGTTATCATAACTTTAAAAATCAGAATACTCTGGTAGAGGACAACGTTAGGTCAGGCAAGACATTACACAATGAGCCAAAAATGTGCCGTGTTTACAGGAGAATATTCTTAAACTGGGTTCATGTCCTTCCTACCTTGATTCTCCTCTGGAGGGTAATAGCTCTTTCCATTCTTTCCTTTGAGTTATGGTTTATTTTGGTTAGTGGAGCATATTTTTGTGAGGAGAAAGGCCTGGATGGAATGTTCTGGGAAATATTTCACAGTAACAAATACTCCTTAGGAGAATAGGAATCAGTAGTATTACATATCCTCTCCAGACACATCGACTTCCTTCCCACTTTGAGGGCTTGTTGAACAAGACGATATAAATGATGCTAAAAATGCAGATGACTTTTTTGTGCGTTGTTTGGGTGATGATGGCTAAGGAATGTGCTAAAATATCGTCGCTTGCCATTTTTGCTGGCCTTCTCACAAGCCAGCCTCGTAGCTGCTTTGGTTTACTTCTTTTCCCTTTGCCTGAATGAACCACAAAAGGATGAGAAGAACAGCTAAAGCGAATCAAGATGGAAACACAGACCATGAATTAGGTAGGGCAGACAGAGTGTCGTTCTTAGGATCATAGCTTTAGAGATGGAATGGACATCAGAGATTCTCTCATCCAACCTCTTCATTTTACTGTTGAGGAAACTGTTGAGATTAAGTAATTTGCCCAAGGTAGCACAGATACTAAGAAACGGAGTTGAAATTTGGACTCAGGTCCATGGACAAGTCCAGCATATATATATATATATATATATATATATATATATATATATATATATATATATATGTAAAAACATGGAATTATTTATTATCAGAGTTGAAAGAGTCCTTAGAAGTCATTCTGTACAAACTCCTACCTGAAATACAAATCCTTTTTACCAATTCCACCCCCCCAACCCTACCAAAAAAAAAAAGACTACCTATTGAAGGTACTTGGTATCATTCCTCTAGCCTCGCTATAGTTCACTCTTTGAGTTTGTTCCCATTTTATAGATGAGAAATTGAGGCTGAGAGAGTAGGAATGACTTGTCCAGGGTAATACAACTAGGACCTGTTTAGGTCAGGATCAGAAGTAAGATCTTCTGACTTTTTCACTATGTCTGCACCTTCCTTTATTTTTCTTTCCCAGTCTAGATAACTTATTTTGGTCTTCTGAGTCTCTCATTGGTTGCTTATATCTCCTTTTGCTTTTTAAAAACTGCGATCCATTTCTATTTTATTTTTAAAAATCAGTTTTATTTTATTTTCATTTCAATTTCTAACTCCCTCTCTCCAGCATGGCTTCCTCTGTTGGGTAATGGGACCCATCTTATAACACTGACATTACTGTCTGCATATCTTTTCACCACCTCAAATTAAACGTGGTGAGGAAAGGACAATTCCTCCTCCTCCTCCCTCCCCACGTGCCCCCAACTCATTCTGTCTGACTTTCCCCTCTTTCTGGCAGCAGAAGCTGAGGTTGCCTGGTCAAACAATCTCAGCAGAATCCTCCCTATTTTTTTTCCTACATTCATTCACTCTCCCCCAACACCCTGTTTATTCCTTCTCTATAGTAATGTGTTCCTCACCATCTCTTTTGCTATATTCCTGGTGCCTGGAATGGACCTTTTCGGGTCTTCATTTGGCCTTAACTATAGGATCCTGGCTTCCCCCTTCACTACTACTCTCCACCTCAGGGTCCTGATTTGGCTTGGCTCAATGCCAAGTGCATGTTACCGACGCTTTATTTCAAATCACTTCTCCAAACCTTGCCTCTTTTCTCTTCCTGTTTTCCCCGAAGCATGACCGAGATCCTTTTTACTCTCCTTTGCTCTCAGAACTACTTGAAAAGGCAAAAAAGGCAAATCTAAGTTGTGATGTTTAGGCAGAAGAGGTTTATCATCCTCTGTTCTCCTTCACAGGTTTCAAATCCAAACTTGGTATGCCTTTTGCCACTTCATGCTTTTGCAGAGGCTGCCCCACACATCTGGAATGCATCCTCTCCTTTGAACTCTAGGTACCACAGTGGCTAGAGCACTGGACCTGGTATCAGAAAGAACTGAGTTCAAATCTGACCTCAGATGCTTACTAGCTGTATGACCCTGGGCAAGTCACTTAACCTATGTCTGTCTCAGTTTCTTCAGTTGTAGGATGGGGATAATAATAGTCCCTACCTCCCAGGGTTGTTGTGAGCATCAAATGAGATAATATTTGTAAAAACATTTAGCACAGTGCCTGGCACATAGTAGGTGCTTCATAAATACTTATTCCCTTCCCTATTCCTATTCCCTCCCCCCTCCCACTTCCTCTATCTCTCAGTAAACTTTCAAAGTGCTCCTCAAGTTTTCCTCTTACATGAAACCTTTTCTGATCTTTCCAATTTTATTTGATTTTTCCTCTCCGTCTTTCTAAAATTATCTTGTACTTTCCTATCTGTGTCCATGAAGCAGCATCTTAACTTCCTTGAATGCAGGGGCTGTTTCATTTTCTGCTTTTCTATCCTCAGTTCCAAGCCAGTGCCTTGAACTCAATAGGGTCTTGATACATTTTTGTTACATCAAATTGAATTTAAAAGTGCTGCAATTAAAACCAGCAATGTAGCTTGCTTGAGAAATGTTGAACGCATCACTAGAATTCTCCTTTTATTGTTTTTATATTGTTGTTGGAGAGTTTTTCTTTCCCCCATATGATGAAGCATAACTCAAGCATTCACCCTGTGGATTACTATTTCTTAATTCCTTTAGTGATGAAATATCTATTTCCTAAACAGCATGTACTATCAAAGTGTAACCTGGGGTTTAAGTATTGTATGAGAATCTCATTATTGGTGGAGTGAATGATTACTTGAGCGGTGTGCCTGGGTGAGGGCAGAGTTGGTAAGAGTTTGGGACATGAGAGATGTTCCCGTGTCTTCCATTTTGGGGAGAGGACACATGGTTCCAGGCTCTCTTCAGGGAGAGGGCCCTGGAGAGAGCCAGAAAGATTTTGGAGTGAAGTAGACATGTAAAGCAGCTAGTTCTCACCAACCCTGCTATGGTGGATCCTTAATGGAGACTCTACCAGGGAATCTTATGCAAATGCACTGGACTTGAACCCTGGGTTACAAAAATAGTGGGAGAAGGGCACTTTGCTCCATAGTATCCTTGTTGAGGGTCATTATTCAGATGCACAGAAGTTGTATATAGAGGTCAGAATCTCTGTATTGACATCAGTTGACTCTGGGCCTTGATCCTCTTTTGTCCAGGTATAAATATACTCTAGCTTAATGAACCTGTGACATTCTAAAGATGGGATGAGATTATTTGGTAGAATATGTGATTTTGTTTAAACCTCAGCCCTAAGACTGTTGAACTGAACTGGGATAAGTGGGTTGAGTATCTTTGCATGGTAAATTCTCACTGACATGAAATACACTGACTCTTTCAGAACATTAATATAGAATTTAGCACAATACTTTACCCAGGATTAATAGTCTTCATCATTTTCAGTTCTTCATCATTCATGAATATAGATATCATAAACAATGGACATTTTCAACATACAGGGATTTGACTTACAGTGATTTGCACTGTAGCATTTTCTTATTCTATTGGGGTTTCTCTTGTCACTTTTAAGAAAGCCAATTTGGAAGAGATAGATCCCACCCCCAAATTCAGTAGGAAGACCAACAATTCAATCTGAGATCTATGATGGTTATTGCAAAAATTTAAGAAAGAAAGGAGGCAGCAAAGTCAAAGCCCCGGAAGTAGAATTTCTCAAAAAGCCATTATAGCCCTGAGTCTCTTTCAAAATCTCTGTACTCAAAGATGCTACCAGAATCTTATTAAAACGAAGATGGAATATGCATCTGTCAGTATATTTGAAGAATTCAGGTAGAAAGTAGGGGGGTTAGACTTCATGATCTCCAATATCCCTTCTGATTTCCAAGATTCTTTGCTTGGTTCTCTGAAAATTCTTTCCCCCCTGCCCTCCTCCCCATAAATCCTAAATTTTATGACCCTTGTGGGAGTGTTTTCACCTTCTTGTTTACTGTGGTTGATAAATCAGAACTATGACAAGCATTCTACACAGAATAAGATATTCTTCTAGCATATTAAACTTGTTTCTTCATTATATTACATTGTTTAAATGGGCTACTAGGTGGCACAGTAAATAGAGTTCTGGGTCTGGAGTTAGGAAGACTCATCTTCTTGAGTTCAAATATGTCCTCAGAAACCAGCTGTGTGACCCTGAGGAAGTCACTTAACTCTGCCTTATTTTCCTCATCTGTAAAATGAGCTGGAGAAGGAAATGGCAAACCACTCCAGTATCTTTGCCAAGAAATCTCCAAATGGGGTCATAAAGAGCTGAACACAGCTGAAAAATGGCTTGAACAACTGTTTAATTGGTTTATGTTCACTTTCGAAAGTTTTATACTCTATAGTGTATGATGGGTATATAACTTATAGTTGATTAAATGTGGTATTCATGGCCATTACTATAAAATGCTGACATCAAACTCTTGGTCAGGAACTTAATCCTCTCCTATAATATTGTTTCTAATGAAGAGAAAATTAGATTAATGTTAGATCATTTCAATTTATACAACTTTTTCAGGAAGGTAACTAATCTCAGTACAAAGGCTATGAGTAAACCTGGAAAATATTTATTTACAATAATCGTGATCACTTATTAAAAATGTGCCAAGTACAGATCATTAATGGAATTATTTTATTGATAGTCAAACAGCAGACATTTCTTAAGCCAGGCACTCTGATAGTCACTGGAAGTACATGATGAAAATTAAACAGTCCCTGTACTAAAGGAGCTTATATTCTACTGAGGGCATACAACATTTTAGAGATGAATAAATATTGGGTATATATGCAAAAGAAATGCAAAATGATTTCGGGGATTACCAGCAACTGGAAGAACCAAGAAAAATATAATGAAGGGAAATACTTGAGCTCAACATTGGAGGAAACTAGGGGGTTTCTCAAGGTGGAGTTAGGGAGGGAGAGCTTCTAAGCATAAGAGACAGTGCATGTGAAGGCATGGACTTGAGAGAAAGAAGCTGCGTAAAGGGGTAAGGGATTTCTCCAAGGATATGGTCATTTATCTACTTATTGACAGTGGCAGGATTAGCACCTAGTTCTCTTGTTTCCTGGTTTAGCTTTCTTTCCCTTCCTTCCTTCCTTCTTTCCTTCCTTCCTTCCTTCCTTCCTTCCTTCCTTCCTTCCTTCCTTCCTTCCTTCCTTCCTTCCTTCCTCCCTCTATTCCTCCTTCCCTCCCTCCCTCCCTCCCGTTCTTCCCTCCCTCCTTCCTTCCTTCATTCTTTCCTTCCCTCCCTCCCTCCTTCCCTCTCTCTCCTTAATTCCTTCATTCATTCATTCCTTCCTTCCTTCTTCCCTTCCACCCTCCCTTCCTTCCTCAAAACTTCTACTTTATTACTATGATTTCAGGTTTCTGAGTGAACCTCAAATCCTGACAAATTCTTCACAAAGGTATATATTAAAAACCTCCACGGATGCATTCCAGACATTTGAAGCATTGTTAAGGATTCAAATAGTAAACCATTTTAAATCTGGCCATGACAGAAGGAATAATTTTATGTATTTTGGACCATTTTTCTCATCATAGCTTGAATGGTGATTCATTTCTCACATCTTGTACTGTTAAAATGCATGGCCCCAAGGCAGGTAATGATATACATTTAGACTGTTGGCTATTGTTTTCTGATATTTGTATCCTTAAGGTTCCACATGGTCTTTCAAGTGGTACTTTAGAATTGTATTTTTTCCCCAGTAAGTTTTTGTGTTATTTAATTGGGGGAAATTAATCCTAGCTATCAGTGAATTTTATTGACAACAAAGGGAGCCTCTCCTTACAGTACAGATAAAGTCTGTTGAGTTTGTTTAGAAAAGAGTTGAAGTCTGATGTTAAAAATATCTGCCAAAAAAGATAAAATGGAATGTACTTTGGTAATTGGCTTTCCTTGGATTAGGTGTTTAGTACTAAAGAATAATTTGTGTCTCTAGAGTCTGGCTTGGTTAATAAAGTAAACTTTACTGCTCTAGAGAAGAGAGGAGATAAGTTATTTTTGAAAAGTCTCTTTCTGGCCATGGAAAAAGTCCGTTTAAGAGCTATTTACTTTCCCAGGGCCCTGGCCTTTTTACAAGACAGTTAAGCATTGGAGAAGGTGACTGTACTCATCTTCTCACAACTGAAATAAATAGTATTGATGGTCTTTAAAAAAAAGCAAACATTTGATAACAAAGTATAGGAGGGAAATGGCTTTTATAAATCTATATAATCCAAGAAAAATAAATCCTTTTGTTACAAAGGAGAGGAACTTGTTTATAACAAATTCTTTCTAAAGAAAAAAACTTTTGTGCTAGATATTAAAATTGATGATACACTAACTCATGTGTATTACGAATGTTTTTTTTTAGCATAGGAAAGAGGACTAAAAGCAGATACATTTCCAGTTATTACTTCAATGATAGAATGTCACAGCTAGAAGTGACTTGACTGTTAGTCCAGCCCTTTCATTTTTCAGAGGAATAAACTAAGGCCCAGGTGGCTAGGTAGCTCAATGGACAAATGCTGGGCCTGGAGTCAGAAAGATCTGAGTTCAAACGTGGCTTCAGACTCTTTCTAGCTGAGTGACCTTGGGCAAGTCACTTAACCCTGTTTGCCTCAGTTTCCTTATTTGTAAAATGAACTGGAGAGGAAAATGGCAAACCAATCCAGTATCTTTGCCAAGAAAACCTCAAATGGGACCACATAGAGTCAGACAGGACTGAAACAGATGAACAACAATGAAACTGTATACCAAATCAGTGTTCTAGTCTGCCACTTCTCTGCCTATATACTATTTCCTTCTAACAGGCCTATAGCTTTGGTTTCCAATCCCCTTCTATTCTCTTCATCCTCCTCTTGTTGTGTTCCAGTTTGCCAATGGTGGTATTTCTTAGGACCTTACTCTTCTTTGTTCTATGGACTGAGCTTCTTTTGATGCAAGATTGCATTAGCCTTGGGGCTGCCACATTATCTTGCTTACTCATATTGAGCTTGTGGTATACCCGGAGCCCGTTTTAGATGAATTAGTCCTTAGACATACTTTATTCTTTGTGTATTTTTGCTGTAAATGTTTCAAACTTGAATTTCACCTTGGGGCGAAAAATCCATTACTTAGTGGATAGCCTACTGGTGATGACCAGGTGCTTAGATGGCAGACACAATTAAGAGACTGAGATATACTTTAATTTCAATTCAGCAAACATGTACTAAGCACCCCAAATGTGCCAGGAACTTTCCTAGCTAGGTACTGGGAATACAAAGATGAAAATGAAACTGCCTTTGCTCTCAGCATGATAGGATCTGCTGGCATTACATTTGAGAAGCAAGAGTCACTTTGGTAGCATATTGGCAAATTAATGGTTATGTGATTTATACTAGGAGGCATTAAGTGTGGCTAATAGACTTTAACTGGCATACAAGTAACAAAAATGAAAATATTATTTATCCTATGATCGTTAGGTTTTAACTTTGCAGTCATGTTAAAGGCTATTCTCTCTGAAGCTAAATTTGGTAACAATGG
Organism: Trichosurus vulpecula; assembly: GCF_011100635.1. Classification (NCBI taxonomy): domain Eukaryota; kingdom Metazoa; phylum Chordata; class Mammalia; order Diprotodontia; family Phalangeridae; genus Trichosurus; species Trichosurus vulpecula. The sequence goes on from NC_050578.1 coordinate 47,622,638, forward strand.
ATACTTTTTATTATTAAATGTGACTTTCGTTTAATATTAAATATTTATACTTGAGAATTAAAATGGGATTTTCTATGTATTGTAATAACACTACATCTTTATCACTAAATTTATCTTCATAAATATAATTTTTGAGTCAGAAGATTTACATAGAAGAAGAATGGGGGCAATAGATAGCACTTTAAGGTTTACAAAGTGTTTTAAATATGTTATCTCATTTAATCCTCACAACAACTCTGTGAGATAAGGCTGTTATTATTCCCTTTTAAGTTACAAATGAGAAAATTGAAGTTGATTGAAGTTAAGTGATTTTTGTGCAGTCACATAGCTTGCAAGTTTTGAGGCACCATTTGGACGTAGGCTGACTGAAGTCCAAATCCAGCCTTCGTACCCATTGCTCCTCATTATACTATACAAAAAATGAATAGCTGACCATTTTGACCTCCTATGCTTATAATAATTCATCAAAGTTTTTTTTTTTTGCTCAGAAATTGAACGGAATGGACTTTATGAGTATGAAGGTCCATATTTTTTAAGTACGATGCTTGGCTGTCCCATTATTTTATATGAAACCAAGTAGAGAATTGATTGAAGATTATTCATGATCTGAGTGTTTGAGATTGTATTTGAGGATACACATAAAGCACAGCTGGGGTACATAGATCTTTGTACTCCCATCATATGTAATTTTTATTTTTTGTGCATTCCAAATGATGAGAGAAATCTCCTTTTCTTTAGATGGCAGGCTTTTGGTGGATGTCCAGATTTTGTGGGCATCTTTAAAATGTAACTTTGTATCTAGTTAAAGAGGAAGGGAAGGTAGACTGGTCGGATTTACTTTCTGCTTTGCCTACATTATAGCATTGACTTGCCAGAGGTCTCTCAGATCTCCGAAGTAGAGGTAACAATCTCTAGTCTGGTTGACCCTAACAACCCATGTGTAATGTGTGTATGTGTATAGTACATATGGGCAGGTAAGTGGCTCATTGGGTAGAATGCTGGGTGGGGAGTCAGGAAGAGTAATCTTCCTGAGTTCAAATCTGGCCTTGGACACTTCCTAGTTGTGTGAACCTGGGCCAGTCACTTAACCCTGTTTGCCTCAATTTCCTCATTTGTAAAATGAGTTGGAGATGGAAATGACAAACCATTTCAATATCTTTACCAAGAAAATCCCAAATGGGGTCATGAAGAATCAGACATGACTGTAAAATGTCTCAACTGAATGGTACCTATGTGAGCTTAAATTCATTAGAATAATGAAATTTCAGCATTGGAATGGGCATTACAGTAATCTGTTCCCAGACCTTCATTCCACAGATAAGAATGCTGCTCCCCCCACCCACCAATGTGACATAATGGCAGAGCTGGGGTTTATACCCAGGTGTTCTCACCCCAAGTACAATGAGTTATGTATGCCATAGATATGCACCTATTTGATTCTGCAGGGATTATTTCCATTCCTTCCATTTTGTGACCTTTTGAAGAGTAGAATTGGAGAGAGAGTAGGGGCTCCCTAAACGTGGAATTTAAGGTAATGCCTGGAAGCCTCCAAACTGAGAGCCAAGCACACTATACCGCATTCACTTCCTTTGTAGAATACAGGAAAATGAAAAACACATGGAATGACTTGTTGAGTTGATTTTTGTTCTGTACTCTTTTCTCATTATGGATTTGTTTTCAGAATCAAACAGTCATTGTGCTTCTTGGTGGATGCTTGTGCACTTGGAAACATCGCAGCATGTGGGACCCAGTAAAACATGAATTTCATTTGTTTTCCTTGGCTTCCGTATGTCATGATCTGTTCAAGATGACAGAGTCTGGGAAACAGTCGATTTTAACATGGTCTCAGGGCTGAGTCTTGAACTTTGCCTTGGTCAGGAAAGGAAGTCTGATAGGAAGAAGTGTGCTGATGTTCAACTGTTCTCTGAGGCATAATGGATAACATGTTTATTTTCAGTTCAACAATGATGTCTGGCATCTCTAAGATTAGACCAAATAGTTCTTTTGCTTTGCATGAAAACTTGTTCCTGCGTTTTTTGGTACCATGTTTGATACCTCTTTTATCCCGTGAGGTGAGCAGGAATATCAGCTACTAGGCTATTCTGTATAGAATCTGTCAAAGAATTTGGGTTATTTTTAATTCTCATTCTTCAACAAGAAACAGAAGAGTCAGGAAGGCAGGAAGGATAGTTAATGGATTCTTGTGGTTTATTTTGCAAAGAAAATAAACTACTTGTTCTAATCCAGGGCTTCTGAATAGGTTGATGGAATTCATTCATCCATCCAACAAATATTTATCAAATATGTTCTATACATAAGACACTGTGCTTAGGAGTAAGTAAGATACAAAGCTAGGCAAGACATAGTTTCTATTCTGAAGGAACTTAAAACTAATAGAAAAGAAATATTGTCTATAATGTGATAGAATGTCAAATCCTTGAGAAAAGGGACTTTTCTGTTATGCTTTTGTTTTTGTACCCCCAGTGCCTAGTACGATGCCTAGTATATAGTTGGTACTTAATAAATGCTTGTGGAATGAATATGACATAGAATGAGATAGCCACACTTCCTTTGTGGGAATTTCGCAGAGAGCATCAGTCACTCTACCTCATTTAGCTGTTCAAATGTCTGCCACATGTCTACTTTCATCCTTACCAGTTTACTTGTCATAGTGAATGTGGCTCTGTCTTCCCAAGACTTTGGGAAATCCAAAGTAGCTCTTCCAGGAAAAAAAATGCCCCTTGTCATAAGCAGTATACCTGAAGACTCATGAAACTTCTCATGATCATATTGCCTGCTTGGTTGGTGCATCAGTTATGTGGCTTAATGATCAGGACAGAATTGTGTAGGTACCAAGACTCACGTTACATCTACTACTAAAGAAATCTAATAAATAACTTTGAGTAACTCTCAATCTCTACTTCCCAGAACAAAGAAAACAACTAACCAAACAAATTAAAAATAATTCTTTATGAAAAAGTTACATTACATTAATTTTGCTATTATTCCAAGTAAATTTCATTTTAAATTAATTAAAAAAACAGTTGAAGGGAACTATTTCAGCTGAACATAGGCTGGAGAAAAGGAGAAACTTTTAAATGGGAGCAAGTGAATGACCAGGGTGGGCAGTAAGCCCTTCCATAACCTCCCACAGCAGCTGCTCAGCTTTCTCTGTTTCCCTGGCGGATTCTTATGGGCTACAAGTACCCAATCTCTTAAAGAAGGCAAAGGAATGAAAAGAGAGAGTTTGGGGTTCATGGCCTCAGCTGTTTGAATTTCTTACCCTGGTCAAATAGCAGAAATTCTCTTCTCCCTTTTGCATTGTCTTTCAGGGTTTCCCACAAGAATGTGTCTCCTCCTCCCCCCCCCCCCCCCCCCCCCCCCCGCCCCAACCTGCTTTCTAGGCAAATGAATAATTTATCTCAACAGTGAATTTACTCTGAAACCAATTGTATCCTTAATGTCTATGACCAAAGTAAATAAAGCCAAGGAGTAGGATTTGTGGCTCACTTAAAACATCACTTTCTCTGAATGGTTCTAACAAGTTCTCTGCTGCTGAGGCAGCAACCTGGAATATATTAGCATCCTCGTAGGAACATGCCTTTAGGAACGTATCTGCCATCTTTGCTGAAGGGCAGCATTGCAATAGACCAAAAGGATGATAGGAAGTATTTTCCTCCCTGGTGCATTGTAATCAAAAACAATTTCATACCTTGGGAATTATGGACACACTCAAGCCCTTAGTTTGAACCATCATTTGGGAGGAAAAGTAAACCAGCATAGCTAGATACATGTCATGCCCTACGGTTCTAAATTGCTGGCATGTGGGTTGAGATTTTGTGCATATTTGCTTGATTACCTTCATCTGGCTTTGCACTGCAGGTCTACGGATTAATCAGAAAGAGAAAGAGATATAGCCTGAGGGATAGAGATGGGACGGCAGAGTTTAGGATTTTTAGCCTCTTCTGAATTAGTGGTTTGTTATTTATTTCCATATTTTCCTCTCACTCTTTATAGTTACAGTAAATTTTTTTTAAATAAGGACTTCCTTTGATTGGCTACCAATGCCTCTGTAAAGGTAGCTTAAAAATATCTTTGCAAATCAGGCATTTTTATTACCCAGAAATATTTGCAGAGATCCCACCGACATCACTGTGTGAACCAGTGACACTTGCCTTCTTGCTATTCTCCACATAAGATAGTCCATTTCCTAATTCCAGGGATTTTCCCTGACTGTCCCTCATGCCTGGAACTGTCCCTTGCTTCATCTTTGCCTCCTGCTTTCCCTGGCTTCTTCCAAGTCTCCGCTAAAGTCCCACATTCCAAGAATTTTTCCAGTCCTCAAAGCATTTCTCATAGACCTGTTCAGGTAACACATATAGGTGTATCATTTCCTGGAAACATTAATTAGAACGTGTATTTGAAAAGAAAAAGGCAAAAGCAAAGTTTGGTTTGTTATATAGTAACACTCCTTGACTTTTTTCCCTGTTGTTTAAATCTATCATCATTACCCTATGAAGGGAAGAGAAAGTAAAAAAGAGAAAAGAAAATATTTGTCACTCTTGGAGCTTTGACCATGAAGGCACACTATTTTAGCAGGAGTACTAACTTTCCGTTTTCTAGTGCTGTTTGTTGCAATCCTACCAAGTCACAGTGGGCTGAGGAGATGGAATTTTGCTAGACTATAACATAAACAAAAATGTGTGACAAATTGCCATTTTAAGGCTGTTCTTTGATATATAAGTCTTGGAAAAATCACCTAGATGACCACAGGCCTAAAGTCTAGGACCAGGTAAATAGGATCCAGGGTTTAAAAGAGGCAGCATGCCAGAACTTGGACCTTATTTTTCAGCATTAGTATAGTAAACTAGAAAATGTATCTCTACGATGTCATGTGAAAGGCAGGAGGTGAAGAATATATAATTTATCACTCTATCTATGTACACAGAGCTTTGCTGAATTCCAATTTTTATGCCTTATCACAGTGTAGAGGTAACCTTTGGTTCTTGTATGGGTTGTTTCTCCCTTGTAGAATGTAAACTCTTTGAGGGTAGGGATTCTTCCTTTCTTCCTTCTTTCCTCCCTTCCTCTTTCCCTCCCTTTCTCCCTCCTCCCCTCCCTCCTTCCTTCCCTCCTTCCTTTCTTCCTTCCTTCCCTCCTTCCCTCCCTCCTTCTTCCCTCCCTCCTTCCCTCCCACTCTTCTTCTTTCCTTCCCTCCCTCCTTCTTCCCTCCCTCCTTCCATCCCACACTTCTTCTTTCCTTCCCTCCTTCCTTCCCTCCCTCCTTTCTTCCTTCCTTCCTTCCTTCCTCCTTCCCTTAATATCCCCAGTGCCCATAGTAGGCATTGAAGGCAGTTGGTTGATTGATGGAAGGCTTTGCAAGGGGGAGCACATGCTCAAGCAGATCCCACCAGAATAGGAAAGGGTTTTGGGAATAGTACTTGGCAAGTAGTAGATACTTAATAGATGCCTGTTAATAGATGGATGTACTGAGCATGATCCAATGATGTCTTGTCTGTTGTTCAAGGATCACCCTAGATAAGTTCAGAAAGGCTAATCACCTGGAATGTTAACCCTTGAGTGATGATCTTTTTCAGCCACAGTTACTTGGTTGATGGAGTTCCTTCCCTCAACACCAATAAAATTAAAGATTCTTGAAATAAGTAGAGGGTTAAACACATGCATGATCTTTAAAACAACAACAACAAAAAAGAAATTATATCATATTCTATTTAAGAGAGGCAGCATTGCATAGTAGATAGAAAGCTGTCTGGGAGCCAGGAAGACCTGGGTTCAAGTCTTAACTGACACTTATTTGCTCTGTGACCCTGGGCAAATCCCTTACTCCTTCAGCGTCCTAGGCAAATCTCCAAGACTAAGTTGCCGAGAATGTACCAGTCTTGTTAGGAATGGGGCTTCCTTTAACACTAGAATCACAGGTCCCATTTCTATCCCTAAGTCCTACATTTTGTGTTTCCTAGGTTTTAATAATAATATTACCATCATTTAAATTAGAAGCTACTAAACTGTGTAAGCTGTTTTTTCAGGAGCAGTGATGGGTTTGCTGTGATCTATCCACAATTTCTTGCCCAGTACCTTTTAACCAGTGGCATAAATTTATGATGGCTGATTGGAATTAGGATAGTAGCACTTAGCACGGTGCCTGGCACATATTAGGTGCTTAATAAATGCTTGTTGACTTATTAAAAGCTTGTTGAATATTGGAGATTCTAGTACCAATATTCGATATGACCCAATAAACAGCAAAGCTAATTGACCAATAAGGGGGTAAAATTATGACTTGAAGTTACATTAGCCCTACCAAACAATCTAAATAGCATCAGAGTGTTTATGTATAGGAAGCTAACAAAAGTACAATGTTTCTTAACATTTGCTTAAAGGGAATCACAATAATCTTCAATAGGAAACCTAGATGTTGGTATTTCCTGGTTGCAATAATCTTGAACTGTTCGTGAATGTATTAAAGACTTCTCCATTCCCACTAAAAACATCCTTGAAGAGCAGGGGACTGTGATATTTTATAACAATAAGGTAAAATCGAAAAGATAGGGTCCTGTTCCTAACTAGCTTATGTTTTAGATAAGATACTTAAATGTCTTATTAGTGTAGGTGCAGCCTGGAGGCCACATGTGGCCCTCTAGGTCCTTAAGTGCCGCCCTTTGACAGAGTCCAGGTTTTGTAGAACAAAACCTTTTTTTAAGGGGATTTATTCTGTGAAATTTGGATTCAGTCAAAGGGTAGCACTTGAGGACCTAGAGGGCCACATGTGGCCTCCAGGCTGTAGTTTCCACACTGCTGGTATAAGTAGTCTTTCTACCCATGTAGACCATGATCCTTCTAGTATAGAGGTTGCTATTAAGTTTTCAAGTTTTTATTTCAAAGTATTTTCCAGAGTTGTGACCTCTCAACCCCCAGCTAATCCATCATCCCGTGGCCAACCCAGCAACAAGCCACTTGATATTTATCTGGACTGGTTCTCAGACCATAGGCATGATGTCTGCTGCTGAGTCCTTTTCCAGGTTAATTAGAATGTGACCTCCTTAAGAGCAGGGACTGTATTTTTGCCTTTTTTATATCCTTGATCCTTAGCCCATTGCCCGGCACACAGTAAGAGCTTAATAAATGCTTGTTGACTGATGATTGAATGACCAGCCTACCAGAGCTTTTGTTTCTTTGGCAGAAACTTTGAGAACTGAGGGTCATTTTACCTCCATGCCACAATGAGGTCTTGGATTAGGTACGGAAGTGGAGGTTTAGGCAAGGTTCATAATAGTTTATATGAAGACCTAGGAGTAGATAGATCATAGAAGGCAAGTAATATGAAATAAACCAGGGAATAAATCCTGCCTCAAATTCTTACTAACTTTGTGATCCTGGACAAATCATTTAACCTTCTTTAGTCTCAGTTTTCTCATCTGTGAAACGGGAAGACTAATAACACCTGCCTCACTAGGCGATCATGAGAATCATATGAAATAACTCGTGTGACGTACTTGGCAAACTTTAAAACACTACATAAATGCTAATCATATTTTTTTGGGTAATAACATTTTAAACCATATTTTTGTAACTTCCTAACACTTTCATTGTTTATTTCCTTCCGTTCAATATCAAAACAAAAAGCTGAAACCACTGAGAAAAGAGAAAAGGAATGAATTAGCAGAAAGGTAAGGGCTTGAATAGTTCTGTGTTAGTTTGTATTGAGTATGGAATTTTAGAACCAGAAGAGGCCATGGTGACCTTAAAGGTGAAGGCAATAAACCCCAAGGACTTTAAATGACTTTGGACCACACAGGAAGAACCACTGGGAGAATGGGGATTGGATCGAGATCTCCTGATTCCTACTTCCTATTGTTTTCTCTATGGCATAAATTAGCACATAATCATTGCAAGGCTGGAAAGGAGGTGACCTGATGTCAAACAATAGACAGAAAATTCTTAGTAAGAAGAAATATTTTCCTTGTTCTTCTCTATTTTTTTAATGGGGGGGTGCAAACAGAAAAAGGATTAAAATGTGTAGCTTCGTGTGGGTAGATGTGTACGTATGTCTGAATGTGCAAGTATGTGTCCCCATCTTTTTATATAAACTCCCTGTTTTAAAGAGAGTCGGGAAGGGGTGTTGGCTTCTATAGAAATAACTTATTTGCTCTGTACAAGAAGGAATCTGGATCCCATGGATTGAGTAAAACAAAAGACTACATTTGTCATATCACAAGTAAAGATACCCTTAGCAAATAAAAATTCTTGTAAACTGCCAGTTGTATGCCAGCTTATGAACAATGTTTTCAGCAGAGGGGAAGCTATGATATGTCTTTTCTGTGGGGTAAAGGAAGGATCTTTCATTAACTGATGAAATTCTGGAGAACACACTTCCTTCCTACAAAGATTTGGACAATCATTCAGTCAGTAAACATTTATTAAGCACCTACTATGTGTCAGGCACTGGGGCTACAAAAAGAGGCGAGATACTTCTTGCCCTCAAGTAGCTTATATGCTAATGAAGGAGACAACATACAAATATATACAAAGCAAACTATATGCAGGATGAATAGGAAATAATTAACAGGAAAAGCATGGGAAATAAGTGGGGTTGAACATTCAGGCTTATCCAGTCTGAGTGAGAGAAGAAAGTTTCTTTCTTCTCTGGAAAATGAAATGAACTCAGTGGTTGGCACATGTCAGAGAAAATATAACTCTGGCCTGTTCAGGAAGCTTTGGAACTTGAAGTCTGTTCAGATGTTATCTTAAGAAGTAATGACCATGACTCTGGAACTAAATATATTTTATGGGAAGTATCTATGTATTCCAGACACCAGGAACTGATGTGGTTGACAGGCTTTGTACCTTGATGTTTAACACTCCATTATATTCTGGACACAATCCTCTTGCTTGACGCCAGCAAAAGCATTTCATTCCAGAATCAGAAAATGACGAGAAGAGAAGTGAAAAAGAAAAAGTGCATGTTTTAGGGAAGATAGGAATGCAGCTTACCCTCTCCCAAAAGTAGATTTCTCTAGAGGCATCCTGGATCTGTAGATTTCTAAGACTTTGCACAGCAGTGGGATTCTCCACACTTCTTTTGGCAACAAAGTAAATGCAAATATTAGTTAAATATATAACTCAACCTTTGACGGTGAGCAGTATTCTTGCAGGCTTTTGTCTGGACCAGGGCCATCTGCTTTGTCATGGAAGTCTATGGCCAAGAACACCAGTGGATGCTCTTTTTTCAAGTCCTATGTCCTGAAATATGGGACAGTACTGACATTGTATCCCCCTACCCACATACTGTAGATCTTCTTTCCCTTATGTTCCATTGGCTTCAAGGGAACCAGTGAAAGACAGTGACTGTATAGGTATTTTTTAAGCACCTGTGAATTTTCAAGGCATGATTCTTCGTAAGCCTATTGT